>NC_072800.1:83164924-83467954 GCF_028583425.1 Eublepharis macularius
CACCTTAGATCAGTGTAAATAAATAAACTTAGCCCTTTTTATTACCCATCTGAAAGTGGCAGCTCCCCTTGTTCTCAGTTTGCACACAAACAGTGTAGAGATAAAACAGCTCAAACTGAATCAATATTAATTGATGTTAAAGTCCTGGGCAAATAGGGAAGGCTTATCTTGATAACTAAAGGGGAATAATGACAGTGCTGAGCGAATAGGCCTGGGTGGGTGGTCGGCTATCAGACAAGGAACTGGGGGACCCAGGTTCAAATCTTCACACTGCCCCAAAAGGGTCATTGGGTGGCCTTTGGTCAATATTCCTTTCTCAGCCTACCTCACATGATTAGTGCAAGGATAAAATGGAATATTTGTTCATTTGATCAAACAGCTTACCTGGTTCCAGATTTCATCTCACTGTTACCTCCCTCTCTCTCTCACACAAGCACACCACTGGCAGTGCCCCAAAACAGCTTAGAAATAATATTTAAATATATTCTGGCTTCTCAGTTGCCAGGAGTTTTGCAGTTACCTCACCCTTCTGCAAATGCCCCACTTCCATTGAGTGTAGGCAGACATCTTTTTAAAAAAACCACACCATACAGCCACAATTTAAAGCTAATCTTGGCCCACAGAGACCTAACTAGCTAGGGCTGCCCTCCAAATACCTCAGCCGGGTTGAAAAACACCTTCATATTCAGAGGCAGTAAAGCTCTGAAACCCAGTGCTAGGAGGCAATATCAGGGAGGCTCACCACTTGCTCGCCAGTGGCGAGCAATCTCCCAGGGATTTGCCTGCTGATTGTTGGCAATTGGTGGGAGGTGGCAAACCCTCTGGTGACTGCAGGAATTAGCCCCGTGCAAATTGCAGGAGCATGCCCATGACTGGCGTGATGACATCACTTCCCGGAAGTGGTATCGTCACAACTGTCTGGGAGCATGCATGCAAGAGGGAACACCAGGTAAGTCCCTGGTCTCCCACTGGGTGGGTATAGGGACCTGGGGACCCTAATATCAGGGGAGGGTGTTGGATATCCAGGACAACTGGATGGCAACTGTGTAAAACAAGTTGTTAGACTAGATGGACCGCCAGTCTGATCTAGCAGGGCTCTTCTTTTGTTCTTGTATTCTAACACTTTCCTCTTCAGCTGCCACTCTGGGAGAGCAAATCTTCCCTTCTCCTCCGCTCTGCCTGTCCTTCAGCATCTGTTCTGGAAGAATACTTGCCAAAGAGGATTAATTGATTCTGAACAATAGGAAAGTAATTATTTCCCTGCAAAAGATTTTTGTGTACGAGACCTTAGAACACTCGTCCTTTTTTTTACCACTTACAGCATGTGGTCATGCCAGACCCTGTGGCCATGGAAACACACTTGTTCCTAATTGCTGTGATGCTTGGGCCTGACATTTTTTTTGATAGTCATTAACACCACTGGAACATCTAAAGCCCAAGAACTACAGTTAAGAAAAAAAGGTCTATTTATATGGGGCCTAATTAGGCAATGGGGAAATAAAAGATTCTGCCTGTAAATGTAATATCTTTCTAAGCCACGCAGAGAACAAAACCTCTTAATGCTCAGACATAAAGTTTATGATTGTGTTTATATTTATTAAATCAGCACCATGCCTTTATTCCAAAGACCTTAGGGCAACCTACATGGAATTATGCTTTTAGTAATGCAGCATGTCAGGAAGAGAACAACTCGCCTGAAGCCATCTGCTGAGGATCATGGCTATGTCAGAATTGGTACCCAAATCTTTTACTATCACATCTTACACCACATTTCTCCTCACTACATATAGTAATACAGAAATAGTATAGTAATTACTATATACATATAATAATACAGAAACCTCTGAGGAAGTATAAGAAAAGTATAAAAATAAACTCAGGGCGCATTCATACTAGGGTTGCCATCCCCCCGCCCGGGGTGGGGGGTCCCCTGATCAGCCCCTGGGCACACTTACCTGGCCGGCAGGGGGGGGCGTGCCCCCTGGAGCGCCCCCTTCCCAGGTGGCGCAGCATGCTCCTGGGTGCGGGGCGCGCTCCCATGCCATGAGAGTGGGCAGCGGCAGCAGCAGAGAGAGAGCTGGCAGTGGTGGCAAGAGCAGGCCACTCTTACTGCTGCCACTGCGACGCCCACCTCCCGCTCTCATGCCGCAGCCACAGCTGCCCCTGTGCAGCTGGTGCTGGCAGGGACAAGGGGTGTGGTGGTGGCGAGAGAGCGAGCTGCAGTTGTCACGCAGGGCACCCTTTGACCCTGCGTGATGACATCACTCCCGGAAGTGACGTCATCACGCACGCCGGGAGGAAGCACGCACGTGGCCACCACATCAAGAGCAGTGACCAGGTAGGGGCCAGCGTCCTAGTCTCCCCACTGGGAGGCTTGACGGACCTGGCAACCCTAATTCATACTGTCATGGATATAGCAGGAACCATAGGAGAATAGTTCCTGGATTTGACCAAAAAACTCAAAGAAGATGCCTTTGTATGCAGAAACCGGGCTAGCCCAGCCCCATAGCAAGACAGGCCACAAAGGGAGTCTAGAGGCCTTGTAATGAGTCTGGGCCTAGTGAGGCCTAGTGGCTCTCGGGAAGCCTGCACTAAAGTGACTGCAGAGCCTACATTTCCCAGGTTCCTTTTGGCCCCTGTGATTGGGTAAGAGGGGATTCCGAGGGGAAAATTATACCAATAGGAAAGTAGGGAGATGGTGCCTGAGAGAAGGTATAAAAGGCCTCACCACAGCGGGAGCAGAGCTGAGGAGAGGCTGTTGCAGACGGAGGGATCCCTCATCCAGAAGGGGTGAGAGAGGTGGAAGCCAGTCGCCAGGAGACAGTTAAGAACAGTCTAGTTAGATGCATTAGGGGGGGTTATAGTTTTGTTTGTTAACCAACCTTTACAAGTCTCTTTACTTTACAAAGTTTTGAATATCAGTTGTTAATAAACCTTCTCAATAAAATTCTTTATTATTCTGCCTGGGTCCTCATGCCTCATTCGGTCACATTATAAATCAATCCTACTGGGAAAAAGTAAACAGAAGGGGGCAGTTGGGTGCTCTGAGCCCTTCTGAAAACACTTGTGTCAGAGTGGTGGCAGCCTATAGAGAGCTTCCCTGGGCCTCAGCCACCTGTGACAGGCCTAGAATAGAATAATTTTGGAGAGGGGCATGAAACAGAGGAGTAATACAGTTGTAGGGCTGTGTGTAGAGTAGAAGATCTATACACAATGTGTTGAGACCCAGGTGACAAGAAGTCTAACCACAGAAGTTGGAGATACAACTCAAGGGTGAATATACCGGTGTAGGGCCAAAAGTTATTCATATGTTCGAGAAACCTATAATCACGAATTTTTCATAGACTTTGTTAAGATAAAATGCAGAGAATGAACTAACAATGTTTATCTATTTTAAGAAGATGTTTCAAATATGGATAACCTTGTCTGGTGTTGAAGTTACAAGATAATTAGTTAGCCAAGAATGTGCGTCTTTGAAATGGGACAGACGATTATTGTTAGGAGATGGTTCTGAAACCCTATAAATATGACAAACTGAACTGATTGGGAGCTTCTTTCTAGAAGGGGCTTCTTGCCTGTGACCAGCTTATCTTTGGGCAAGATACTTTTTTTGTACTCATGTAATTGTCTCCTTTAATGATCTGTGTAGTTGTTATAACAGATGGTGTGATTTTCTGTTGATTGAGATGATGCTAAATAATCATGTTGTAATAATAAAGGCTTAGAAATGGAAGCAGAGATTCTGTGATAGTATTACTTGGAAACGAACCTGGAAACGAATCTAAATCGTTATTCGTGGCGTACCTTTCACCAGGAGTTAAATGATTTGATATAGGAAAGCTAACTAGATGCTAAGGGCTTCTTAAATGCATGCCTGTATCTGAATCAGGTCTGACCAGAGTCATTCATAACAATACGATTCAGAGAAGTAAAGAAGCAACATTTTCAGTTTTCACACTTTTGTGTCTTGCAGTGAACAATATGCAATAGCTGCTTGTTTGTACAATGCACAAGTAAAGGAAAAATAGGAACATGCCGCTGTTCCTCATGTGCATCATGTATATGGTCCACATGCATCTACAACTCACACATTTCACTTTTGTGTGTGTTTAGTCATCATGATCTTCAGTTGCAGAACAGAACAGTAATGTGCTTAATGCACTGTGTGTTCTTTTTCCCTCTGGGCAAATGTGCTATATCACATTACCATCAATTCAGTGCAGGTGCTAGCAATGTGACTCCACATTTGAACTGATTGAGACCTGGTTTACAACAGGGTTGTGAAACCGGACACTGACTAATCACAACCTAAACTGAATACTTCCCTTTCTATTATAGTTATTATTGAAATTGGTAAATGGTAATGGCCAAATTAACAGAGTGATATCCAAAAACACTAAACTCTAAGCACTGTTCTGGTGCCAGGCTGTCTGGCTTAAGATTTCTATAAGGTTTGGGTGGTGGAGTAGCTTATCAGGCACAGGACTGCCATGGCCTTGGTAGTCCCGGGGGATGATTTGTGCCGGGAAATAGTCCTCAGTAATGTGATCCTGTTAATTCTCCTGGACCTCTCATCAGCTTTTGATACTGTTAATCATGGTATCCTTTTGGACTGCCTTTCAGGGGTGGGACTGAGAGGCAACTTTTTGCAATTGTTCCAGTTCTACTTCAAAGGTAGGTTCAGAGTCTGATGCTGGGAGACTGCTGCTTGACCTTTTGGCCTCTGGCAAAATTCCATCTTGTCTCTCATGCTTTTTACATCTCCGTGAAGCTGCCAAGAGAGGTCATCCAGAGGTTTGGGCTGAGTTGCCACCAATATGTGCATAACACTCATCTCTCTCTTTCTAGAAGAAAGAGGCTGCAAAAAATGTGATCAGGTGCCTGGAGACAGTTTTGGGATAGATGAGGGCTAAGAAACTGAAACTTAATCCTGACAATATGGAGGTGCTACTGGTGGAGTGAAGGCTTGACCCAGGAATTCAGATGCCCCCTGTTGTAGATGGGGTTCACTCCCCCTAAAGGAGTAGGTTCATAGCTTGAGGATGCTGTTGAACCAGGCCTCATAGAATCATAGGGTTGGAAGGGACCTCTAGGGTCATCTAGTCCAACCACTGCACAATGTAGGAAATTCACAACTACCCCCTGACTGCCCCAGTGACCCCAGCTTCATGCTTCATATTGGATTAACAGTGGCAGAAATAGCCAGAGGCACCTTTCATCATCTTTGGCTGGTAAGCCAGGTGTAATCCTTCCTGGCAGGAATGATCAGTTGCTACTATTGTGCATGACCAGGTAACATCTAGATTAGGCTGCTACAATGAACTTTGTGTGGGACTGCCCTTAAAGACTGTCCAGAAGCTACAGTTGGTACAGAATGCAGCAGCCATAATACTGACTGAAGTGAGTCATAGCATCTATATTACTTCAGTCTTGTTCCATCTACTCTGACTCCCAATTTGCTTTGAGGCTCAATTCAAGGTGCTGGTATTTAAAGCCCTATGCAGCTTCGGCCAAGCATACTTTAAGGACCACCTATTCTCATGCGGCTGTTTCAGCACTGTCCACCACATAACCTCTAAGACACAGCCCCTCCACTCTGCCCGTTCATTTTCTGAATGTCCTGTTTAATCAATCAGCCATCTAGTCCATCTGTCACCCGAGGAGTTAACTTTCATTGCGGAATAACAGATGTGATTCTTCCCTCTGGTTTTAAATCTTTTCTAGGCTGGAACGGCTAATTGTCAAATGAAAAACTCTCAGCACTGCCTGCTCATGACATTCTGTAATGAACAGGGATTGATCTATATCAATGCTGCTTCATTACCTTTCTAGACTCTGCATAGAAGCCAGCCCAGAAATATCTATAAATTTGCAATGACTTCATGATTTCGATGGGATGTGGGACAATGAAAACCAGGGGAGGATCCAATGCAGGTATAATGACATCAAAGCTTTACACTTAATCATAGTTTGGAGGCTGTTACGTTTCTTCTCTGTCTCTCAAACTTTCTCTTCTTCCTTCACTCATAAACTTCAGCAAGTCATACTGCTGCACTAGCAAATTTTTCCATAATCAATATATTTAATTCTCAATATTGCCATTATCTGTAGATACCTAAATCCAGAAATAGAGGGTCCGCTTCAGGCACCCCTTCCTCCCAGAGATCTGACCACTGGCTTCTTAAAAATTGGTAGCAGGTATAATCGTGTCATCATACTTACTACCATTTTTTTAAAGCCTGCAAGGGGGTTGGGAGGGGGAATTGAGCTGCCTGTGAGTGTAGAGGTTCAGAAGCCTTCACCTTCTCATCCCCAATTCAGAGGAATCAACTTTGAATCTATTTCCAGAAAGATTGGTGCAAAAAAAGGGTTCTGGAAGCACCAGAGCAAAATCATGGGAAACCAAAGAAGACGACGGCAGGAGCACAGATGGAAGACAACATTGTGAAAATCCCCTGCTCTCATTTGAAAACCAGGGCAGGACAAACCTTCTATGTGGAAGCAGCCAGTGACTTTTCTTTGCACAGCCATTAGGTGGAAATGGAGGGTCTTTAAAGAGATTTCCTGGCTGTTTTGTTACTTATTGTTTTCAAGTATTATTACTTGGCTCTGAGCTTCTGGGAAAACATTGGTTAAAAAGCCAAATTAAGCAACTAAATTTCACCCTAATGTCTTGTTCCGTTCATTACTGAAATAGGAGGAAGGAGCAAATCCTGCAGGACATGAACAGTGCATTTCTAAACAGGATTAAACCCTTCTAAGCCTACAGACTTGCCAATGTATTTAAGATTGTGAGGAAAGTATGCCTAATTACCAGTGAAATCAACTGAGATTTAAACTCACTGCACTTTCTATGTATCACACCCAGTAATTTCCTTGCAGTAAACACTGATCAGAAGAAAAAAGTTGAGGGGTGTCTATTGCATTGGTCAACTTTTGCCTCTCCAGGCCCACAGGCTGCAGCAGTTTCATTTTCCTCTCCTTACTGAGCTATTTTCATGACTTATAACAACACAAATGACCTTCAAGTAAGCCATTTCTTGGCAGTTTACATAGCCTCAGCATCTTCATTTGGCGATGACAGACTGTGAAGAGATCTCTTACCACCTGTCACCATTGATAGATTTTTCTGTGGCGCTGGTGGCTGATATATCATAGGAATCCATTTTCTCCCTTAAGTTTTGAAAATGCATGCATTTCAAGCTATGTTTTCCACATGACAAGCATTTCAGAGAGTTTCAGTCCATGTTGAGCTAGTGTAATGTAGTGAAAGCCAATGTGAGGTAGTGGTTAGAGTGTCATACTAGGATCTGGGAAAGCTGAGTTCCAGTCTCCTCTCTGCCATTAATCTTCCTGGGAGACCTTGGGCCAGTCACTTTATCTGAGAGCTAAACTACACGAGACAAATTACATGAGGACGCCCAAGTGAAGGGGGACACAATGTTAGCTGGGAAGCATAGTTTGAAACTCACCTCTCTCTACAGAGCTGGCAAAGATCGCTCCTCAGAGTGTTTGCTAATTTCAGCTCTCTATAGAGCCTGCAGAGATTGTTCCTCAGAGGGTTTGTTAATAATTGACAGAGCCTTCAGGGAAGCAAAGAGGACATTAACAAACCCTCTGAGGAGTGATCTTTGCCAGCTCTGTAGAGAGAGGTGAAATTCAAACTACACTTCCCGGCTAACACTGCGTCTCCCTTCACTTGAGTGTCCTTGTGTAATTCGTCTCATGTAGTTTAGCTCTCAATGAAGGACTTGAGAATGATGTATGCCACCCTGAGCTCCCTGGAGAAAAAGCAGGATAAAAATGTGCTAAACAAAAGAAGAATGACTGGTTTGTGTAGTATCTCCATCCACTGGAGAGGAATGCCATTTGAACATGCCCATTGCTAAGGATTACTTTCTGTTTCCCTTCCATGTTTGTGATTTAATGCAGAAATAACAATAACAACTTAACGCCCACTCAGAGTGGTTTACAAAGTGTGTTATTATTATCTTCATGTCAATGAGGTAGGTGGGGCTGAGAGAGTTCCAAGAGAGCTGTGACTGATTCAAGGTCACCCAGCTGCCTTCAAGCGGAGGAGTGGGAATCAAACCTGGCTCTCCAGATTAGAGTCCTGCCATTCTTAACCACAACACCAAACTGGCCCTATTTTACAGGCATCTCCTGTAAAACAACAGAGCTCCAACTGGTAAGCTCAGGGTCTGAGGCTGGGTCCTTGTTTAGCGAATGACTACAGACTTTTGTAACAAGAAACAAAATCTGATAATTATTTGATGCTGAGAAGAAAACGACTGGCCTCCGTTTGGCTTCGAAACATCTGAGGCATTGCACCCAGAGATCTGTGAAAACGATCAAATGGTTGCTATGTTTAAAAATAGACAAATTGCATTTCTCCCTCTTGTTTATACCCGTTCCTTTATAAAGAAGCCCAGAGCTGCCCTGGCAACCAAACTATTTGACCAGTAACAAGATGCAAAGTTTTAGAACAAACTAAAACAAATGTTTGTTGATGGCATAGTAATAATCACAATCGGGTCATTCCGTAGAAAAAGAGCTGGATGAACTCATTAGCATAACTCATTAGTATATGCCACACCCCTTGACATCACCAGAAGTGTGTCATTAGCATAACTGATTTGTATATGCCACACCCTCTGACATCACCTATCCTGGCTGTTTTGGACCCAATCCTGGCCATTCAGGGCTGAAATTGGGCCCAGAATGGCAAAAAGGGGCTGAAAATGGCTGAAAAGGGGCCCAAAATGGTCAGGACCAGGCTGCTGCTGAGTGGGGGAGTGATCCACCACCTGTCAGAGGCCCAATCCGGGCCGTTTCGGCCCCAATCCAGGCTGAAACGAGCCCAAAATGGCTGAGAGTCAGGTAGGCAGGGCCACCTGACATGTGACCTCTTTGGGGAACTTCTGGAACTGCGTTCCTGCACATTCCCCCTCGAAATAAGCCCTGATCACAATATGCTTCAATAATATCGTGGTCAATGGGCACTAAGGTATGTTTTCATTTGTCACTGCTGTATTTTTTGTACTCAGTAAGGCCCTGTAATGTGATAGATGTAATATGTTAATAATAAAAAAATCTTTGACAGCATCAGTGATGAAAGCACCAGCACTCATCAGTCCTGACACATTTTGACACAGTGCAGACTAAAAAGAATGGCACCTCACTGACCAAACCTAAGAGGTGTGAAAGGGCCCAGACAAGCTGGTTCCATGCCTCTCGGCTTGATTTCTGGGAGAGCGAAGTGTTATGTCCCCAGTGTAGAAGGAGCTCCAGAAAGAAACTTTATTTGTGAATTGCTGTATTTTTGGTTTTAATGTGTATTAAGATACTTACATTGTTGATGTACTTTTAATGGATGTGAGGGCATCCATCTGTCACCCCATTGATCGCCAGGGTTGATTTGGCTAATCTGGCTGGCTAGGCAGGTGTCCCCTTCCTCGCTGCTCCACGTGCATCCCTTCCGAAGAGGGCAACCATCCCAGATAAAAGGAGTGTACTGTTCTTCGGTCAAGGGATGCATTTTTAAGGATAGTGTCCAGACTTGCCTCTCTCATTGCACTTGATGTCATTTATATGTTCCATGTTTCCAATACCTATCCTTTGCATGTTTCTTGCAATTCCTGGTTTTCTCATGGGATTTTTATTCACCAAATACACATTGTTACATCTTTTAAATTAAGCATAAACTTCTCCAAAGAGCAGAGTCCCAAAGAGAAGAGTGCAGCGCCTTCTCCTTTTCTACAGCAGGCTCCATGAAAAACAGGTGTTTCCCACATGCACACCTACACCGAGTTTTCAGGATATTCGATTTGCAAGGATGGGGTCCACTTTGGGCCTATGTAATTCTGCACTTGAGGGAGCTCAACCAAAGTGGAGGGGTTCCCCCCCCCCCTGTACTAGAAAAATGCTGCAGGCTTTCTGGGGAACACGACACTTTCATCAGTTGAGAGGCTGAGGAAACTTGTAAGTTTTTTTTAAGGCACTAGTGTTGTAACACTGTTTTTTTTATTTTAAGTCAAAAATTTATTTGTTTGTTTGTCTGTCTGTTTGTTTATGGAATTTATAGTCCGCCTTTTTCACTGAGACTCAAGGCAGATGACATAGTGTGAGATTAGCACAATCAGTATCAAGGACATTTCCATACTATATCAAGAGCATTTCCATAAACAATGCCATAGGGTAAATAAACACAAGTTTACAAATTATAAACTGTACTTTTTAGCTTTAAAAAGTTAAAACGTTAAAATATAAAGTGGGATTCAGGGCTCTCTGCAGAGTTTTTGTGTTAGTCATATTGCAGAGGTTTTTTCCTGCCAGTTGCAAGGGTTTTTGTTTGTTTTTAAAGCACCGAGGTTTCAACCTTGCTTTTTAAAAAAAAAATCAGGAAAAAACTGAGTTGGTTGCTATTTAACCAATCGAGATGCAGGGGGATAAAGAGGATAGCGAAAGACAGGGCCAGGGTCAGGCCTCACACCAAAGAAAGTATTCTGCACTTTAAAAAAGCCCTGCTTTGACTTGCTGTGAAAACTGCAGAAAACCCAGGGAAAATAAATTCTGCAGCTGATGTAACCTTTAACCATGCAGAATGCAATAAAATCTGGGAAATGGTTTGGAGACTGAATTGAGGTATTTTAACCATGCATGCAGAACTCTGGAGAGAAATTGATGCAATATGGGGCCAGAACCGATGAAAAAGTCCCATGCGGAAAAGATCAGAGCCTGGACACATCCCAAGTTTAACCCTCCCTATACTTCCAGTGAGGGGAGGGATCAACGAATAAAAGTTTAACAGAAGAAGTGATGTTGTCTCAGCTCCGATTTAAATTTCTTAGAACTCCTGTACATATGAAGAAACCAGAATCGGCAGACAACCACCACGCCACCTAGACTGAAAGCAAAGGTAATAAGTGTCAAAGGAGACGGTTCAGCTGAGAGTTGCAAAAGCATTCCATAATTAACCGTGCAATTCTAAACACAGTAACACCCTCCTAAATTCACTGAAATGAATGGGCCTAGAAGGATATAACTTCACAGTAAGAGATGAAAGGTATAGGGAACTTGTAGACCAGTCCTATTAGTTTCAGCCTTGCTGAAACGGCACACACGCAGAGCCACTGTGCCCCTGGGGGTTTCATGACAATTGGAATAACATCCCCTGTAACACAGTTCAGTCTGCAACAAAATCTACACTTTTTAATCTTCGTACAGGCAATTTGGGCTACAGGTACTAAGCATACCCAAGCCAACCCTTAGGAGAACTTTAATCCAATCTGCCAACTGGTGCAATGTTCTCGAACACAGAGTTGACGTGCCAAGCAATTACAAAAGCCGTCTTCTGTTGCTTGGCCACCTGTCCCTCACAGCACTGAGTTAGCTCCAGTGGAATCGAACTATTGGCAGTGACAGAGTGACTAAAAGGTCGGAGTGCTTTTTTCATTACTTCTTTCTGTTTCCTTTGAATAAATTAAGTCGCTGCCAAAAAAACCCGCCCTCTAACAGAATGCACCTTCATGTGTTTCTTCCACACCCGGTAAACTGGTTCATGCTCTTTTGTGTACCATTAAGTACATGTGGAACAATGACTATATACTGACACCTGGGTCAGATTCTCCAAAAAATCACCGTGGGGACATGGTGGTGCCATTGCAAGGACAGGCGCTCCCTATGTGGAGCTATTTAAACACCTGCTGTATTCATGTGCACTGTAACAGCGACATGCTCAGGCCCAATATACAAGCACTGGTCATGCAACTGCTGTCTCCATATGGCCCGTTATGGCCCATGAGTTTAATCGGGTTGTGTTAGAGTTGCCAAACTGATGACTGGGCGGTTGGCAGCAGTTGTTTAATTTAATTTTGTATTATTTATTACTATTATTTTATTATTATTATTATTATTATTATTATTATTTATGATTGCTATCTGATTGTTATATACTAGTTTGGAACTCAGTTTCTGTTCTTAAACTGGGTTTCATCCTTAAAGCAAAAAATGGAGGAGGGGAGAATGTTGTAAGCCACTCCAGGTTTCCAAGTTCATCCCATGACACATAGGACACGATTTGAAGCAGGGACTCTCTGGTCCCAGCCTGATGCTATATCCATTTAAAATCTTACAGTGCAATCCTAAGCAGAGCTTTATCCTTCTAAGCCCCTTTTACTTCAATGGACTTAGAAGGGTGCTACTCCGCCCAGGACTGCACTGCTATAATGTTCCGTGGGGCTGACCCTCAGCTAGGCTGCAGCCCTAGCCTTGTGCGCCTGAATGAGCAAGATTGCAACTATTCCAAATATTGCTGTCTTTTCCCAGTCCTCTCTCTGTTTTTTCTTCATTTTAAAAACAGCATTCTGGACAACTGAAAAAAAAAGTCAGCTTAAAAATGGATAGACTATGTTGCTCAGCAAAGAAGCAGAACCAGACCTCATTCTCAGTCATTCTTTATCGACGGTTAGTGGGAAAATCTCATTTGTTCAAGACAATATTTGTATGTGGAGAGAAAGGATGAATGATGGTTGGTTCTGAAATGCTTTGGTACTTCTCCATGCCAGACAAAGTTCTCTAGATTTATGGAAAAGGGCTCGGCTTGCTAGTCCGAAAACCTGCAACAGCAAGTGGCCATCTGATGAAGCTGATGTCATGTTCTGACTATGTTTCTTGTATGTGCAAACCAAAGAGACTCCATTTTAATCCTGTCAGTGTTTTAAGTGCTTCTTTTGCAGGTGGTAAGCAGTTCAGTAGAAGATATCTTAGAGAAGAGGAATGTTATGACTACAACCCTTCCAGCCTTGGGAAACTTTCACTTTCTCAGCTCCCAGCCGCTTGTTTTGAGAACTATGGGGGGAGGATGGGGCCTGCAGGGATTTGCTATTCTGTACCTTAGCCTTTGCCTGTCATTCGTAACAATACTAGTGTATCAGCCAAGATCCTAGTATCTTGGATAGTGGACTATAACGGTTGTTTATATTCAGTAAATCTTTTGAAATCAATGGATTCTTGTCTCATTGCAAGAGGTAGTCTGGATTGCAACTTTTAGCAAGCCACTGTCTGACAGCCGATTGGTCGATCCCTGATTTTTCAAAGGAAGAAGAAACCAATTTTATGTCTAGTCCAAGATCTTCCGAGAGTTGGATTTTGCCCCAAGATAATACATGTAAAGCCAAATGAAGTTACTTTTGTCAAACCACAAGAAAGACGGCAACTGTGGCTACTTGTTGGCAAGGGTCCATTTTCCCGCTGCGTATGTATCTCGGCTGCTGTGGCCTTTCCCTCTTTTTGTGCTAATGGGAGGCAGGGAAAGGCGCGGAGAGTGGTGCTGCCGGAGCTCAGAAGAACAGCCTCCTTCCCTGCCTCTTTCTTTGTTGCTCTGCAAATGAGAGAACAAGGCAGCAAAGGAGCTTCCTTATTAAATCTTCTTCCCAGCCAGAACCAGCTCTTTTGCCTCCCCATAGGAAAGAGGAATAGGGCTACACCCATTTCATAGAGGCTTTGAGCACTGAAGAGTGCCCTGTGTGACTGCTGGGATAGCTTTGGATTCTCCCACCATGTCTGCACACAAATGTACAAAAGGTTTTACTAGCCCTCCTATCCCACATGACAGCGGTGAGTTTCGTTTGACTGGGATGACTGTTGTAAAGTTTCTTTGCTGGGCTGCAATTCTTACTCGCCATAGGTGACCAGGGAAGTGGCCCACATCTAAGTCCTTCTAAACCCCTCCCACAAGGACTTCAGTATGCATAATAAGTATCGTATGAGTTGATTATTTGCCCTCAGCAACAATGGTCAAAAACAAAGTATCCATGTTATAAGCATTTGGTTTTTCTGCTGAATCAGATCTCTGAATTATAAACTGAGCAAAAATTTGTTCAGTTTTTCAAAATAAGTAAACCGTCTGTTTTAAAGCACAGAACAATAAACCAAGATGGTGAATAGTTTAGATGCCCCTTTTCCCTCACCCCTGAATGAGAAATTGCAGCTGCCTAAATTCTCCCTTCTATAGAACTATAAACAGTACAAGAGCCCTACTTTTCTTTACATCTCGCACCTCTCTAATTAAACTCCAGGGTGTGGCATAACTGTGTTGCCTAAATCAACACTCTGAAATGTTGGGCGAGTTCTAATTATAGCAGTGATTAATTCACTGTGTTTTTTCAGCACCACGCAGTCACCTTGCATTAACCCACAAAACACATAACCACATCTATTGTACCAGCCTTTAAAGTCTCAATACATTAAGTGTAGAATTCGTGAGTTTCTTAGTTATTTAATTGCTTTTAGCAACAGCACAATAATGGACTGCTAAATTATAAAAAAAAACAAATAGCTTTAAGAAAGATCTGGGTAATTCTTTATCTTCATCATACCACATTACAGCTACAGCCATTCATAATAAAACCAATTAAGTATTCTCAGTTTAATATCTCGCTGTGTCACTCAGCAAAGCCAACTTTTCCCTTCATTTACTTTCCTGTGTCTCTTTTATTACCAATTACACAAACTGCAGTGGTTAATTTATATTACCAGAAGGCATCCCTTGCATGGTAGTATATAGAGTTTAAATGTTATTAAGATACAGCCGCTCAACAAACTCATGGATCTTTGCACAGAGTATTAAAAGGTCTTTGTTTGTCTGGACAGTTTAAAAATTCACTCTCCAATCTATACATTACCCAATTAAAAGTCTGAGCACAGTATCTGGCTTAGGAGAAAACAAGCCCTCCTTACTGTACAAACCTTTGGCAAGTAGCGCTGCAGGCATACAACTTGTCTCAATTAGGCCAGTTGAGCGTGCCCATTGAGACACTATCGTCTTAGTTCAGGAAACACTGCAAGACTGTCCCCAGCGAATACATCGCTGTAGTAGGGGATGCCAGAAATCCAGGACTGACTGCTGGATTAATAGAGGGAATTTATTCTGAAAGTAACTGCCAAGACTCAAAAACAGACAATATATTTGTGCTACATTCTGAACATGTCACTTTCCTCACACCTATTGGGCCAGTCTATGTATGACCAAACCGAGATACCAGAAGACTTGAATACTGATAACTGGTTCGGTTAGACTTTCCCATAGTATGCAAGATAAAAGCTGGCCTTTTTTCATTAAAATTAGCCCTCGTGGAGGGAGGGGGAGCTGAGAGCAAATGGTCTAACAAATTAACCATTAAATACGGAAATATATCAATCTGTATTTTTTTCATTTCTGAAAGGGCCAATATTCCATCTCAATAGGAGAGGGACTGTAACCAGGGCTCATTTTGAGGGGGAATGCACAGGAACGCAGTTCCGGCAGTTCCCCAAAGAGGTCACATGTCAGGTGGCCCCGCCCACCTGATTCTTGGCCATTTTGGGCCCGTTTTGGCCTGGATTGGGGCCAAAACGGCCTGGATCAGGCCTCTGAGAAGTGGTGGATCACTCTCCTGCTCATCAGTGCCCTGATCCTGACCATTTTGGGCCCCTTTTCAGCCCCCTTTTTGCCATTTTGGGCCCAGAATGGCCAGGGTTGGGTCCAAAACAGCCAGAATAGGTGATGTCAGGGGGTGTAGCATATGCAAATCAGTTACACTAATGACATACTCTCGGTGATGGCAAGAGGCATGGCATATGCTAATGAGTTATGCTAATGAGTTCCTCCAGCTCTTTTTCTACGAAATGACCCCGGACTGTAACCATGAATGCATACAAGAAATTGCCTTATATTAAAGTCATCAGACCATTGGTCTATCAACATCAATCTTTTCTACCCTGATTGGCAGTGGTTCTTCATGGTCTCAGACAGGTTTTTCGCAAAGCCTACAAACTGATCCTTTGTAACTGGAAATGCCAAGTACTGAACCTGGGACATTCTGCATGCAAAAAAGATGCTGCACCATTGAGCTAAGCCCTTTTCATTAGATTCAAGTTAGGAGTAAAAACAATAGAAGTCCTATGGGTAGAGTGGAGCCAGAAATCTGGGGGGAAGGTTAAGAGAGCATGGTAGTGTGAAGGGAATCAATGCACAATTGTTAGAACTTAAATACAGTTAAGCCTAATGTGTTTAAAATCAAAGGTAATGATTATTAATATGACTTCATTACTGCTTGCTTGTCGGTTATCTTCTTCCTTTTGCACCAGTTCGCCAGAATTGGAAGGTTAACTTCTTATAGAGCAAATGGATACAATACGGTGAGCACATTTTTCTTTATAAGTATACAACTGAAAGAGCAAGAGGGTTTGTTTTTTCTTTAACGAGTGCTAAAAAAAAATAGAGGGACCTGAAATCTCCAGCAAGAGGCTGTCTTTAAAGGGACCTTAAAGACTATTTCATTGTAATATAAATTTTGGTGGAATGGAGTGGTGTTCCTGACATGATGCTGAGTAAGGGAGAAGACACCATGGAAGACATCTACGGGAGTGTAAAGACTGGATAGCTTCAACTGAATAAGTATGCACCACTGTAAAAGGCTCTGCAATAGGGTTGCCAAATCTGGGTTGGAAAATTCCTGGAGATTTGGGGGTGCAGTTTGGGGTGCAGGATTTGGGGAGGGACCTCAGCGGGGTATAATGCCGTAGAGTCTACCACCTTCAAAAGCAGCCATTTTATCTAGGGGAACTGATCTCTGTAGTTTGGAGATCAGTTGTAATTCTAGGGAGTTCTCCAGGTCCCACCCAGAGGTTGGCATGTGTAAGCTGCATCCTAAATTCCAAGGCCCATTTGTTTATATTAGTTTTCTATCTTGTCTCATAATGGATGTACTCTCTCTTCTTTTCATTTTAGCCCATGACAACTCCATGAAGCAGCTCACAAATATAAACCACCCACGAAAAAGATAATATATTAAACATGAAAACAAGTCAAGCAATCAGATAAAAGAAAGATGACATCAGCTACAAAATTCATTAAGCTAGCAGGAAGAAATGAGCACGCGTGGAGTGTTGTTCTATATCAGTCATCAACTGCAAACACCATTTGGGATAAGATGAAAGAATTCTGCATCAAAGCGGATGACTCCTCCGCAGATTTGACCCTGATCTGGCACCTCCTAAAGCACCATGTCAATCCTGGTTGCTCCCTGCTTCAGTTAAAGACTGGTAAACCTACCTAGCCTGGCAAATGGGTAACATTCCTGTACCTGTCTGTCAAAACAGTCCAAAAGAAACAGACCTCAAGAATTACACTTTGGTTTCTGTATCCCATGGAGATGATGAAATGGTAGCATTATCAAGCTCACAGGCCAGCAGCTTTCACTTAATAAACCCCAGTATTTTTCTGTCTGTCACCAAAAAAAGAAAGAAAGAAAAAGAAAAAGCATCCAGAGAATGGCAACACCCCGTGCTAAACTGGTTGAGAAAGTCTTCAGTTTCTTTTAACAAAATGTGTGTGGGTTGTATGTGTGCAGGGAGGGAGGTTGTGTGAGTGTACTGTCATGAGTTTGTTTTCCTGGGAGTATGTCAAGTTCATTGTCCTAAAGGTTAGACTCCTGATCCTGACTTGTCACCAAACAGATGCTGGTATCACTGGAAATGTATCATTTATCCCTACTGGGCTAAGGCTGGGGAAATGGCAATTTATCTTGGAGAAATGTCATGGGGAGACAGTGCTAAATTTCCCTGCCTCAACTTAAATCCAAATCCCCCACAATGGTTATAGTAAAGAAAACAAAATACATCTGTAGATCCAGTCAAAGATCTTCATCATCTCGGCCAATTTATCCCCAGAAGAAGAAACCATGGGAATCCCCTTCAATATCATGGGCAGACCATGGCCAAAAATTGGCAACTGTTCCTCCAGTTCCAGGTGAGGGAGATCCATGATCTCAGAAGGGAAAGCCCCATGCACTGCTAGATTCAGATCCAGTAGCACCTTAAAGACCTACAGTTGAGTTGAATTGGTCTTTAAGGTGCTACTGGACGCAAATCTAGCTCTTCTACTACAGACCAATATGGCCACCAACCTGAAACTATTCCCATGTACTGCTGTACTCATAGCATGGAGTGCCCCAGTACCCAGATGGGAGACTTCCAACAAAGACCTGGGTTGCAGAGGCAGGTAATGGCAAACCACCTATGTTAGTTTCTATAAGCAGTCAGCCTGGCCTCTGCCATCTTTAATAGCTATTTAATATAGCTGTGATATAAAATCACAAGGCCCATGGATTAAATGCAATTTGGATTACAAACAGGGGAATTCCAGCTAGCAGTTGCTGAGTCCTGCCTGGGAGACCCAGGCATGAATAGAATGCCAAATGTAAAAGCAGAGTGACCGGTGGTGATTAGTTTACAGTCCTCTCAGCTCCTAATGGAACCCAGAGCAAGAAAGGTCTCGCAGTGTCTTCCCACTTAATACATTCCTTTCCCCTCCTTCCATGATGAGATTCCCCAGGAGATTAAGGAGAAATCAATTAGCATTCATAAGTTCTTATAGTTCGTTCCTGGGAAAGATACATTCCCCAACTAAATTCATCAATTTAGCTCCGGTGGACTCCATTAACAAACTGCCCCTTTGTGTAGTTCCAGCAGAGACTTTGCATACTCTTTCACACACTCCGGCAGCAAGTAATCAAGGCAATAAAACCTTTGTTATTCCCAGGAACTGACCATTGGAGTCTTTGTTCCAATGGCTGGGAGGACTCTCTCACTTCAGGGCATGCTTTGCCCTATAAGAATAGGGACCCTTGCCCCATTCAAATCGACCACACTTATTGGATCCAAAGTGCTGCTCCTCTGAGGTTACCCCAACCCTCTTGCTCTCTTGGCCGAGGATGCTGGACGTTTGAAGCGACTCTCTTCCTTCATGGACTGGACTACTCTTCAGGATAGGTAGATATATTTCCACTCCCTCCCTCTATTCCAAACTCTGACTAGCTTCCTAGGATACTGTGTGCATGTAAGCATTTTTATTATTTACTCCTGTGTGCACATGTGTTTTTCCTCTTTAATAAAATATTGATCTTTGAAGCGAAAGCACCAGCCTTGTCTGCTATCTAGGAAGGGACTCCGCAAAAATTGGTGGAAAAGATCCCGTAGTTAGTTACCCCTCTTGCATAGCTGTCTTCCTTGCTGCCAATTCCCCCCACAATTCTTTTATTTGCAAGGAGACCAATTCAGGTAACAGTTTCTTGCCCTGAAAACCCCACCATGGGTTGCCATAAGTCAGCAATGACTTCAGGGCACTCTCCACCACCATGACAAACTAGCCACATCTAGTTCCCCTTTCTTTCCTTTTAACCATATTATCCATTCAAAAAACAGAAACAAGAGTTTACAGTGGCCTGTGCCAGGAGAAAACCAGGCCTATTAAAATGATGAGGAACATGAAACATTTCATGTTTTTCTTTCATAGAGGCCACCTTGTGTCGCTCAGAACCATACTAATCTCCTTGGTGAATACACATGGTTAAGTAAGGTTTTAAAGGATCACATTTTGCACAGTGAAACAAACTCTTTAAAAATCTTTCACAGCAAGAGGCCTGCAATAGAAAATTAGAAGTTTCTGTTATGATATTATCTATTCTAAATCTACACAGCATGGAACAGGAGGGCACAATGTCACAAACAGTTTATATGGTGTATGCATATAGAAAGTTGCTCTGAATGTCCAAAATAGTCACGTTTCATTTCAAAAGAAAAAGTAATTAAAAACGAGGGAATTCATTACCAGGATGTTGAAAAGAGAGCATCAAGAGGGTCAAACCTCTTCAGAATGCTTGCATGCTATTTAAAACCACAATAAGAGAAGGTGAAGTAGAAGGTGTACCACAGATTAGGAAAGGTACAATCAAGCCAAAGAAGATGCCTGCACAGCTAAAAAGAAGAGATAAGGAAGCTCTAAAAGACAGGTTTTCTTTAGGGAGTAGAAACCTCGTTTGTACAAGAGGAATAAAAAAGGTACTCAAACCTCTGGATAAACAAATGAAAGCTGGCAAGTGTGAAGAAAAGAATTTGAGGAACAGGTTGATAAGAATATTAAGGCTAACAATAACAATTTCTCTAAGTATAGCAGAAGCAGGAAGACTCCCAGCCAGGAAGATGGTTGATTCATTAAATCAGCAGTCCTGAACATGGTGCCCAAGAGTGCACCAATGTGCTTCTTGGAACTTGCTTACTTCTTGAGTCTTGGCGATAAAATTCAAAGCGCCTTCAATGGACTAGGATGAAACAGGGGACATTGCATCCGCTTACCAGCTGGTTGACTAGCAAAGTGCTACACTTATTTGAGGAAGTGAGCAAGCTCCCCTCAGTTTTTCAGACTGGAAATCAACCAATGTCTCTTCCCCCATCGCAGCCATTTTGTGAATGGCCCATTTCCAAGACAGCCTTTTTTTGTGGCGGTGTCAACTTCAGTCCTGTAAACTCTCGAAGTATCCACAATTTCAGTAAGCCAGGGACCCTTACCTTAGTTGATAAAGTGGAAGTGTTACTAAAGGAGGACTGCTAAGAAACTGGATGATTTCTTTATGTAGGTTTTCTCTGTGGAAGATATTGGACAAATACCTAAGCGTGGAATGCTTTTTCAGTGGAGGGTATTTAAAGAACTAAACCAAACAGAAGAAGTGATGAGAGATGAAATTCCAGGGTTTACTGACAAATCAAACTTTAATATCATCAGGTCCAAATGGGATCATGTGTGAGATCAAAATGGGATTAAATTCTAAGGTAGGAAACTAATACTAAGGTCTTTACGTGAGGACCTGGAAGGTAGCCAGCATAAGACCAAGAGATCCAGAGGAGAGATGAGAAGTTATGGGCCCATTAGCTTACTGTCTGTTACAGGCAAAGTGATAGAAGACATTAAAGCTGGAATGACTAAGAACAACACTTGGTGAGGAAGATCCGTATGGCTTTTACAATGGGAAGTCCCGCCTCACCAACTTTTTAGAATTATTTGTGAGCATTAAGAAGCATGTGAATAAGAATGAACCAGTATCTATTATATACCTGGACATCTCAACATGCTTCTTAACAAAAGCCCTTGCCAAAAGTTCCTGAGAGAACTTAGGGCCAAACTACAAGTGATGAATGACACAGGTTGGACACTTGCCAGCTTCCCTCCAGTTTTGATGGGAAATGTAGGCAGCTTGGCGGAATGTTGGACAAGTGACAGTTGAAAAGTCCATCGGACAGCGGTCGGAGAGCCAAGCCGCAAGACCAGGATACCTACATTCCCCATCAAAACTTGAGGGAAGCTGACAAGTGTCCAACCTGTGTCAGGCGTCACTTGTAGCTTGGCCCTTGGCAGTCATAGAATAAGACAACAGGTCCTTTTATGAATCAGTAACCAGTTCTTAAAAAGGGCTCAGAAAACTGGAATAGTACTTTGGACCATGCTGAATCAGACCAGTGGTCCACCCAGTCCAGTATCCTGTTTCATGCAGTAGCCAACAGAGCTCTGAATGGCCAACAAACAGGGCACAGAGGCCAAGGACTTTGCCTGATATTCAGAGCTTTGCTGCCAGTGACTGTGGAGGTTGCCTTTAGACACCATGGCCGGTGGATGTGTCCTCCACGAATCTGTCTAATCTCCTATTAAAGTCACCTATGATTGTGGTCATTATTATATCCTCCAACAATTCCACAATTTAATTACTTGTTGAGTGAAGAAATAGCTCCTTTTGTCCATCCTGAATTGATTGCCCACCACTTAACAACAACAACATTCGATTTATATACTGCCCTTCAGGACAACTTAATGCCACACGCAGAGTGGTTTACAAAGTGTGTTATTATTATCCTCACAACAACCACCTTTTGGGGTGGGTGGGGCTGAGAGAGCTGTGAAAGATCACCCAGCTGGCTTCAAGTGGAGGAGTGGGGAATCAAACCCGGCTCTCCAGATTAGAGTCCTGCCGCTTTTAACTCCTACACCAAACTGCTCTCATTGGTGTCCCTGAGTTCTAGTATTTTCCACCTGTTACAAACCTGGACACCTGAGCCCTGGGACAGAAGGAATGGAATATGGGGACCATTCTAAGCATACCAGCAGCCCTGTAACAGGACAGAAGGAGACACCCAGGGAGTTGGTCAGGGCACGGAAAAATCAGAGAAAAGATCAGATAAGGAAAAATACTAAAGAGCAAAGGTCTCCTTGGGAGAAAAGGCCTACTTAGGAGGTGGCACAGGGCAGCAGGAACTGGGCACGTCTGGGAGCAGGGGGTGGTAAGTGGGAGAGTACTTCGTTGGCACCAATGAAGGAGTATAGCCAGCTTGGGTAGAGACACAGGACTCCCCGAGGCTGGGAAAATGGCATTCCTGGCCAAGAAGCCAGCACTACCGTTGGCCTGGGAGACCTAACTATGCCCAGAGGTAACCCTGCCAGAAGAGGAGATGGGCACAGCCAAGAGCTACCAGAGGAAGAACCTCAGCTGGGGAAGCAGTCCTGGTGAAAACAGGTGGATGTAGTAAAGGACAAACTGGCTGGAGGGTGACTATTAACTTTGCAACCTGCTGATTAGAACCTGGCATTTTTGGAGTGTCGACTCTTCTTTGAGACTGTAGATACACCATGGCACATCCTTTGGGGGCCTTGGGGGCATTACACCACCGTGTGCTATAAACCTCTATCCCGCTCACCCTCCCCGTTGCCTTGTTTCTAAACTGAAAAGTCCTGGATTCTTTAGCCATCCCTCATAGGAACTCCTTAAAAATCTTGGTTGTCCTCTTCTAAACTTTTTTTCCAGATCTGCCTGGAAAAAGGGAAATGCAAGATGGCGTTAAATGGTGATTTGACAAATTCATGGGGAATAGACCGTGAGGACCTGGCCATGGTACTGAAATGTATCTTTGCAAGTCCAGAAGCAACAGAATGCCTCCATACCCCACTTCTGGGTTTCCGAGAAAAATTTGTCTGGCCATTATTGTAAACAGGATACTGGGCTAAATGGACTATAGGTGTGATTCAACAGGGCAATTCTTAGGTAACAGGCCTTAGGAATGTACTGTCAGGACCACTGTTGATATTAGCAGCAAGCTAGGTCTCCACTAAAACTCCCAGCTTGGGTGTGTGTGTGTGTCCCAAACAGATGTTTGCTATAGCTGGAAGAAAAGGAAGAAGAGTGGGAAAGGAAACATGGTAGGTAGGGGAAAGTTATAACATCCCACCTCCTACCTGTGGCTTCCTACTTCACCATGCTTCGTGGAGACCCAAGATCCCAGATGCAGAAGTCTGCTGAATGGATGGTTTGGCCTGCAAATAAGTAGAATATTGAACCCAATCTTCCAACGATTGGTGTAGTGGTTATGAGCGACAGGACTCTAATCTGGAGAGGTGGGTTTGATTCCCCACTCCTCCACTTGAAGCCAGCTGGGTGACCTTGGGTCAGTTACAGTTTCTTGGAGCTTTCTCAGCTCCACCCACCTTACAGGGTTATTGTTGTAGGGATAATAATAATATACTTTGTAAACTGCTCTGAGTGGGTGTTAAGTTGTCCTGAAAGGCAGTATATAAATCAAATGTTGTTGTTGTTATTATAATAAAAATGTGCTGGCTTTTTAGGTTATTTATTTACTTGGATTTTCTACATTTTTTTTCCAAAGCAAAACCCAGCATCCATAAGGACTTATTGGCTGAACTTCCCATCCTAACACTAAATCAAAAATCCAGCAACAGCCATACAAAAATCACTATTGTGCAGGGGAACTGAATTGGGTGAAGTGGGTATACTTCGCTATGCTGAAAAAGAAAACCCATCAAATATTGGGCACCATGATAACCTCTTACTAAGAAAAGCTGTATTTTATGACCTGTATAAATTAGCTCAATTAAGCAAATCTGCATACAGTTGCTTAATTCAAATAATTTAGTTTGTATTCAGCTCTCCTCCACATCCAGCTTACTCAGGGCCCAGGCAATGCATTTCCAGACCCCTCTTAGCCTCTATTTTTCTCTATTTAAATTTGGAAAACAAGCTGCGATCACTGATTCTGCAGACATTGGTCCCAAGAAGACTGCAGTCTGGGACCAATTCTTCTGTTATAACAACCTGGACGTCTGTGGAGCTGAATATAATAAATGTTAATAGTTCAGCCTTAACTCTAGCGCTGGGAACAGGGAGATTATAATTAATGTGTTATTTCAGCAGCATGAGACGTTGACATTTAGTTCCTGTTGAAATTTATAGGGTGATTGTGGAAGGAGGGTTGGTAGGAAAATTATACAAAGGGGAAGACTAGAAATCCACGTCACTCAGACAGGGCACTGCGGTCTGTACAAGTGCACGAGTCTCTGTCCTCTGAAGTGTAGCATATGCCCATTGCATCTGCTAGATGGCAGTGTGGCCCACCTGGGAAAAGGGGAGTTGGCAAAGCATACGTAAAAGCTGGTAGCAAAACAGCTAACAGCAACACACTTTCCAGCTTCACCTAACTCAGAACACTGATTTGCATGGTATACCTTGTGGATTTCGGGCTCTGGAACAGATGCCTCTATTGTTTTTTAAACAGTCTGCCAGCTTTCTTCCCTCAATATGAGATTCTGTGGCTTTGTTGGTGTATATGGAATTTTAAAATTCAGAGTCTACAGCATTTGGGAAGTTAAATCTATGTAACATGGCCTAAAAATCCTATTATATAAAAGGCAAGCCGTATTAATGACGACTCACCTTTTATCCTGGTGCGCCTCCAGAGGGCGCCAGTGCAGCAGAAAGGCCATGCAAGGCGGCCTGTCCCTCCAGAGGATGCTCCATTTTCTAGAGCCCGGTTTTGGCCTTTGTTGCTAGTCAGATATAGCAACAATAACAACAACAGTGTGCTTATATACCACCCTTCTAGACAGATTATGCCCCATTCAGTGGTGAACAAAGTAAGTGTTATTATTATTCCCACAATACAGTCAGGGAATTGGGGCTGAGTGGAGGAGCTTACCCAAGGCCACTTGCAGAGCTCATGGCAGTAGTGGGAGTTGAACCAGCAGAGTGCTGATTCATAACACAGCCACTTAACCACTATGCTACAGCAGCTCTGTGGTATCTTTTAAAAGGGACAGTGAGGTTCATATTTTGATGTTAGATGCATAGTTTGAGAGTGATACCCACAATACTCAATGGAACCAGCATGACTTTCCATAGGGAACAGCTTGTCTCAGATTTTATGTAGCAAATGTAGGCTGTGGCACACCACTACTTTGCTACTGATGTTCAGTTACTATGTTCAAGAGTCACTAGGAGGAATGCGAGGAAGAGAGATCCCTAGGATCAGAGGGGAACCATTAAAATTCTCAAACTATTGTTCACAAGCAACCATTTCAGTGGACTGAAGAACATCAAAGGACGCTGTATTAAATGGCTTTGGGTTGTGATCTTAAGGAAGTGACAGCACTCAAGTTTCCATCTCTACTTTTGTTACTGAAAATCTTAACATCAAAGCGCTTTTTAAAATCACTCTATGTATTAAAAACAGGCATTGTAGTTTGCATGAATACGTGAGGTTATATAGCAGCAGAAGTCCAAATATACATGGAGTTCTGTCCAACTAGCCTTTTTCATCGCAGAGATGTATCTTTGCAACAAAGAGGGTTAGAGACTTAGACTTTATGAAAAATGGAAGCTGCAGATTCAGAGGAGCTCATGGATCATGGTAATAGATAGTTATAACATGATTGCACTGTGGTTCAACAGTCCCCTGAAAAGCCCTGTAGAAGGATGGGAGGGAGAAATGGTGGCCTTGAGGGGCTGAGGCGAAGAAAATGGCGCTAATGCGTCTGGGAGGTTCAAAAAGGTGAACATTCTATCCACACAGCATTCAAAGGCACTTTGACACAAAGAACCGTTGGAATTGATTGCAGCAAAAAAGAAGAAATCTAGGAAAGTAGACAATTGGGGGCAGCATCATGTGGATATTCTGAAAAAAACCATTCTAGTTCAGATGTGAAATCGGAGCAAAACTTTCATATGGAAGCAAATACTGTTTCCAAGCAAGGCACACAAAAGACTGTAAGTGGTACTACCAGGGCTTTTTTTCAGCTGGAATGTGGTGGAACGGAGTTCCGGAACCTCTTGAAAATCATCACATGGCTGGTGGCCCCGCCCCCTGATCTCCAGACAGAGGGGAGTTGAGATTGCCTTCCGCGCCACCAAGCGGCACGGAGGGCAATCTAAACTCCCCTCTGTCTGGAGATCAGGGGGCGGGGCCGCCAGCCAAGTGACCATTTTCTCCGAGGGCAACCCACTGAGTTCCACCACCTCTTTTCCCAGAAAAAAAGCCCTGGGTACTACTATCTCCCCTCCCCCCCACACACATGTAAGTGTGTGTGTGTGTGTGTGTGTGTGTGTGTGTATATATATATATATATATATATATATATATACAAGTATAATCAAATGCATCACACAGATCAAATAGAGAAAGCATCAGCTAGCATTTGCTGTTAGAGATTCGACCAATCTTTCATGACTTTTGCAACTGATTTGCATCCACTCCCCCCTCCCTCACCACCTATATTTCTCTGACCAGTTTCTTCACACCCTCCATGCATCTGACAAAGAGAACTGTGGTTCTCAAAAGCTTATGCTACAATGAAGTTGGTTAGTCTTAAAGGTGCTACCGGACTCTTTTACTATTTACCGAAACTTGTATTCTCTGGACCTGGAAAACAAGCTTCAGTAGTTCGTAATGATCACCTTCAGTAACATCAGGATCTTTACACTCTTTTTTTTTTTAAGTCAACCAACTAGGAGATATATTTCTTGGGGTGCCCTGCAGCATCTCAAATGTTGCCAAAATAGCAGCTGGCGGAGGTGGGAATGGAACGGATAAGGAAGGAAAGAGAGGGAGAGGCTGCCAGGAGTCCACCTGCTGGCTGACCTGCTAATGAGTTGATAGGCTACTCAACTAGCCACAAGCCACCACTGCCAGCCTGTCTACCTAGCAGCAGCCACGACAAGGTAAAGGAATATGACATAGGGGTGATTTGGGTGGTGGTTAATGGTCAGGAATTCTCAGGAAAGGCCCAGAAAAAAGAAGTAGGAGGAATTTCCCAGGCCCTTTCTGAGCCGAGCCTGGAGTGTTTTACCAATATGTTTCATCTACATATTGGCGGCATTTCCAAATCCTCTTAAAATCCCTCTCTGTGGTTTAAGGAAGCTGTCTTAAAGTTTTTTGTTGCTGTTGTATTGTTTACTGTGTGTCTTATATGATTTTATTTTGTGCTGTTCTTAATTTTTTTTAATCTGCCTTGAGTCTCAGCAGGAAAGAAAGACTTGAAATCAATCAATCAATCAATCAATCAATCAATCAATCAATCAATCAATCAATCAATCAATCAATCAATCAATCAAGAAATTAATTTTTTTTCTTTAATAAAATTCTTTTAAAAAATCAAGCAAGCAAGCAAGAAAGCAACCAACCAACCAACCAGCTATGGTCGTTAGTAGCTGATTGCCACAAGATGATCCCCAGTCCCATTACTGACTATTTCCTGACAGATGCTTGGGAAACAGTCAATGGGTCTGCCCCTAAAGTACTCCATACTTTTTAAGGCCTTTTATCCCCTCTCACCTTTCCCCAGGTCACACTCTTCCCCATTATAACCAATACTCCATTCTTCCTTGTGCCACCACTTTGCCACCACCCCTCCTTTAGGCACTGTTTCAACTCTAGGACAAAACAGTTTCTGGCGTCATCACCTTAAATTAACATTTGAACAAACCCTAACTTCTTTAGCAGTCAGAGCGCATTCAATCTTTCTGCAGGAATTTTTGGCTAAGGGCCAAACTAGATGATACCATGTCCTTGAGTTCATGTACCGCTGTAGAGCCTGCTTTTTTACTTTTAAAATTGCCGCAGGGGTCTGATACTGCCAACGGCTCTTGCAAACGGCAAGGTGGGAGCGGGTGCCCCCCCCTTGGGTCCCCATGGCAAGACTGGGTCCCCACAGCAATTTTAAAAGTAAGAAAAAAGGCTTTAAAACAGTGCCATATCCCTGTGGCAGACTTGGGGATGTGGTACTTAGCCCCCAATTTGAAAAATAAAGAAGGAAGAAAATGCCATTATCAGTCAGCCTGAACTGTAGGCATCATTTACTTACCGGCTTGATATCGTATGCAAAAAGGGCATATTGTCTATCCGGTGATACTTCATAACGAACAGCCCTTATGGATACCTAAAAACAAAACAAAACCCAATACCCCAAATAAATACTTTTTAATATGCATGCATAGTTTTGTAACTAAAAAAAACCCTCTGACAGCTTGTTTAGAATGTGACCCATTGGCATGTTTGTTTGCTTTTTACGGGTGGGTAAGACAACATGGTGGCAGGAGGGGAAATGCAAACTTTATAACAGAAGTAAGTGAAACACCCATTCAATACCTCCAAGAGAAGCAGAAGGAACATATGAAGATTCTGACACTGGGTACAGCAGCAGCCAGGAAGGGCTGAAAGGGCTGGTTCTCATAGTGTCCCAAAGTATGCTCTACATGCTGTACACCACACACAGACAACTCCATATGAAGCTCCATAAACCAAAGCTGTTTTTCAGACAGCAACAAATGTGCACTCATGTGTTACATACATAAACAGGGTCTTCCATAAGGCAAACATGGCCACAGTCTTAGGCATTTTGCCTTTCTGTGAATAATCTATTGGCTGGAGGGGGTTGGGGCTCATGGCAAGTCCTTGTCTGCTCTTTTGAACTTCTCAGCCACAAAGGGGAAATTTAATTTAATTTAATTTATTCAATTTATACTCTGCCCTCCCCACACCAGCGGGCTCTGGGCGGATCACAACAAGACTTAAAACACATTACACAATTCAAACCATTATTAGCATTAAAAACATAAAATACTACATACCACAATTTAGAATACCACATCTATATAAATATAGAAACAAGAAGCATAGCAGCACATAATTTAGACAATCACCTTTTCACCTTCTCCAATCCTTCCTCACTGCTGAAAAGGGGAAGGGGAATTGGCATATTTTCTCCAAACCTGATTCCTTCCTCTTTTTTAGGCCACAAGCTGAAGGAGAGCCTGTGGCAAGCCACTGGGTTCCCTGCAGCTTGTTGAATTCCCAGCTTCTGCTGGATGACAGCTCATACCTCACATTGATTCCTGTTCTCAGGGCTCACTGCTAGCTAGAAGGCAGCAGGTAAGTAGCTTGGGAGGCCTGCACCTCCGTGCAGGGCCATCCCTACCACGTTTTTCAGCAAGGATAGCAAGAATTTTACCAATTGTAAGGTCTGTCTTCTCTTAGTATCTGCTCTCCCAGAGTATCAACACACAAGTACCACTTTGAAATATCTGCAGCAATAGGCAGTGATTACAGCAGGTACCTTTTGCAAACAATGTGGATTCTGATCTTCAGACCTATTAGAAGAACTGCATCTTGTGGCTTAGACCAGGACATTAAAAAGCTTATTACTTCACCAAGGCTCTACGAGAACTTCAGTCCTCAGGCTATTTTCTCCTTATTGGTCGGACCGCCCAACAACTGTGAAATTATTCTGCCTGTTAAAGAAAGTACTTACAATTATTTTGTTCTCTATTAACACAGTTGACCTCTTTGTTTCAACATTTTGCAATATCACAGAGCCATTCCGGTTTGTGTAAATGAATTCGGTATCTAAAAGAGGGAGAGAACAAAAGAAAGATTTACAAATCTATCAAAATTTGGGCCAGAAAATTTGTATGTGAATCTATAGCACAAGCCTTCCCATTGTGTTCTGGGGCCCTGGGATGTGGTCTCAGGCATTCTGCAATGCGATCACCAATCATGGACAAGTTTGCTTGAAATACAAGTTTTTATGATTTGTGATTTTCCTCCGCAGCACACGAGTATTGGGGAGTTCACATAGGACAAGAATGAGGTTCAGCAGCCCCAGCCTGTACTCTAGTAGAACTGACTCCACACAGCCCAGAATCTTTGGCAGTGCTATGGCAGAACAGTCATGCTGAAGTCAATATCCCCTGAAGGTAGAAGGTCTGTAAAAATATTGCCTTAATAGTGGTAGTGGTTAATATTGGTAGTAGAGATGGGCACGAACCAGAAAAAAATGAACCATACGGTTCGTGGTTCATCACATTTCATGAACCACAAACTTTCACGAACCTGCCCCAGCTTGCGAACTGGTTCGCTTGGTTCGTGAAAACATCACTTCCGGGTCAGCAAATTATCACTTCCAGGTCAGCAGAAGGTCTGCAGAAAGCCCGTTGCCTAGGAAATTGATTGATCAGCACCAAGCTGTCTGCAGTGTTGGTGTTTTGAAAAATGAACTGAATGAACCGCCCTAAAGTTCGTGGTGGTTTGTCAGAAATGAGCTCTGACAAACTGCTGATTCACGAACTATGAACCGGCCTGGTTCGTGACGAACTTTGGTTCATATTTCGGTTTGTGCCCATCTCTAAGTGGTAGTCCATACTATTTTCAAAAAAGCAATTCTGACCCAATAGATACAGACTGGATTTCAGCCCTGCAGTAAAACTACTAAGAATCTTTTGTTATTGGTGGGGAGGAGGGTTTGAAAACCAACGGCACAGAATAAATACTGATGCTCAGAAGCACAGATTAATATCTACTCCCTTGGGGCCAAGTTTTACAGATTATTTTAAGTAGATAATCTAACGTTTATGATTGACTAATTGTGTTCACAGAATCAAGTTGTTTAAGATATAATTTACTTTTGAAGTTTATGGGAGAACTTCTTTGATATATGTTACCCCAGTGCTTTTATTCAGTTATCCTGGGAATTGTAATGGCAAACCCTAGGACTCTGACAGTGCAACCCTAAGCAGAGTTACTCCATTCTAAGCCCATTGATTTCAACAGGCTTAGACTAGAGTAACTCTTCTTAGGATTACACTGAGAGTCCCAGAAAATTCTACGGTCCTGGGGACTCTGCAATTGCTTTCAAGTCTTCCCATCAACCCCACCCTTTCTTTTTTCAACATACCGTTTGTTGGAAATGCATAGGTACAATTGCAGCATACTAGCATTTGCTATAATGACATTCAAGAATCTGAACACGCTTTTAAATGAACAAAACAAGCCAAACCCAAATAAAATTTCTGTGCACATTTCCCCCCCCCCCAAATTAGATTCATACAGGAAGCCAAACAATATGATTATCACACAAGAAAACGTGTCAAGGAATGTTACGCTTTGAATAATTAAATCGTCTTCTAAGGTTTCCATTGCCTTTTGGAAAGCTGCAACATACACTCCATATCATATCATAAAGAAGACCAAGAAAGAAAAAAGTCAAACAAACATTGATCTGCTGGGACTGTAGAACCTGCTGTTGCAGTCAATATGAGTCATCAGTAAAGGGCTGAAATTTAATGAAGAGCAAATTGGCTTGCTTTAAAGAAGCAGAAATTGATCGGCGTGGTGACCCAAAGCAAAACACAATAAGACTTCACAAGTCTCCAAGTCCTGTAATCATACTCGTCTTAAGATCAATGAGTAATAGTTTTCAGTTGGTGTTTTGAAATGTGTGATTCGTATTATTGGAGCTGCATTCATTTTAATAGGGCGTCTCTCAATCAAAGACAGAGAGTAACGTAGCAATCTCTGTCTGTAATGAATTCTGTCCAGCAGGCTGATGAGAATTTCAGCCTGATTTATAGCTGTCATCAGAGCTGATAAAGGTCATCACTGAATCTCATTTTTTTTAATGCTTCCAATTTTTATAGGGGACTGTTTTCAGTCAAAATGATGCTGATATTTTGAAACTCTCTAGGCAAAGAGCTATTTATTTCCAGTATTCACAGCGGATATGCCAAAATCCCTTGAGCGAATTAACTCCCTCTATTTCTGTTTACAGGAAACTGACAAATAAAGCCCTTTGTGCAACTGGGAAATGCTTCTGTTCATGCAGGGGGGAAGGGTTTCTATTTCTTAATGATGCCAACCTCTCGCACTTTATTGAGTGCCAACTGTGGACGGTCTGTGCCCTTGGAAGGCACTTTTTGAGAGGCGGGGGGCTGCCATTTGAAAAGGCACAAACAGGCCAGCACTCTTGAAGCGTCAGCTCCTGCCTACTGAGTGTGTGAATGCCCATAATTTGGTCATTACTGGCAATTCCTAATTCATTTTGTGAATTACTGTAAATATATATTTGACAACACTGTAAACCTGCAGATTCTGATCTTCATCACATTGACTGTAATGCAAGTGTACATGAATAAGTATTTGAGTTCTTTCTTTGTGTGTACATGCGAGGGGACTCCCGATGATGTATAGCTGCTGGACAGGGTAGATTGAGGGAGAGAGACACTGGTGCAGGGATGGAGGCAATCTCTCCCCCTTTCTTGCTACCCCTCAACAGGGACTCCACAGGGCTGGATACAACACTGGGTAGTTCCAAGGGGAGTATTGGTAATGCAAGTCCTTTTTGCAGCCAACTCTGTAGAGCTGGTGGCCAAAGAACCCTCTAGGGGAGGGGACGTGGTTCAGTGGAAGAGATGCAACGGGGAGGTATTCTGGTAGTTGATTCTGTGGCTTTGGCAGATAGTAGGAGCCAGGGGTTGCTGTTGCTATTGTTGAAAAGTTACTTTGCATTAAGAGGTCTTGGAGGTGGACTGGTTGGGGCAGCAATAATGCAAAACAGCATGGGGTGTTTTCTTCTTCAAGGAGAAGACAGGCCCAGGATAAAAAGGGGCATGAAAGTGTGTGCTGGAATGTAGGCTTACTCACACTCCCCCCTGCACACAACCCTTATACACCCGTGTGCTCGACTGTCAGCCATGGGCAAATTCATATTTCCAAGCTTGCATGTTCACACACATACTTTGTACAGGGAAGTGTGCTGGGAAGAAAAGGGAAGGATCCGTGCCCCCTCTTTTTAGCAATCCTAGAATGAGTTTATCACTGCTGGAGATGACAGTCCTCCGCAGCAGCTCTTTCTTCCATATACGTTTGGAAGGCAAATAGATACGAGTTGGATTTTCAAAACTCTTGTTTGGAAGGGGGAACGTAATAAAATTAGAAGGCTCTTCCTATACCACTGAAACCTGAACTTTTTCTATTAAATCATATAACGGCTCAGGTGAATAAAAACGAAAAACATTTGATTCTGAATATAATTACAACAGCTAGAATTTTATATGCGAGATTTTGGAAAACGACAGATATCCCAACACAAGAAAATCTGATTGAAAGAATACTCGATACAGCAGAAATGGATAAACTATCCAGTTTATTGAAAGATAGAGACAGTATGATATATGATGATATTTGGGACCCTTTTTACGACTGGATACAAAAGAACTTTGAAGGAACTTAATTCCGAGTTACGTTGAAGACGTTTATGGACAGTGCTAAAAACGATGGAAAAATTGTAATAATAAGCTGACCTATGGATTACAAAAAGATGATAAGAAAATATATTTGACTGAATGGTGCAACGTATTTGAATTATGTAACTTGTATTTCCTCCCCCTATCCTTCTTATTCTGTATTTCCGCAACTATCAATAATAAAATTAAAATATCTATTAAAAATAAAATAAAATAAAATTAGAAGGCTCTTGAAACAAGATAGGAGACCGTGCAAGAGCCAGAGCGAGATGACAGCCGGCACAGTGCAGAGCAAGATTCAGGACTCAATCTCCACTCTTCCGTGGCAGCTTGCCAGGTCACCTTGGGCCCGTCACTCTCAGCTTAATCTACCACACGCAATTGAGTGAGGATAAAACGGAGGTGCGGAGAAGAACGTTGCAAGCCAGTCTGGCTCCCCATCAGAGAGAAAAGGGGGCTATAAAGACCTAAAACAAACTGCTTATTCCCTGTTTTGGCATTTCTTCAATTCTGTATTGGATTTTTGCTAATGTTATGCCCTTGTAAACTTGCATTTATTTACCCTAGGGCGTTGTTTATTGAAACGTCCTTGATATTGACTGTACTAATCTCACACTATGTAATCTGCCTGGAGTCTCAGCGAGAAAGGTGGACTATAAATGATAAATAAATAAAATAATTGGCCATGCATCCCCTAAAGAATGTTTTAACAGAGGACACCTGGTGAAGTATAGTGTCATCCTTTTTCACACATTAAGATTTTTAGGGCAGAATTTCACGAGAGAGAACACAGAGCTGCCGTCAAAACTGGCATCCCTTGGTTGGCTTCCCTTCCCTTCCTCCAGAACACAGAGTTCAACCTTAGCCATTTCCACACTACTGACCTTCAATCAGAACGCCAAGGAATGTTGTGAACAAAACCCGGAAGAGAGTGTTTTCTCGCATGATTTTTGCACGATGTCGCACAAAACTTGTGCGAGAAAATGCTATCTTCTGCCGTTTTTTCGCAACATTCTGCAGCGTTCCAACTGAAGGTCAGTAGTGTGGAAATGGCCCTTGTTTTGATACCCTTTTGATGTGTTTTCCATGCCCCAGTAAACAGCAGTAAATGATATGCACTGGGGCAGGAAATTATGACAGGACACAGGGTAATTGCAACTAGAAGTTACAGGGAAGAAAGGGGGAAGTTGGCACAGAGTTGCCATTTTCAGTGGCAGCACCATGTAATATGCCTATTATCTATCCATTTAGTAGACTACACATCCTCAAAAGAGTGCACAAAATCATACATAGTTCTCCTCTCCTCCATTTATTCTAACAGGTGGATACATGCCATAGGGCATAACTGTTTAGGACTGCACTGTAATCTACCAGCACTGTTAGGTACCACTTGCCCCCTTATGAAAGCTACTTTCTGTTCCTTGTAAAGGGGTTGCCATGTTAGTCTATCCTTGCAAAATAAAACACAAATCCAGTGGCACCTTAAAAACTAACGACGTTTCTTTCAATATGAGCTTTCACGAATCACAGTTCACTTCTGCAAACATCTGGAAGGACATCAAAATGGAGATTCTATTAAAGGAATTTTTTTTTAAAGATTGCAAAGTGGGGGAAGAGGGGTTGAGACAGAGAAGGTGGGTGATGGTCTTTCAGGCGTAAATTCTCTGTGTAAAAGACTAGAATATAAATAGCAGTTACAAGCAGATAATCAAGGTGATGGAGTTACTTAGGAAGAAGCAGTCAGAAGCTCAATTGAAAATTAACTGGCACTGGTAGGTTATGGTCCAATAAAACATACTAAAAACAGACAACTAAAATTTCTTTTAAAAAATGGGCCAAGTTGAGGTATTAGAGATTGTAATGAGTAAGGAAATGCAAGTCTCTGTTTAAGCCAGATTAATGCAGGCTTTAATGCAGGCTTTTTTGATTAATTCTATTCAGCAATTTCATGTTGTATATTCCCTTTGAAGCTTTTTTTTTTGTAGAATAGTAACTTTCAAGAATGGAAAAGTATACCCAGGAAGATTAAAATGATCTTCCACTGGTTTCTGAATGGTGCGATTTCTTATGTCTGATTTGTGTTCATTGATTCTCTCACACAGTGTCCAACATGTTTGTTCAGTGTAGGCAGAAGAGTGTTGTTGACACCTGATGGCATATATGAAATTGGACAATGTGCAAGTGGATGACCCCTGGATGGTATAACCAACCAACCCCCCCCCCCACTGAGTCCTGTGCGATGCCAGCTGTGAGGAGCATTCCTAACATCCCACACTTACCACTCAGCAGCCCCACAGGTGACATTAAAAGGGGGGGACGGGACAGGAATGGCTCCCTACACTGGAGAAGACAGCCGGCAGCTCTCATCAACTGCGGGAGAATCCACACCAGCTAATGATGTCATCAGCCAGTGCTTATTTAGCCTTTGCTTTGTGGACCTTGGCCTGACTCAGCAGCAAGTGAAGGTCCTCAGGGAAGCTTTGGGTGGGATAAAGAAGAGCCCAGAAGCCCAGACAAGGCCAATCGGGAGATGGCGATCAGCTCAAGAACACCCCAGGAAGACCCACAGCCACTGGTTGGTAGAGGCCCAGAGAAGGGCCTGCAGGAGTGGGGCTACACCTAGGGCCAGGTGGTGCTGCAAGCCCTGGCCCAGGTGGCACCGCAAGTTACGTGGCCTCCAGAATCAGCTTGGAGAGGAGGAAGGAGTTCCAGGCCACAGTGTTAAGAGGCCAGGACTCCCAGGAAGCCAGCAAGAGGAGTGTCAGGATGCCAGAACCCCACTTGCCCTTCTGGTCTGAGGTCTCAGGAGGCCCAGGGCAAGATGTCAGCTGGGCTGGGAGCTGGCTCCAGATGAGGAGGCAGCTCACGTACACCTATAGCCTTCTGGCTGAGTCCAGCCTGTTTTTGCTGGACGGGACAGCCAATCTGGAATGCGACTCTATTTTATTTCAGAGAGGCCAAAATTCCATGCGGAGAAAGAAACCAAAGGAAGGAAGACATCCGACTTCCCAGAGTGTGGCCAAGTTGTTGCCCCAATAAACTCTTATGCTCAATGGCTCTTACCTAGCAATTTGTATTCACAGCAGATAATTCTGCACATAAAAAGCATTTGGCTGAGGTGTTTGAGCAGGCTGCAGTGGCCGAGTTTGTAGCAGGTTTACATATTAAAAACAAATAAGCCATTTGCCTGGAAGTTCTTACGATCTCAGATGGAATATAAATGGCAGGTGGAAGAGAGGAAATGGAGGCATTCGAGACAGAAAGGCATTTTGGAGTGAGTGGAAATAAGCCTGTGACAGGTGGGTGGCAACAATGTGATTTTATTTGTGAATAATGCTGGCAATTAATAGCATGCAATGGCCCTTCATTGTAGAAGCGGAGTTACCATTGCCAGTCCTTGGCAGAATGGCTTAGCGAGAACAAAACCTGGTTGGAATCAGGGGACGTTGGAGCTGGACAGAGACACACTGAGACATTCTAGTGCCTGACACATAAAACACAAAAACCTGACTCCATCCCATACCAGATATATTACAAAAGACTAACACGGCAATCATAAACAGAGTTACAACTTTCTAACCTCATTGACTTTAACGGACTTTGAAAAGAGTAACTCTGCTTAGGATGGCACTTCAAGTAACTATCAAGTTCCAGAGGGATAGCTGGGCGAAACATCAAACAGTCTCAAGGCTCCTTAAAGAATAACGTATTTATTATAGCAGAAACTTTTGTGAGTGAGAGCTCACTTTGTTAAATGTATGAGGTCTTACACACAATTGGTATCAATATATCTGATTATCAAAGTGACCCCATCTGTGGATACTTAATTCCAGAGTCTCGGGCCATAAATAGATCTTTCTACAAACCTCAGAAAAGCCCCATGTTTGTAGAAAAATCAGAAATCTAAAAGAAGAGGTTAACCTCCCCTCCAAATCATAGAAACAGCTTCTGTACCTTTAATAAACAAACACCCTCTACAGTGGCCATTATGGGGGTTGCTAGGCAACCACAACAATATTACCAGCTTTCAAACTTTGGTTTCTGTCAGTAAAAGGCAGGGATGATGGTAGGACTTTTTCCAGAGCTATTTTGGCCTTGAAAGAGGACTCAACAACCAATAGCAGGCCTGGCTGCTTGCTATTATTCAACAGCAGCCTCTGCACAGTGTGATGTAATGGTTAGAGTTTCAGACTAGGATCCAGGAGACCGAAGTTTGAATCCTCATCCTGCTGTAGTAGCTTACTGGAAGGCCTTGGGCTAGTTACACATTCCCACATTAATCTTCCTCACAGGGTTGTTGTGAGAATAAAATGGAGGAGAGGAGAATGATGTAAGATGCCATAAGTCTACGCAGTGAGGATAAAGGTGAGGTATAAATAAAATACAGCAGAAGGTGGGCTGTAGATAAAAGGTAGGTTGACTGGTGATGGGAAGGAATGAAGGAAGCAGGGAAAGGGGAGAGGATATGATAGTTGCCAGGAAGAGAGAAAGAAGAAATAGTGGTACAAGGGATACAGGGGCAAAGGACGTGCCCCCCACAAGTCCTTGCAGGCCTCCCACTTGTATACCTCTATATCTATAAATACAGTCTTGATTTTATTTATGTCAGTTATATTCTGCCTTTCTCACTGAGACTCAAGGTGGATTACATAGTGTGAGATTAGTACAATCAGTGGCAAGGACAAGGGCAGGCATTTCCATACAGTATCAAGAACATTTCCATAAACAATGTCATGGGGTAAAAGAATATAAGTTTACAAAGATATATTATTAGCAAGGATCCAGTATGGGGTTGAGGAATTGCCGAAACACAACATAATCAGTTCTAGGACTTACATTGAACAACATAAAGTACAGGTATTATATAGGAGTACATATTTAAAGCAACAGCTAATACATAAGGCAACATAATGGTGAAATCTATAGATAGTTCCCATTCTGGAGATAATGTGGATTCTTAAGTCTCTGGATTGGGGCAGGTTGACAAAAGGGACATTTTAAATAAAACCTGCAGAAATATCTGAAACCTTTAAAAAGGTGGGCATTTAAAAAGCTCCCCAAACATAGAGCAGTTGTATGAGCAACCGTCTCCTGGAAGTTTCCTCTTCCCCTGCCCACCACTGAGGTGGCCTCCCTGGAGGTTTGCAGGTGGACAGGTGAGAAGGAGCAGAAGCCTCTGATACCCCTACCATCAAACCCCCCACTGAGGCAGCAGTGTTGTAGGTGGGTGAGTGGGTGAGGAGGGGGGTTCTACTCCCCCCACTGAATGAAATTGCCACCCATGAATCTCTTGGTGGGTGAGGGGAGGGGGAAGTGGTGGGCCCAGTGGGAGGACGAGATACCCACCACAAGTCTCACAGAAATCCACCTGTAATTATATGGTATGTGTGTATATCATGGGCCGTCGTCACACGGGCTTAAAATTAGCGCGAAAATTGCACAATCTACCGCAAAATTCCCACCTTATTCTGGCACTGTTGCGAGTCTGAGATTTCTCCTCTGGTCTCAATTTTCGCGCTATAATCTGCTTCCGTGTGACCATCCGGCATCGATTTCTATCCCATAATGACGGAATTTTCCCTTTCTTATCTTGACCCGTTATCCCAGACGCCCTTTCGCGCTCTCCTGCAGTGAGCTCCTTTTTTTTTTTAAAAAACGTCCTTATATCGCTATAACGTCATAATACTATAAAAATACAAAGCAATGAAAGAGTGTTCTTTCTATGCTGCTCGAGCAGCATAGACCGAAAAAGTCTTTCCGCTGCCCTTCGCCTCCGACGGAGGGATCGCAGGTGTGCATGGCACAGAGTGAACGTGCTCTGAACCATCAAAACAACCAGTTGGGCCACCAGAACTACAAGTTCACTCGGTGGAGCCATGGTTGAGTCTTCGGCGATGGGGATCACGTCAGACAGGGGCTTTTCTCAGAACAAGAGTATATTTATGGATGTTCAAATTAGGAAGAAAAACAATCTTAGCCAATGTTCAAGCTGCTTCCAGGGCGGGAAAACTTGGCCAACCTATCCTGCTCTTTTGGGGTTGGTCTAACGTTTGGTTATAACGATGTAATGTCGTTATAACGCAATAAAGCGGGAAAAAAATTAAAAGAGGGGGGGAGGAGTTTTTTCTGTGCCCGTTCAAAATGGCGGCACAGAGCGCTACGGTGTGAACAACTCGAAGCGGGAGGAGATGGTATTTGACAAAAGATTGCATCATGGCGCCGATAGGAACAATAGCGCCACATAATGGAAATTAGACGGAATAAACGCCCGTGTGACGACGGCCCTGGTTTCCCAACCATTTTGACTCTGCCAGAAACTGTGGAATTTTGAGGCAGAGTGCTGGTCACCACTACAAAATGGCTGCCACAGAAGGTGGGACCAAGGACATGCACAGAAGAGAAAGGGGGAAGGGGAATATACACACTTGCACAAAGAAACAGCCAAAGGGTGGATAACAAGCACACAGAAGACAACAACCAGTGGGGGAAAGGGGGGCGGGGATAAAGGACACAGACAGAAAATTAGGGAAAGGGGTGCTTTGTTGCTCTGATGTTCCTTAGCCTTAGATCACCTCACAGCAGATCCACAGGTCCTGGTTATAGGATCCTGGCTCCTTCTCCAGTGAGTAGTAAGGAAAATCCAAGTGAAAAGCGCCTTTGTTTGGTTTAGTCACAGGTTCTGCCTGCGCAATGGCTCTACCTACTTTCCTGAAGCACATGGAGGGTGGCTGGGAGGTGCAGGCAGGCAGCATGGTACCCATGGACACCACGTTGCAGAAACATGGTGTACACAAAGGGACAAACTGAGACGCTGGGCTTTCTGTCCTCTTTTCATAATGCTCCCCCTCCCCTGTTAGTACCTTTCTGTGCATAAGCATGTCTGCATGTAATACTTCATGGCATCCAAAAAGTGGGCTGAAAAAACCCTAGCACGTCAATATGTCAATGTTAGTCTTTAAGGTGACACAATTTAACATTTTGGTTAAACAACTGCCAGTTTGCTATTGTAACCCCCATGGGCTAATTTGGTTGAGCCCAGTAGGGAGCCAAGCAGCTGACGAAGAGCCTGGTTGCAGGCTCTTCGATAACATTTTACATGCTCTTGCCACTCTGAATAAGGTAATCAGAAACATGTTATATGTGAACAAATAGGGTTGCCAGCCTCCAGGTGGTGGCTTGAGATCTCCCAGAGTTACAACTGGTCTCCAGGCCACAGAGATCAGTTCCTGCGGAGGAAATGGCTGCTTTGGAGGGTGGACTCAATGGGATAATAACATGCAGAGGTTCTTTCCCTCCCCAAACCCTGCCTTCTTCAGGTTTCATCCCCCCCCCCCCAAATCTCCAGGAATTTCCCAACTTGAAGCTGGCAACCCTACAATAGTAACTAGAAGTGCTGTATGTGTGTTATAATCAGTTTGTATTATGATTGGAATCGTATTATTCCTGCAGGGATGCAATTCCCCAAGAAGAGGACAGACGCCCGGGTTCCAGTTGCTTCAAATTGGAAGGATTGTGGCAAAGGACTCCACCACTTGGTGGGAACCGACAAGTTGAACTTGCTTACTTTGAGTGGTTTCAAATACATTGTTGGCTGTTTTTGTTGCACTTATAAATTTGGTTAAAGAAAAGAAAAAAAAATAGTTGTATTGTTCTAATTGTTAAAGGTTTTGGTAAAATTCCCCCCCCCCTTAACTTACATTTGTTGTGAAAGTTTGCCTCCTAAATTAGCCCCATAGAACCCATCCAATAGAGGCTACACAACTCTTTAACATCTGTGTCTCGCTGAGATCTACGGCCTGTGGAGGGCTGCCACCACAGCAAGTACCAATGGGAAAGGTGGAGAAGGAAAATGTGTAAGAGGGAATGCAGCTTAGGAAACAATGCTGAATTCAGCTGGCGTTCGCAAACAGAACAAGTCTCTCCCCCTGCCCCCTTTCTAAGGCTGGAGATTTGATTCTGCCTTGGGCCACAGCTATACCAGTGCTTTCTCCAGAGAACCCTGCCCTATGGCAAGGTTAGGGAACGCAAGGCAAGGGGCTCCCTCAACTGCCAAGAAGTAGCTGCATATAAATCACTGGTTATCGCCCTTTGCAGTTTCCGTTCTCTTCCAACGAACAAAAGAAGAGCCCAGTGGGACCTTCAAGGCTACCAAATGTGTTGTAGCATACACTTGCGTGGACTTGACCCTACTTTGTCAGACGCAATGCATCTGGCTCTAGAGGAATAATTCTGCTAGTCTCTTGTAGTAAAACTAAACAGGAGCTTAGGCTGGAGTAAAGTTTTGTTAACCTTCAAAGTGCTGCAAGACTCCTGTTCATGTTTAGTGCAGCTGATTGTGAAGGATGAAGATATCCGCATCAATTGAAATGCCTTGAAAATGTATGCCACAACTAGCAACAAAGCCCGCTGTGGCAAAAAATACAACGGGCTCTAGAAAGGGCAGGGGTGCCAGGCCAGGCATTGCCCTCTCTCCCGTGCCCCAATTGCAGCAGGGGGAGGGCAGAGCGGCTGAGCCAGGCATGAATGCCTCCCTCATGCCCTGATCCCAGTCGGGGGAGAGCAGAGTGGCTGGGCCAGGCATTGCCCCCTCCCCAGTGCCCTGATCTGGGGGAGGAGAGCAGGGCAGCGAGGCCAGGCATTGCCCCCTCCCTAGCGCCCCGATATGGATGAGGGCAGGGTGGCAAGGACAGACATTTCCCCCTCCCCAGCACCCCAATCACAACAAGGAAGGGCTGGGAGATGGGGCCTCCCATCCTGCTGCCTCCTTGCCCGAGCGGAGGTCTGTGCAGGTGGGCAGGCTCTTCCATGATCCAGCCTATCGCGGCAGTGAAGGGCTGAGAGGCAGGCCACCCTTCCCTCCCATGCGCAGACTGTGCCTGCACCACATAAAAGATCAGTCGTTGGGAATACGGCTCACCTTTTATGTTTAAGAATGACTGAATAAGTCTTTAAGATGTCACAGGACTCTTCTTTTGTTATTGTTACAACAGACTAACAGAACTACCCCAATAGTCCCCCCCCCATTCCCTTCTGCTGTCTTAACATCAGCTCACCTTGCCTTCTCTGGTTCAAAAGCTGCATGACCAATTTTCAAAAGGGAACAGGGTTTCTGCCCCTTTGAGGACATATCAGGCATTCAAGAATGATGGCTCCTCCTACTAGACATAATGTCTGCTAAATGCCAACCGCTTCAGAAATCACTAAATGTTGCCTCCATTTCAAAAATGGTCACTTTACACAACAAACAGAACCTTATGACCGCACTGCAGAACCACTGGCGTAGGGCCAGGTGATGAGTTGCAAGGAGTGACGGGATCTTGCAATTTTAACCACGGAAATATCCTCAGGGTGAATTTGATGCCCTGGCTGTACTTGACTTTTGGGGGGGAGAATCCATTTAGAAGTGACTGCACAACCTTGTCCTCTTAGGACACTGTTTCCCAACCTTTTTTTCCATGGAGGAACCACTTAAAATAATTTTTTGAAACTGAGAAACCCCTACCTCTGAAACTATTCACGGGGCTGAAAAAGTTGATGGCGGAGAGTGCAATCCATGCTACTAGTTTTAACTGTTTTAATTTTACACTGTCTATATTTAATTGTTATACTGTCCACTGTATTGCATTTTAATCTGGATGTGATCCTCTCTGAGCCTGTGTGCAGGGATAGCAGACTATAAATTGACAAATAACATAAATATGTCAGCTTACCTCTTAAGAAAAATATCAAGTATTTTTCCCGTCCTTTTTGTATAATTTTTTTTGCGCAAATATCTATCAAACCAAAATAATGTTTACTTCAACATCAAAATAAATTTCACATCCAAAGTCAATAGAAGGTTTGCTTTCAGTGTGATATTTGGGCTTGTTTATTTTTGCACAATTTCTGATTTCTTGCAGAGTCCCCAACAATGTCTTATGAAACCCTGGAGTCCTTCTCTCCATTTCCTGAACATTTCCTTTTTCTGTCTTAGCTTATTCTGGAACTCTCTGTACATCCACATCGGTTTCTTGGAGCCCTTACCATGTTTCCGTCTTGCTGGGATAGTGAGGGCCTGAGCTTGCAAAAGCTCATGTTTGAGAAGGGCCCACCCTTCACTCGCTCCTTTCCCTTCCAGCACACTCCCCCACGGAATGACTCTCATCAAGCTTCTGAGTTCATCGAAGTTGGCCCTACGAAAATCTAAACTACGAGTCTGGCTACAAACTTCCTTGGCTCCCCACAGCAACTGGAATTCATGGAGGACATGGTCACTTCCCCCTAAGGTCCCCACCACCTTCATCTCATCTACCAATTCTTCCCTATTGGTTAATATCAAGTCTAGTATGGCCGAGCCCCTTGTAGCTTCCTCCACCTTTTGAAAAAGGAAGTTATCGGCCAGGCAGGTCAGGAAATTGTGCGATTCATGACGCTTTGCTGAGCCTGTCTCCCAGCACACATCAGGGAAGTTGAAGTCACGCATAATTACAAGGTTCTGATGTCTGGATACTCTACCGATCTGTTCAAAGAGGGCAGCATCCGTTTTTTCTCGCTGGTCAGGTGGTCTGTAGCAGACCCCAACAATAATACCCTTTGTCCCTCCTCCCCTTATTTCTACCCATATGCTTTCCACTGGGCTGTCCGCCCCATTCTCCATAACTTCTTGACAATCAAGCCCTCTCCTCACATACAACGCCATTCCACCTCCTCTTCTACCCTTCCGTTTTTTCTTGAACAACTCATATCCATCCACTAGCACATTCCAGTCATGGGAATCATCCCACCAAGTCTCAGTAATTCCTACTATATTGTAGCCCTCTGTTTGCAATAGAAGCTCAAGCTCTTCTTTCTTATTGTCCATACTTTGGGCATTGGTATATAGACCTTTGTTTGACCTTTCCTATCCAGGTGGGACCCCACTGTTTTCACTTTGTCATTGAAATCACCATGTCGATCGTCCCCTTCCCCTTGCGGCATCAGTTTAAAGCTCTCCTGATGAAGTTCTCCAGTAGTAGACACAGGGCTTTTTTCTGGGAAAAGAGGTGGTGGAACTCAGTGGGTTGCCAGCACAGGGGGCAACTCTTGGCAGGACGTGATGCTCCTGGTACCACATGTGCGTGTGCAAAGTGCACGCATACTGCCAGGGCCAATGACATCACTTTGGGTCAGCTGGAACAAGGGGGAAGTTTTTAAAAGTTTAAATTGCCCTCGGCAAAAATGGTCACATGGCTGGTGGCCCCGCCCCCTGATCTCTAGGCAGAGGGGAGTTTAGATTGCCCTCTGTGCCGCTGGAGCGGTGCGGAGGGCAATCTAAACTCCCTTCTGTCTGGAGATCAGGGGGCGGGGCCACCAGCCATGTAACCATTTTCAAGAGGTTCTGGAACTCCATCCCACTGCGTTTCAGTTAAAAAAAAGCCCTGAGTAGACAATATCCCTAAGGTTGCCAGCTTCAGGTTGGGAAATTCCTGGAGATTTGAGGGGTGGTGCCTGGAGATGATGCAGTTTGAGAAGGGGAGGGGCCTCACAGGCTATCAAGGCACAGAGGCCACCATCCAAATCAGCTGTTTTCTCCAGGGGAATTGATCCGTATTATCTGGATATTAGTTGTAATTCCACTCATCATCTGGAGGCTGCCTAATATTACATCCCCAAGGTATTTTCAGCTACCACTTACAGTTTGCTTTCTGTAAACAAGCAAAAAAGAACAGGGGGCACAAAACAACCTCAGAAATCTATGCATTTTGTTAGTTAGTGGTTTCTTAATAAACCACTAGTTTATTAAGAAAACATTGATCCAAAGAACTATCTTTAAGTAATTTGGAGAGACACGGCCCTTCATGACAACTTGATGACCCTTTCAGATAATGTGGAGAATATTTAACTCCCCTCAGAGAGAGAGGGAGAGAGAGAGAGAAAAAATTTAAGTTATTAATTTTAGAAATTATTCATTTGGATGTCTTTCCTCCATTTATGAAAATGTATGTTTGTTGTCTAATATCTTAGGTTCAAAGAATAGTTTTTGTTGTGTCAAATAAAAATAATGTATAGCTTTGTAGAGGAACCATAATTGGTGTGAGTTGTTCAATATGCTAAGAAGGACGGGTGGGTTTACACACAAGAGACATTCTGGCTCATGTCAAAGCCTGTTTTCAAGCTCTGGATGTTTTAGTACAGTGAAACACAGTGATATCTGCCATCAAAAACATTTTTGTTTTGGCGGGAATGTTTCTTCCCCAAGACACACTGGAACGGCATGGTGCACACATATACCACCCCCCCAATGTGTACTTGTACACATATGCACAAAAATGCTCCCCACTCCATTTGGGAATTAAGAACTCTACCCAGTCTGGTCTGCCTCACTATCTTAATATGTTGGCAGTTCCAAAATTGCGGCAGTCATACATGATCACACGTTGCAATGCACTGTTGCAATGCAATGCAATGCCCAGATGAAGGGCCATTTTATCAATACGCCTCCAGATCAGTGCTTCTGTGACTGTCCTTGGGCAGTGGTTGATTCGTTGTCCCATATCTTTCTCTACTGTCCAAAGTACGCAATAGCTAGAGAGATTTCTTAGGAAATGGCTACTGAAGTATTCGGCTATCCCTGACACTTCAACATTAAGATTACTTCTGAGTAGCCTCTGCAAAAGCCACATTGTGGATGAGGCAAAGTTTTGTTTTCTTGTGGTTTTCAATTCTTACATTCTGTTTTTGGACTGTATGGCCTACGGGCTGTTAAACTTGAATAAACTTGACTTGACGTATACCCCACATGTAAAATGTGTGCATGTTTTACAAGGTTGTTAGAGAGATGCCCATTAAAGGGATTTTCAGTCAATGCAGAAAAATTGGAAAACCCCTTTTCTATCCAATGACATGTGTCTTACGGCTCCACTAAGCAAAAGTCTGAAGCCATCCTGCAGTTTGAGTGGTAGAAGAGACATTTAAATTGGAGGAAAGGACCTTAGGCTGGAGAGAGGCTTCAACCTTTGCTGAAGGGAGCAGCAGGATATGTGCTAGTGATTATGGGTTGGATCCAGCCATCACTTATTCTCTCACCCAGTTCCCTTCCTTAGTAAACCCACATTCCACATGACTTCTGTGTGAAGGGATCTCATGATCCCCAGCATAGCTTCTTTTGGTCTCCAAAAGGGAATCCTCCTTTTCCACTGGCAAAAAAGACGGTCAAATCCAACCATACAGATGCAAACATCTACTGCAAAAGGGCAGTCTAGCTAGATGCATTTTTATGAAGTTCTTTTCCAGACCTCAATGAACACCATTTTCATAGGCGGATAAGGAAGGCTCTTTTGGTGAGGATTTCTTTCCTGGTATACTCTTGACTACTGCAATGCAGTTCCTTTCTATTTCCATATTATTAATATGAGGAAGTAGATCAGATGTGAGAACAGCTTGCCTATAACATTACGAACACGGGTCTTAATTCCAGGAGACACCTGAAATCTTGTTTTTATCGCCCTGACGTTATGGGTCATTATCTTTTTATTGCTTTTTTTGTAGAGCTTCTTGCACTGCTTCTTTCATTTTAATGTGAAAAGAACAAAAAGAAACCTCTAAATATGCAATTTGCTGTAATTTATCTAAACAATGAACATATCATCGCATTGGCACATTAAGCCAGCGTAATACGGTTTAGTGTGCTTTATTGTGCAAGAACCAGCTTTAATCACTCATTTAATACAGCATGGACCAAGCCCTTCTATGTGGCATGCTGTATGCCAGCTAAACTCAAAAGACTCACAAGTTTCCTTTACACAACAGAATCCTTCCATCCAACCATGCTTAGCTGTTACTGTCCTCTCTTTAGACAGTAAACTCTCCTTGGAACAGGGGCACTTCCTTTTTTGCTTATGAAACTGGCTGTTTCCACACGTCCTTAAAGGGATGGCCCACTCACCAAATGCTGGTAGCTTTTCCCCTTCATTTCACACATTTCCGATTTCAAAGCGCTAGCAGGCTGTTTGGCTTCCATTTTTTGGGTGCCTCTTCTGAGAACGCAATTTCCTGCACTTTCCTGAGTCCCCCAAAAGATGCTTGAAAAACAGAAGTCAGCCTGCTAGAGAGTCCCGTGGCTCAGAGTGGTAAGCTGCAGTACTGCAGCCCAAACTCTGCTCATGACCTGAGTTCGATCCTGGTGGAAGCCAGGTTCAGGTAGCTGGCTCAAGGTTGACTTCCATCCTTCCGAGGTCGGTAAAATGAGTACCCAGTTTCCTGGGGGTAAAGTGTAGATGACTGGGGAAGGGAATGGCAAACCACCCTGTAACAAAAGGTCTGCCAAGAAAACGTCATAATGCGACCTCCCCCAATGGGTCAGTAATGACTCGGTGCTTGCACGGGGGACTACCTTGACCTTTTACCTAAACAGCCTGCTACCATTTTGAAATCAGAGACCTATAGCATGAAGGAGAAAAACTGCCAGCATATGGTGAGTACACAGTCCCTTTAAGGATATGGAAGCGGCCTCTATAAAACATTAAGTGCATTGAGAGCACTTTGAAATTTGGGTAGGGGCTGCAGCTCAGAGGCAGAGCATCTGTGTTGCATACAGCACGTCCCAGGATCAATCTGCAGCATCGCCAGTTAAATGGATCTAGGAGTAGATGATATGAAAGACTTCTTCTTGAGACCCTAGACATCTACTGCCCATCGCAGTAAACAATACTGACCTTGGCTGTTTCCATACGAGGGTAAGTAGAGCCACCACTTTGCCCCTGCTGGAAGCAACACTGAGTGGACTGGAGGTGAGCAGAGACAGGGCTCACATGCTTGGCCCCACACCACTAATTCTGTCCCTACCTTGCCTGCTCCCATGGCCCAGCAGCTTCACAGATGATCCGTGGCTCAGCTGGGAACTTTACAAAAAACACAATTAAAGGCCTAAAGGAAGGGAGGAAAAAATGGAGCTTTGCACTGCCATTTTGAAGGTGCTCTTCCAATTAGCTGCCACACAGAGATCCTGCCCACAGCATTTTCCCTATAAAACAGAGCAAAGGAGGTTATCCTAGCTTTTATGAGAAAGCCCTGGGGGTCCCGGAGAAAGAGCACAATGTTGTGTGGAGTATCCCCCAACCCCCCAAAAAGCTGAGGAAAGCTGTGTCCTGCCTGGGGAAGAATCCCTCTGTGGAAGTAACCTTTGAAAAACTGACAGTCTGATTCAGAATAAGGCACATTCTTGTTTACAGATTATAACAATTTAGCATAAGATTTGTCAAAGGCTACATTATGCATGGTTCTGGAACTTGAAATCCAATTTTTCCAATAGTTTATAAGATTTTGGAGGTCCTTGAACTTTTAGCAAAATTTACTGGAGGCAATTAACAGAATGTTGATGATCAACCTTCCTCAAAATTATTCCTAAAGGCACAGGTCTCTTTATTACAAACTGCCTAGGAAACCACAGGTAAATCCTCTTTACAATGGGCAAGGAACTCTATCGGCATAGGTTCACATAAACAAATCTCTGAATTGATTCCTCCTTTGCCACTGGAACACTCCATATATCTGAAGTGATCTTGGAGGTGAAGAAATACTCCCTAAAATTCCTTGGCCATGCAGCTCTTCTAAATAGGTATTTTAAAAAATGAGTCTTAAATATATAAGCCCAAATCAGGACTCTGAACCACAGTTTATGGGCAAAGGAATAAATGACTGTTTGCCATTTCACCCAATTTGGAAGTCACAACAAACTGCTGTTTGTTCAAAACCAGAAAGATTTCAGCATCTGCACTGGACATGAAGGAAGACAGGGAGGAAGCTTGTCATTTGTGAAGCCTCAATATATCCTCTCTTTCTTTCCTTTCTAAGTTCTAATGTGTCACTTTCCAAAGCATCGGAGACTTGCCAGAGTTCCTGGACTATTTAAAGACTGGGTCACAGTGTCAAGTATTCTATCACGGAATGTACTGAAGTTTTATTTAACACATTAATGTGGTCTCTGTGTTTTTGGCAACAAATGTTGGTTTGAGTCCAGTAGCACCTGAGATGCTTATGCATTTTCCAGAGGAGATTCTCCTAGAATCAAACTAGAGCCAGTGCACATTTTATAATGTGTAACATGAAAAAGATGAAACAAAGGGGGGTATTACCCTAAAGGGGGGGGTCTCTTTGTGAATTGGGGGAGTTAGCTTACAAGGAGACTCAGTGAGAGGACGTAACTAGCAGGATCTCCACCAATGTATACTGGGATACCTTAGAGAACTCTCTGAAAGAACTGGGTAGGTATTCAACAGGAATGGTTTTATTAGAGGGGCAACAAAAGCAAACCCACAGGAAATCACACAGAACATACACACAGAGCTAACTAGAAAATAGGGAGGAAAAGGGAGAGGAGTGCAGGGCTGGATGATATTTACCAATCTAGGAGATAGAGGACGTCTGTAGAGAGCAGCGACTGAGCGACCAGCACTTCATAGCAAGAAGAGGGGGAAGGCTCAGACACGAGTCTGAGGGTGTGCATAGGATCCCAGGACACATGGCAGTGCAGTCCATTATACCGTGGATTCGTACTCTGGGGCAGGATTGTGTCTTCTGCCTCTAAAACAATAGTTTAATGGCTGTCTCCAAAGGTGAGACAATAAAATGGGAAAGGCTTGATTAAACCTTCCTGGGTGTTACTAAAGGTAAGAAAGGTGATTGATGACCCATGATTGTTAGATAGGGAAGACTATCAGATCCCTGAGTAGTCTTGATTAGCAGGTGGATAAGGAAAGACTGGAAGGGTGTGGAGGAGATTAATGCAGGAACTCCTGGAAGACCTCTTTCGTCCTTGCATCTTTGCACCTCTCCGGGATGTGGGGCTGCTAGCCAGTCCTGCCTCATGACAAGTCATGTGCTTGGAGCAATGTTGAGAGGGAATTATGATATAGCCATATTCATAAACTTTCCTATTAGCTTGAGGATATGGCTTGAGTGCTAACAGGGCGGGGTTGTATTATAGATCAAAAAGTGAGATAGCTGTTTCATGATTCAATCCCTCAGATTTCGGGTACCTAATGTCACTTCAGAGTAATTAGATCCAGAGGAGTTAGCCGCGTTAGTCTGTAGTAGCAAAATCAAAAAGAGTCCAGTAGCACCTTTAAGACTAACCAACTTTACTGTAGCATAAGCTTTTGAGAATCACAGTTCTCTTCGTCAGATGCGTGGAGGGTAAGAAGAAATTGGTCAGATATATAGGTGGAGAGGGGAGGGGGGAGTAGATGCAATCAGTAGCTTCTGATAATGGGATCAGTTGGCTTCTGATAATGAAATCAGTTACTTGTGATAATGAGATAACCATTCAGTCTCTATACAATCCAAGCCTGACTGAATCAAATTTACATATGAATTCCAATTCAGCAGCTTCCCTGGGCCAGACTAGTACCCAGAAAAAGCCTGCTCCAGGACAAACCTAAAGGAACTAACAACAGAACACCACTGGTTGTCACCTATAGTTCCCAGCTCAAACCCATCCAACGTATCATCAGTGATCTACAACCCATCCTGGAAAATGATGCCTCCCTCTCAGAAGCCCTGGGTGGAAGACCTTTCCTTGCCTACAGACAGCCCCCCAACCTTAAACGACTTCTCACTTACAACCATGAACCGGCTAGCAGAGTCAGCAGCACAGGTACCAAACCCTACAACAGACCCAGATGCCAGCTCTGCCCTCATATCTACCCAGGAAATACAATTACAGGACCCAATGCCATACAGCTGCTCATCCTCCACGTGATATATGCCCTCATGTGCCAACAATGTCTATCTGCTCTGTACATGGGACAAACCAGCCAACCTCTGCGCAAAAGAATAAATGGACACAAATCTGACATTAAAAATGGCAACATCCAGAAACCAGTGGGAGAACACTACACTACACTACACACTTGAGGCTGGGGCTAGAGGAAGAGCAGGAAGAAACTGCTTTGGGTGGGAAATGATGAACTGTATGAAATAGATACCAATGCATTGGAGCTGACTAATACTTATTGTTTAGCATTTAAAAGTGGCTAGTGAAGAAGCTGTGCGCAACAGGATGTTGTAGACGCTAGCACACCCGTTGCCAACTCTCCAGGAAGTTTACTTCCTGTCGGTCGGGACTACATCGTCCACAACGGCTTATCGCCTGCAAAGAACAGAAAAAGAGAAAAATAACTGGTGGACTACAAATGGACTACTGTATATAAAATTTACTTTGTGTTTTGATATGTCCTATAGATACATGTACTTTGAAGCATTGGTCACATTTGACAAATCAGTGGTTCAGGAGTGGTTACCCTAACCATAAAGGTATTATGATATACGTATGACTACCTTGTAATTTTGACATTAGCACTTGATAAACATTGTTATGGATTATGTTTGATTTGACTTTATAGTCTCTTTGGACTAAGTCCCCTGTTTAGCTGTTTGTATTTTGGAGACTATCCCCTTGTTTTTGTTTTTGGATTTAAAGGTAAAATCAAGCTTGGCACCTCTTGGCACAGTCCATGTGTAGGCAAGGATAAACAAAGCCAGCCAAGGAAGGGGGGAAAATAGGAAAAGGAAAGAAGGAAGGATTGGGACATATGAGATACAGACTAATTCTTTCAGCCATATATTCTAAATTTCTTATTCAATACATAAAAAAATCAAATATTTCATTATTATCATTATTTAGTATATTTTTATTCCACTCTTCTTCCAAGGAGTCTCTACATTTCATCCTCATGAAATGTACGGTAGCTTAGGCTGAAAGAGGGTGAATGGCATAAGGCCACCCAGTAAGTTTCACGGCAAGCGAGAACGAACTGACTTCTCTCTGGTCCTAGTCCAACAGTCTGACTAGAAAACCACCCAAATAATTCTAATATGTGTCTAATTTCGTGTGTTCTTCAAAAACAGTTCACCCAAGCCAGCAAAGAAAACTGCCAGGTGTACCTCAGGTTTCCGTATTACCTGGTTACACATAACATGTCAGCTGGTGAACTGATATACTGAACATCTGTGAGGACTGATTATGAGTTTACTAGTCAGTTTATGAAATCTAGTATTTGTATTTTACCCTTTTCAGAAATATCTACCACTTCATACTCGTGGAAACAGCAAAAGTCCTTTCAAAATGTATTTCGGTAGTAGGGTATCTTTTAGAGTAATCATTGTCACAAAATTCACTTTCTGTTTCAACCACTGCATAGTTTTTCTCCCATCATACAAGAATTGTGTTCTCTTTCATTTTCATTCATTTTTTAAATTGTATTTAGCATTCTTCTTTGACCATGCAGTTCAATAACCATTTTCAGGGACGTAGGGTGGTTATTTAAAATGCATTTTCATATTTCATCTCTGCTATCTATCCAGATACCAACAGATTGCATTTATTTAAAAAGAATCACAGTATTTGAGTTTGTCACTTTTTATCAAGATTCAGGTTGGTAAATCAGCAGTTGATTATGACTATACCTGCTGTTCATTTCCTGATGTACAGCTTCATTTTGTTTTTGATTATTACCGAATTAAGTTCTTCTTGAAAGATCCACAGCCTGACAGATGAAACACCACCTATTCAACATCACTCAGTGCAGGTCTGAGTCTAGAAACACAAACTGGTCACGTACAAAAATCTTGACAGTGTGTACTGCAGAAAAATATTCTTTAAAGACAAATCATTTCCCTAGTCACAAAACTTTTCCTCTACCCAATGGAACCTCACAGCAGAGTTTCGCCAATTCCTGCAGTATTTGGGGAGATGGTATGTAGGGACAGCCAGTTTGGTATAGTGGTTAAGAGTGGCAGGACTCTCATCTGGAGAGCCAGGTTCGATTCCCCACTCCTTCTCTTGAAGCCAGCTGGGTGACCTTGGGCTAGTCGCAGTTCTCTGGAGCCCCACCCACCTCAGCCCCACCCACCTCACAGGGCATTAAGTTGTTCTGAGGGGTGGTATATAAATCAAATGTTGTTGTTGTTGTTATTTAGAATCTAAGTATTGTGACTCAGTCTTTTCAGAGTGTACGTTTTTGAAGCTGAGTCTGCACGGTCAATTTCACCGGTTCGGTTCCCATACGGCAGCATTTTTTTTCATGACTGTCTGCACCAGATTTGCTGCCATGAGTCGTCACTCTGGCCACTATGTAGCTTTTCCTCAGCTTTCCTGGGGTGCTTATACCCCAACTTAAAAAAAAAAATCTGCTTTGCAGTAGGCTGTTTCTCCATGCATGCTCTTTATTCTGTTTTTGGTGTTCTACCCTCTCCCCCCCCTCTCCCACCCCCTGCCAGCCCACTGCATTGTGATTGGCTATTCTCATCTAGCCAGCCACTCCCCCCTCCTTTCCATTCTTCCCCACTCCCCTCTTTCCTCTTTTTAATTTTTTTTTTTAAGTCCAGTAGAAGATTAATGAATTGCTGGTTTGAAAGCACAGGGTGAAGCTCCCTTTTTCTTCTTTTTGCTTTGGCACAGGTGTGAATATTGTACAAGGGGCTAAATATCTGGGTAAGAAAAATAAATATTTTAATATCAAGTTTTAGAGAGGTGTGAACAGCCACATGCAAACTGATTCCATGCCTTTCGGCTTGCCTTCCAGGAAAGTGAGGAGTTATGTCCCTGGTGCAGAAGGGGTTTAAGAGTCAGGGTTGGAATGGAGATCCTTGAGCCTTTATCAGTGAAATCCTAAGTAGAGTTACTCATCTAAACCCATTGATTTCAATGGGCTTAGACTGGTGTAACTCTTCTTAGGATTTCACTGTATATCCCAGCCAAAGGTGGGTGGGGTTTTACAAGGGAGGGCATCAGGATGTAAAGGTACAGTGCAGCTTGAGTAGAGCAGAAATTAGCATCTGCAGTGAGATAAAAATCCTCCTCTCTGTTCAGCCCTGGGGGAGAGGTTTCCATTGTTCTGAATTTGTGAATAAACTCCATTTCAGCTTTTTCACATTCGAAGTTTCTCTGTTTGAGGACGGCCAGTTTTAGGTCAGCAATGGAATGTCCTGGACGATTAAAATGTTCTCCCACTGGTTTTTGAGTGCTGTGATGTTTAATGTCAGATTTATGTCCATTTGTTCTTTTGCGTAGAGACTGTCCAATGTAGAGAGTAGAAGGGCATTGCTGATTCTCAAAAGTTTATACTCTGAAAATCTTGTTGGTCTCTAAGGTGCCACTGGACTCAAATTCTGAAGTTCTACTGCAAACTAACACAGCTGCCCAGCTAAACTGGGACTCAAAAAATAATGATAAATGTGTGTTGAGGGATTGTAGATATCTCCTCAATGGGCTTTCTGTGTCAGGAGAGGACTTGGAAGAGATGCCCCTTCCCTCTTGCTGAAAGAAGGAGGCAAGTGTTTCTGTGTAATAAGCAAAGAAGTTGAGATTCTGGAAGGAACAAAGAGAGAAACAGAGATTCACTTCCATGAGATGCCGGGGGGTGGGCAACCTGGGGGTGCAAGACCTCATTTTCTGTCTCTGATGTGGAACAGTAGATCTGCTGCCTTATTGGAATGCCTCTAACTTTGCTCCGCCTGCATATTTGTAAATAAAGCAAATACTTCAAAATTGCTATCAGTCCCTAGTGTTCTCTTCTCCCAATGGAACCAACTCAAGCAAGAGGAACTTCTCTAGTTCTCACGTAACCATATGTGTTCTAATGACCCCCCATGCTGCCATGATTCTTACTCTATCTAGAACGCCACATTAAAACAGTTGTGTTCTAGAAAAGAATCTTCAGCTTAAGAATTCTCCTATGTTAGCAACTTCACAACAGGACAAAAGAGCCTCTCTTGCATTTGGTTCACCCAAATAACAGATGTGGTAATAAAACCATTCCTGGGCTGCATCATTTCTTCAATGGATCTAAAGCTCTTCTATATGTAGGGGCGGTGCCAGGGTTTCTGGTGCCCGCGGCTGCCCCTATGTGCATGCACACAGAGTGCGTGCGCCCCCCCCAGACTGTGTGATGATGTCACTGTGTGTGATGTCATCGCGCAGCAAGCCATCCCCATTGGCTGGCAGGTGGCTGGGACGGTGCACGGAGGCTGGGGAGGTTCCGCACACCACCCCGGACACCTGCCGCATGTGGCCCGCGGCTGCTGCGCCGGTTGGGGACGTGTGTTGTTGTTGGGGGTGGCGGCGGCGGCGGCAGCACAGGGCTGGCCGGCTGCAGCAGCTGCATGCCAGGCACGCCAGATCCATGGCGTGCGCCCCCGCCCCCACTGCCCCCTCCGGCATCCCCTTCAGCACCTCAGCACTTGAGGCGGGGGCCGTACTTGCCTCAATGGGTGCGCCGGCCCTGTCTATATGAGAAACTCCCAGCAACCCTGTGAAGTAGTTTAGGGTGAGCAACAATTTAAAAAGTGATAGGTTATCAATGACCTTCATAGCTGAGTGGGGATTTGAACCTGAATTTCCCCAGTTCTAGACCATGGCTCTAACTACTACACCACACTATCGTGATTTCTTCTCTGTTGCTAGTGCTTCAACAATGTTCCATGGTACTCTTAATGGTAGATGGGCATGACCCAGAGTTTGCTCTTTTCTTATTTCTCTTTCTTTCTCACTCACACAATGCAATCTTATGAAATGTTAGTTTTAATAGTAAAATTAAATAAAAAATGCAAATGCAAAGTAATTTATTTTACAATATCAAGCAATAAAGTCATTTAAGACTTTTAAAGTTGTAGCACGGGTATGTTTATGTATTTTTGCGAACTGCCACATGAATAAAAAGAAAATTTAGAAAAGTAGATTATACATGGCAATAAAAATAAATTAAAACACGCATCTGTTCCACTGTATATCTTAGAATGTGGCAGTGCTGGATTTGTGGGTTTTAAATTAAACTCTCAACATTTACATTTTGTAAATGTTCTTGCGATGGGGGAAAAATATGTAAAGAAATTGCATAGATTAGTTATCATTAGAGGTGGGCACAAACCAAAATACGAACCAAAATTCATCACGAACCGGGCCAGTTCATGGTTCGTGAACCGGCAGTTCATAAGAGCCCATTTCTGACAAACCGCCATGAACTTTTAAGCCAGTTCATTTGGTTTGTTTTTTGGTTTGTCATTGCAGACAGCCTGGCACCAATCAATCAGTTTCCTAGGCAACGGGGGGATAGGCTTTCTGCAGCCCCGGAAGTGACATTTTCAAGAACCAAACAAACCGGTTCGCGAACCTGGGCAAGTTTGTAAAAGTTCGTGGTTCGTGAACCACGATGAACCACGAACCGCAGTTCCTTTTTCTCCTGATTCATGCCCATCTCTAGTTATCACCACTCTTTGAAAATGTATTGGTGAAAAATTAGCCACAAGAGGGCATGTTCCTTTACATGACCAACAGAAAACAACCTGGAAAAAAACCAATTCATTCAGTGTGGGGTATAAGAATAAAAAACATATTTAACAAAACCCAGTAAGAAAAAAAAATTAACTCCTATTGCAAGTGACTTGTATGCTACTCCTCTGCTCATTGAAGCTGGAAGACTTCCTCCAGCCAAAGAAACCTTTTCCTCTGATGAAAGAGGATCTTTCAAATGCTGCTAAGGGGAGTGGGTCAAGATACAAGCCAATTAAATCAGAACAATCGACCACCTAACGCTTTTAGGGCTAAGAACTGTGAACTGGAATTAAAATCCCAGCAAAGACCCTACAGCTTCTTTCTCCGTTATAAAATGTTGAGAAACAGAATGCAGATCTATTATTCTATATATTAGTAACTATTTGATCTACAAGAGAATGGCATGAAACAATTGTACCAGAGTAGCTAAAATCATTATAGAATGAATCCCGTCTAACAGAAATGGAGCTGTCCTGGATGAGTGCAGATTGGCCAATAACGTGTTCTAATTGCTTTTTCTAGAGGGTGTAAATAGATCAACAGAGTTTAAACAAAAACAGTGTGGGGAATAGTAGTATATTTAAATACAGTAGCAAAGGAGACAAAGAAGACGGTTCCCTTCTTGTCAAAGAAAACTCCCTTGGTCCATCTGTACCCTCCAATTACTGTCCATCCTTCTCTTCGCCCCCAAACCCCGGGAGCTGGCTGCTTTCTCCTGCTGTCTCTTCCAATTGCATTCTCTCACCTTCACTTTCCACTGAATCTTCCTTTGTGAAAATCACAGAAGAATTTGAGCATAGTAGTAAAGGAGCCAGAGGAGAGAGATAATAATGAGAGATGGGGGGAAGCAATGGCAAGGTACATGGCAGCCAAGAAGTCATAGCAAGTCATGCGAAAGAATTAGCTGAGCCAGAGTGTTACACATCCAAAGAGAAGAAATCAGAATCACCAAAGCTCATGCTGGAATACACTTGGACAGTCTTAGGTTTCCATTTTATTTTTAAAAGGGACTAAAGGAAATGGAGGGGTGGGTGAGGGAAAAACAGAGGGAGTGTGGTAGACAGCTTCACTTTTAGCACTGAAGGAGAAATTGCTTAACTAAGAACTTCCTTTTGTGCATGTACCTTTTCATCCCATTTGCAGAACAAAGGCTGACACACAAGATTGCGTCAACTCATAGTGAAGCGACTGGTGAATGGGTCACGTGACTCTATCAATATATCACCAAACTACAATTTCATCACATCTTCAACAAGGTTCCCGAAATAGGCTGAGCGCTGACCTGGTGAATTGCGATTAGGAAGTTAATTTCAAGTTCACTTAAGCACGGTTGCCTTGTGTGCCACGCTTGTAAGCTGAAAGTGGTTATGTGACCCTTCTCAAACCTTGGGTTTAGTAACTCAAAGCAAGTGGTACCAAAGGTTAAAAGTTCAGTGCTCATGATGAGATCAAATTACAGGTTTGTAACAATTGTTACTTTCAGTATTCATCCATGGCTAGGTGTGGAGGAACGGAGTCTGGAGGAACGAAGAACATAAGAGAAATACAGAACGGTATTAGTGTTGCAATAACAAGGCAGGTTTGATGCCAGTGTGAATGTCAGCATGTATTAGAAGCCATCCCAAGGACAAATATAAGTGGCAAATGCGTGGACCCGCATAGCAGTCTGTAGGTGGCCACACTGGCTATGACTTACAAGGATTCTAGTCCAGGGGAACAGAAAGGAACTACCTACGATATTCTACAGTTTCAAACACTGACTGATATCATATGCAAACTATAGCAAGGAAGGGTGCCAGAAGCAGTTATTTTCACAGAACAGATGGAGAACAAGAAAGAAGAACACTAAAGATGAACCACAGAATTGTCTTCCCATTACAGAACCAGAAGCCCAACAGAAGCTTTGTGCAGGGTCCACCATGCTCTGATTGAAACTCCAGCCACATGCTTGGAAATCTTTCCAAGAAAAATTGGCAGAAAGGCCTGTTCAGTACCTTTCACTTGCCTTCATTCCCAATTATCTTCAAGGTCATTGTCTCTCGTATACCAGCCCTCTGGGCAGTAACTGGCTAGGTTTCATGCTAAGCCTCTTCTTAGCCTGCCACTTGCCCTGTTTATACATGTACCCAATACAACATATCATTTAGATAGTTTCAGGAAGGTAGTCATGTTGGACTGCAGTAAAACAGCAGGATTTGAGTCCAGTGTGGGGTTGCCAGCCCCCCTTACCTTAAGAGCAGGTGACGGGGGGTAGTTTTGCAGGTGTGGGGGTCCCAATCTATCCGCATTGTATGCATGCTCCAGAGGGTCCAATGACATAACTTCTGGTTGAAAACTGGAAGCTATAGGGTCTCGGAGGGGCCAAAAGCAGCCCTAAACATATTTTTGTTATGTTTGGGGCTGATTTGGCCCCGCTGAGACTCCATAGCATCTACTTTTCAATTGTAAGTGAAAATTGGGGCTCCTGGCCTGTCTCCCCCCTCTCCTGTTAGTAGGGGTGCCAGACCCCCGGTGGGGGTGGGGGATCCCCACCCTCGCCCCCCACACCCCGCTCCCACTTACCCAGCCAGCAAGGGGGACCGCACACCCTCTGTGCGTGCTCCCTTGCGGAGCTGCGCTCCCACGGATCGGGCCCATTTTTGAGACGCTGCGGTGCACAGGAGCGCTCCTGTGCTCTGCAGCACCTCAAAACGGGCCCATTTTGGCCCAGATTGGGCCTGTCTTGAGACACTGTGGTGCAAGGGAGTGCTCCTTCACGCCACAGCGTCCCAAAACAGGCCCAATCCACACCGGAACAGCTGTGGATTGGGGGCGTTTTGGCGCGGATCGGGCACGTTTTGGGACACTGCGGTGCACAGGAGCGTTCCTGTACTCCACAGCAGCCCCCCAACACGAGCCCCTGCAGAGCGTGGGCACTCGGGGAGGGGACACACTATGTGATGACATCACTTCTTGGAAGTGACGTCATCGTGCTATGTGGGAGCACGCGCATGCGCATGCTTCTCGCATGCGCACCCCCCACGGAGAAGAGGTAGGAGCCAGGCCCTGATCCCCCACTGGGAGATTGAGGGGGCCTGGCAACCCTACCTGTCAGCCAGATGAGCGGGGGTGGGGGGGAGAAAGGTGTGGTTAGGAAATCCCTAGAACAGTGGCAACTTAGAGACCAACAAGATTTTCAGCATATAAGCTTTTGAGGGTTAAAACTCCCTTCTTCAGATACCAAAGAGATCCTTTCTTCAGAGCTTTGACTCTCAAAAACTTAAATCCTGAAAATCTTATTGGTCTCTAAAGCACTCTTGGACTCAAATCCTACTTTGGTCATTGCATCTTAATCAGAGGTTTATACCCATGCTTTGTTATTTCCACTCCATTTTTTCACTTCTTTGAGTCTGAAGAAGTACTAATAACTTTTCTTTACGACTCACGCACACTCTTCATTCTTCTTTTTCCTACAAAACTGACATTAACGGTAAGTGCATTTTTTAAAACTAAGCCCTGTAGTCTCACTTTTCTGTCTTTGCAGCCTTTAAGCTCGAGGAAAGGCAAAACATTACAGTAATGAGCCCATTCAAATTAATGTGAATGCAATTATCGCAAGTGCTTAAAATGCATGAACCCATCATAAAGTAGAAGTGACACTATTTAGTCCTTGCTGAATGTCTAAACACTATTAGGTGTTGTATAGCAACACTGGCAGGGGGAGGGGGAGGTGAGAATGACTCAAAGCCACAAGTTTGCAGTCTTGCAATCTAAGCAGACAACGCAGAAGCGTCCTGAAGGGAGGAAGGAAGACTGGAGTGGTAGAGGAGGAAAGGTCAAGTTGAACCAATCAACATTTTCTGCAAGGGGAAAAAAGGTCAGCAGGCACGATCACTTTGAACAGCTGGATTGTCAGAAGCTTTTAAAAGAGGGACAGAGTGGAAAGAATGAAAATAAGTGTAAAGGTTGCCGGCCAAAGAAAAATATGATTAAACTGAGAAAGATGGGAAGAAATCTGCAGTAGAAGAAAGCTAACAGAAGAATGAACTAAACAAAAAGAAGTATGCAGGAAACATAACATTTTCGATCAAAAATAGTTACGAAAAAGATGCAACTTCTCGCAGGTTGTTCCAAGTGCCTGAGTCTTGTGAGACTCAGGGCAGCCCCCTGCCTCTCGTCATCCACCGGAAATCAGAGACAGGTAAACCAGGAATGTGTATTGGTCTTAAAGCCCACAAACTGGAATACAAAATAACGGTGCAGTGAAGTAGGGATAAACCTTGGTTGTGCTCCTTGGTAGTTTAAAGGGTTAAGGCTCTCTTTAGGTATGAACACAGATGTGTTTATCAGGGAGTCAAACCATTAACAATTTGGGTTCAGTTCCAGCACTCCCCACCCCCGCTAACCCTCCTAGTTTAGATGCTAACTTTAGTTTAGATGCTAACTTTTAAAAGGGATTCAGAAACCAATTCAGACTCTTTGAACCGGTTTTTAACTGGTTGAGATAATTTCATGAAGACTTGTTCGTTCGTTCGTTCGTTCGTTCGTTCGTTCATTCCTTCCTTCCTTCCTTCCTTGAGGCAATTTTCCAGTGAATAAGTTAGTTAATGAATTATATGCATTATATAAATATAAATATAAATATAAATATAAATATAAATATAAATATAAATATAAATAATGTCTAGAGTTGCCAGCCTAGATGGTTGTGGGTGGGTACATGGGGGGCATGACATCCTATGTGCTGCTAAGTCACTTTGGGAGGAAAACCCAGAAGTGACAGAAGGTAGCTCTAGGAATGGCTGGAAACTCTATGGTAAGGCTCAACAGCTCTAATAATGCTGCAGTTCCCTTTTTTCTCTTGGCCTTGGTTTTTACTAACATTTCTTTGTCTACGCTGCATTTAATAGGAAAAATCTAGTTTCTACATGGGCCTGCAAACCTTAAAAACAAGTCAAATAGCAATATGTAATAGGAGGAAAGTCGCCTCTTAGCAACCAGAGATGAAAACTAAGCTTAAAGACTCTCAACACCCAGGGATGCCTTAGGCAAAATAACAAAGAAATTATTTTATTAATCAGCTTAAATATAATCTTTCGCCACCTTTCAAACTGATTCCTTTCCCCTCTCTTTCTCATAACCTCCGTTCCTTTTTACATATCATTGCCGTTAAACCCAAATCCTTAGGGCTCTATCTTTTCTTTCAAGAAGCCTCACTAACTTAAAAAGAAGATAACTTCCCCTCTGATAGAATGGCAGCAAGGAAGAATTAATCATCTCAGGTCTCCAATGACTTAAACGCTGAGTTTTGCCTGAAGTCAAGTTTTGAGGCAAATCTGGAGTTTTTTGTTTAAACAAAACTTCAGAGACATTCTGAGGCAAAAGGAATTCTGATGAGAACAGTGAAATATGTTACAGGAAGGGGCAGGACAGCCAATGCAATCCTAACCCCCCCCCCCCTTTTTAGTCTATTTGGTCTTTTTGTGGCCGTCCACACAGTCAATCACACTTTTTAAATGTTCTTTGGAAAAGAGATCGGGCTTACAGGTATGGCACTCCTATCCATCTCGTAGAATGCAGAATGTTCCAATGGAGAGCCAGGATCAGTTGCATGGCCTTTAACTGTAGTGTGCCACAAGGTCACCAATTCTGTCACCAATATGTCAAAGGGTGGGATTGGTGCTCCGCTTTCCTGGGTCTTGTTGTTTCATGCCATGAAGCCCCCTTTGGCCTCAGAACTGGGAGGGAAATTGTAGAGTCCAGTAGCACCTTTAAGACGAACCAACTTTATTGTAGCATAAGCTTTCGAGAGCCGCAGCTTTCTTCGTCAGTTGCATCTGACGAAGAGAGCTGTGGATCTTGAAAGCTTATACTACAATAAAGTTGGTTCGTCTTAAAGGTGCTACTGGACTCTTTACTATTTTGCTACTACAGACTAACATGTCTAACTCCTCTAGGACTGGGAGGGGAAGACAGGGAGGAGCTCAGCTATCACACTGGCCCTCCTCTCTCCAGCCTTCTCCCTTCAGGTTTCAGTAGCAAAGGACTGGCACCTCATCTTAAGCCTCCCCCCCCCTGCTTATAAAAGCCCCACTCCAGGCTGTGCATGCCGGACAGCGGCCCACAGCCCAACCTAAACGAACAGCCTTCACAGATGAGGCAGGCGCTAATTTCCAGGTGCCTATTGCTGGGCATGTCAGCCCTGGTTGCTGTCTCCACTTCTAGGTCTACATGCCTCTTGCTTCTGTGGCTGCTGGGTTAATTTCTGGCTTGCCGATCAGCTCTAAAGCAGGCCAGGAAAAGGACCCAGGACTGCCTCATTCTATGCCCTGCCATGGCTGGTGAAACACCCATTGGTAGTAAATCTCTGCCCCCCCCCCACCTATGTCAGGTTGGGTCGGCTGGCCACTGGGTTATTGAGGGGCCTCCAGATCTTCTTGGAAAATGCTAGCACTCTATCTGGATTCAGACCAGGGCATGGGACAGAGACAGCACTAGTAGCATTAGTGGATGATCTCCAGCTAAACACAGACAAAGGCCATGCCTTCTTATTGCTCCTCCTAGATCTGTCTGCAGCCTTTGACACAGTAGACCATGCCACCCTGTTGAGGGGTCTAGAGACAGAAGTGGGCATCAAAAGATGTGCCTTGGGCTGGTTTAAATGGTTTCTTATGGGACAGACTCAAAGGGTTGCTGTCAAAGATCAGCTATCTCCAGAACGGGAGCTATCTTGCAGGGTTCCGCAGGGCGCAATCTTATCTCCCATGTTATTCAACCTCTATGTAAAGCCTTCAGTAGAACTCATTTGCAGCTATGGAGTTGGATGTCACCAATATGCAGATGACACCCAACTCTATATCTTGCTATCCAGGTCCCCTCAGGATGCAGTAGAAATCTTAGATTGCTGCCTGACAGCCGTAGTGAAATGACTAAAAATGAACAAACTGAAATTGAACCCAGACAAGATGGAAGTGATGCTTGTTGGAAAAGCAGAGATCTTGGAGGACATTGTACTCCCCACTTTCGATGGAGTTCCTCTGACCCTTGCAGATGTAGTTAAGAGCCTAGGGGTTATATTGGATCCAGTGCTACTACTAGAACAACAAGTTAAGGCAACTGCAAAAAAACCTTTTCCAACCTCACTCTAGCCTGGAAGACAGCTTCTTACCTCAAAATGGCCGAGCTGGCCACCTGGATCCATGCTATGATAACATCAAGACTTGACTATTGTGATGCACTATACATAGGTCTCCCATCCAAATTAACTAGAAGACTCCAATTGGAGGCTCAAGGGGAGGCAGTTCAAATAGAACGGACCCCTGCAGATCCCCAAGCTCCTTTGACGGTGTCAGCGACTCAAGAATATATTTAGCAAAAGGGGAAAGTCATTGTTGCTGGAGCTTTTGTTTTTGAACACAGACCCCTTGTTGCTCATCTAACATGACATGATAAGCAGAGAGAAGAACCAGTCACAGAGGGGGAAGTTGGTAGCTGAGGGAAGCGGGAGGTAGAAGGGCTGGTGACTGCTCTCACTGTGTGGAACAAGCTCTCTGCGGAGGTTGAGGAGGCACCATCTTTAGAAACTTTCAGGAGGCCCTGCCGGACCATCTTATACATGTGCAGGTATCTTTCGAGGAGAGGGTAGTCATTTGCAGTTTTATTTTGTTGGTTTTAAATTGTGATTTCTAAAATGATGGTTTGTAGGCTGCCTGGAGCCACAAGGAATGGCAAAATATAAATATCTTAAATAAAATTAATGAATATGTGGGATTTTAATTGTAAAGCGGTTTTAGTTAAATGTTGTTAGCTGCTCCAACCTCCCTCCACTTTTGGAAGAACAGGGTATAAGTGGGTATAAACATGTGGCTAAGGTTTGCTTAAATGAACTTTCAGATTGCATTCAGTGGTTCCTGCTTGGGCAGAAATTTAAACAATTTCAAAAGAAGTAAAAAGGGGTTTCAATCTGACTCTCAAAAATCTCTTGGAGGGACCAGCACATACCATACATATTTACAGCTGGAAAGAGTCCAAAACAATTAGCAACTGGGAAATTATGTGCATACTACTTTAGGCATACTACTAGATAGTATTATACTATTAAAAATAGTTGATTTATACATATACATTGGTTGTTGTGGGTTTTCCGGGCTGTATTGCCGTGGTCTTGGCATTGTAGTTCCTGATGTTTCGCCAGCAGCTGTGGCTGGCATCTTCAGAGGTGTAGCACCAAAAGACAGAGATCTCTCAGTGTCACAGTGAGAGATGTGTCTCAGGTGTGACACTGAGAGATCTCTGTCTTTTGGTGCTACACCTCTGAAGATGCCAGCCACAGCTGCTGGCGAAACATCAGGAACTACAATGCCAAGACCACGGCAATACAGCCCAGAAAACCCACAACAACCATCGTTCTCCGGCCGTGAAAGCCTTCGACAATACATTATACATATACACCTACAAACTAGGGTGGGGGGAAATGGAACTTAAAAAGAGGGGGGGGGAACCCGTGATTCACTTTGTTGAACTCTGAGGCTGAGTTTGTATTTCTATGGCAGCTAATCTCATCCATGTGGGCTGTGTCTTTCAAGTGTCAACATCAAACACCATTTCTACTCCTACTGTCATCCTGTACAGAAAGAGGCTCCCTTTGAAAGCACAGAGCACTAGCAGTGATTCCATCCGCCTGCCACTGACTAAAGATAACATCGCTACACTCAAGAGCGATGCATTGCTACTGAGACCCCCAGCTCCCAGGATGACATTGTTTGGGACTTTTCTGCGGCGTTACAGAGTACCCTATGAAGATAAGAAGCACAGTCTGCATACTGTGATTCAATAAGGGAGGATTAAAAGATGAACAAAGCAGGTGTGTGAGTCGGAGGGAGCTGCGGATGTCGGTGTCCACTGTTGACGAATCACCACCACTAACCTTGAAATAAACGTCTGCTGCACTAATTGGCCCTCTTTGATTCACACACACTGCAGCGTTCCGAATTGTTTCCTTGAGAACACAATCACAGCTTAGGCGCCGCTATACAAAAGCACAAAAGAAAGGTCCCTTTACTGTATATTAAAAAAAAAAGATGAAAGAGAGAGCCTCTTTTGTATGCAGTTGATTACTATAAAGTTGGAGCCATTCTATTTGATCTCAGAAGGAACAGCGGCGTCGGAAAGAAAGAAACAGTTGGTGCTGACACATTGTCAAGAAACATGCCCATTAGCAGAAGGGCCTGCTACGGCTGAAATCAGCTCGAGTTCTTACGGAGAACACAGCAAGAACAACCCCATTTTCCATGGGAATCTTACTGGAAGGCCAGATTAAATGAGGTTGCCTTTTCCGGGACAATAAATAGAGCTCTCTGGTGACTTGCCAGGAGCATTCTGGGAGAAGGAGAGGAAGGGAATGAGAAGGGGTGAGGCTGGAGCTTCACAAATGGTTTGTGTCCAACTGCTGTTGAGGATTTTTTAAAAAATTCCTACCAAACCAGATTTCTAATGGAAGAATAATTCTCAGGTACCTGAATCACTATCAGGCTCAACAAGAAGCAAGCTCAGAAATTCTCTCCTGTATTTAAATCCAAAAAGACCATCTTACAGCTTGGGCCCAGCCTACATTCTTCTCCCCCCAGGAGCTGCTCATCCATCCCTTCTCTCTCCATCAGGTCACATCTGTTCCTGCTAATGACTCTCCATCCAGTTGATGTGGCACTGCTCCAACCCCCCCCCCCATCCGTCAGGACTTTCGTTTGCCCTTTCAAAGTTGACCTTCACTCCACCATTCTTGCCCTTTGGTTGGACTCTGCTCATGCAACAGCGATTTATGCCACAGCTCTATTTAAACACCAAGACCAGAGTTTTTCTTTTCAATCTGGGCGAAGGAAAACACACAGAACTTAAGGCTCAATTTATACCTTGCTGCGAGCGAGGCGGACCTGTAAATGCATGCAAGGTGCAGTCACCTTGATCACTGCACTTCCTTCCATACCAGGGCTGACCCCTATTCAGCAGCTGACACGGGTGTGGGAAGAAACGTCAGACAAAAAGGTGATGCTGGAAAGAATCAACCTTGTGCTGTCACACTATAAAGACACATAGACATCACAGGGCTGAAGCAACACTGGAACCAACCACAACAGAAGCCTAGAATCAATATCCAAGCCCTGCTGCATTGTGCATTGGATGTCCCAGCCATTGCGCTATGTAATCTGCCTTCAGTCTCAGTGAGAAAGGCGGACTATAAATAACATAAACAAATAAAAAATATTAGTCACCCACCACCATTGCCATGATATGGCACTAACAGTACAGAGAGAATCACGGGAGGCAATAAAGTAACAAAGTATCGTGATGTTCTAATGAAATAAAGTACTAATACAACAATTACAAAATAATTAACTTGCTCTTATTTCATTGGTGCACAATCTACCATCATACACGTACACGCAATCTTCCCGCCTTCAGACCTACACACTAAGTGCTAGTGCATTCAATACAATTGATGAACAGACATTTAACAACATTCAATATTGCTTTTATAAACAATTCTTGATATAAGGTGCATAAAGTTCATCAATGCCAATTGTAGGTCAAGGTGTGCAGGATGGAAAGGAAAGCATCTAGCGGGCTGACCAGTTCCTTATAGGTCCCATTTCAGTTCTTTGTCAAAGATGGTCAAAGAGCTGACGTCAATTTCACCGTTTCTGAAGCCATCCTATCCAACCACTAGTAAGCCATTGCCATGATATGGCACTAAGCACAAGACCACATATTGAAGTCTGGTATATAGGCGTATGAGTCTAACTTTGAGGACACTAGGTGCAAAAGCTTATCTACTATAGCTATGAGATGGTCTAGAGAATGGTGATCCTCATAGACTGAGAGCCAAGATACAAGAGACGAATTACACGAGGAGGAGCACCTGAAGGGAGCCACAATGTTAGCCGGGAAGCGGAGTTTTCAGAGAGATCGGAAAGCTTTGTCAATTTCCCCTCTCTACAGAAGATCACTGCTCAGAGAGTTTGTTAATTTCCTCTTTGCTTCCCAAAGGCTCTTCCAGTTTCACCTCCCCTTCTAAGAAGTGAAGAGGAAATAAATAAACCTTCCTAGCAGCCATCTCCCTGGCTCTGTAGAGAAGGGGAAATTGACCAAGCCTTCTGATCTCTTTTAAAACTCAGGCTTCCCAGCTAACACTGTGACTCCCTTCACGTGCTCCTCTTTGTGTAATTGTAGCTTGGGAGATCTGTGGATGGGTCACTAGACGGACAGCAGTGGATATTTAGCCTCAGAAAAATGCAGAAGTCATATGAAAAACCCTCATAAGGTGCTTTCTGATGGAGAAATCCAGCACATTCAGCTCTCACAAACCACACAAACCTACATTCATCCCTACACACCCAAACGGAAGACTGAAGGAATGGTGGGCCATCAAATACCGTGGGATCACCTACAAGCAGGGCTCATTTCGAGGGGGAACGTGCAGGAATACAGTTCCGGCAGTTCCCCAAAGAGGTCACATGTCAGGTGGCCCCGCCCACCTGACTCTCGGCCATTTTGGGCCTGTTTTGGCCTGGATTGGGGCAGAATGGCCCAGCTTGGGCCTCTGATGGGTGGTGGACCACTCTCTTGTTCAGCAGTGGCCCAATTCTGACCATTTGGGGGCCCTTTTCGGCCATTTTCAGCCCCTTTTTGCCATTTGGGGCCCAATTTTTGGCCAGGATTGGGTCCAAAGCAGCCAGGATAGGTGAGGTCACGGGGTGTGGCATATGCAAATCAGTTATGCCAATGACACACTTCCAGTGATGTCAAGGGGTGTGGCACATGCTAATGAGTTATGCTAATGGGTTATGCTAATGAGTTCCTCCGGTTCTTTTTCTACAAAATGACCCCTGCCTACAAGTAGAGAGCCAGAGTGGTGCAGTGGCTCGGGGGAAGGACTAGGATCTGGGTGACCCAAGTTCAATTCCCCGCTCTGCCATGGAAGCACAGGAGAGGATCTTGGGCCAGTCACACTCTCAGCTTAACCTCCCTCACAGAGCTGTGGTGAGGAAAAATGGAGGAGAATGATGTACGCCAGTTTGGGTCTCCACTGGGAAGAAAGGCAGGGTATAAATGAAGTAAACTAAAACATAAATATAAATAAATATAGCCCCTTGATGCAAGGTGGAAGTTTCTCTTGTCATCTCTGTACTGAAAGGGCTTTGTCCTTCTAAAAAAAGCTCGTCTCACCTACACAGGGGAGAAAAGGATTAAAAAGCAAAGGATCCCTCAACATGGTGTCACAGATATGGGCAGGAATATATGGAAACAGTAGCTAGACTTGGCCCAAAAGGTGATGGAGGATGTTTCTGCTCTCCAGAGGCACAGCTGGAGCGGACTGTCAGCTAAACACGCCAAAAGGCAGTTTAGAGACCCAGAAAGGGAGCAAGAAACAAAGATGTAACAACCTCACCTTTTGTAGATTAGAAGCCGTCTAACCCGTAGCCATAGATGCTATGTGTTGAGGTTTAGGTGCATGTGGCTGAGAATGACAAGAATGCCCAGCTTCACAGAAGTGAAGATATAGTTATGGGATGTATGGATGAGGGCCAAAAAATACTCATATGTATGAGAAACATGTAATTGCTATTTTTAAATAAACCTCAGTAAGATAAAAAGTAGCAAGAACGAACTATTTTCATATACTTTAAGAATATATTCAAGTATTGATAATGGTTATTGAAGTTATAAGATAATTAGTTAGCTGAGAATAGATCCAGAGGAGTTAGCCGTGTTAGTCTGTAGTAGCAAAGTAGTAAAGAGTCCAGTTGCACCTTTAAGATGAACCAACTTTATCATAGCATAAGCTTTTAAGAGCCACAGCTGTCTTCATCAGATGCAACTGATGAAGAGAGCTGTGACTCTCAAAAGCTTATGCTACAAAAATGTTGGTTAGTCTTAAAGGTGCTACTGGACTCTTTACTATTTAGCTGAGAATGTGCACGTTATTGTTAGGAGATGATTTTAAAAGAACTATATATGCAGGAAGCTGGATTGATTGGGAGCTTCTTCTCAGAAGGGGCTCCTCGCTTGTCACCTGTTTATCTCTGCAGTAAGATACTTTTATGGACTCATGGAATCAGTCTCTTGTAATTATCTATGTAATGATAATGAGTAGTATAAATTTGTGTTGATTTAGTTAATGTTTAAAATTATAATAGATAGAAGCAGAGATTCTCTAACAGCATAATTTGTGTATTAGACCCACAAAGAACCTAAAATGTTGTTGTGGTGTGCCTCTTGCCAGGAATTAAATGAACTGATATAGGACACTAGATGCCTAGGCCTTCTTAAGTGCATGCCTATATCTGAATCAGGCCCGATCAGACAGAACAGTGTTAGACCGATTTCCTTTTTACTTTGTGTTAGCAAGAAAAAACAAACAGTTCATTTGTTGCAACCCCCTCTCTCGAACCAGTACTTCGTCAGGACAAGACAGCTTCAAATAACCTGACGTACTGTGGGAATTGATCAAGATGAGTAGCTATATTAGTCTGTCTGTAGCAGTGGAAAAGAGCAAGAGTCCAGTAGCACCTATAAGACTAGCAACATTTATGGTAGGGTATGAGCTTCTGTGAGTCACAGCTCACTTCTAGCTGTATCTGAAGAAGTGAGCTGTGACTCACAAAAGCTCATACCCTATTACATATGTTGTTAGTCTTACAGGAGATACTGTGGGAAGTTTAAATGAAGAGGAACAATTTAGGTATTCAGCTGCGGTTTCCTTGCAAGGGTTTAAATGACAGCCAACTTTGGGATCAGGAAGAATTTCTGGCTTTCTCCCATTTCCTTAACCCCAGTTAAGGAACACTTATGCCTGCATTTTATAACACAGCAACGTCCCCAGAGGAAAACAAGCTGTCTATGTAGCACTTCAATTCAGGCTAATTTCTGAAAATGGAAAGTGTTCGTGCTTTTTAAAAAGGGCTCTTAACTATTACAGCAGAGCAATTCATGAATAATTCATCGCCTTCCCACGCGTCCGGGCCTCGTCTGAGACACTTTGGTGGTTTATCCATAGACCATAATGACTCCACAACACACAGTATGGGCTTGAGGGCCTGCTGAAGGCTTCTTAAGGGCTGTTAAACTGAGGACACTGTTGCAATTGGTATGCATTCCCCACTTTTCCAAACAATGAGGAGTTCTGGGGCAGGACTACCTGGATGAGTTTCCTTTGAAAAAGGGAACAGTGGAGTATTGATTTTTTTGGGTACTGTTTACTTCATTTTCAAATATACCAACAGAGCGTAGGTGGAGTCAAAGAGGAGTAGGGCAGCGGATCTGCTACAGCAGGTTTGTCAAGGCTTACCCAAGTCCCGGAGAAAGAAATTCTGCATTTTCAATTTGTTTCATCTGACTCACAACTGTCTGTCTCCTTTCCGTCTGTTCCAAACTCAAAACTGACATTTGCACACATAGCTGTGCCCCCTCTTCCAACTTTCATGGTTATTTGACAAGCCTATCAGACAGACTATCTATTTTCTGAAGAACATTCACCTCTTTTGTCATGATGATGAACCTGTGGGCACATTAAGGATTCTGAGCACAGGTGGTGTCACAAAATGGCTGTTATTGGGGGTTGGAGCCATTCACAAAATGTTAAGAGGCAGCAAGTCAAGCCTCTTCCTACAATGGAAGTGGATGCTTCTGAATGGGCGCTTCCTGAAAAAGACAAAGTGATGCCTTCTGGGTTCTTCTGAAGCACCTCTTGCTCCAGTGGGGTGGAAAAAAGCCAGGCGTCACATCTCCTTGGAGCCTCAGACTGGTTCCCTGCTTTAAAGGCAACAGGCTAGAGTTCCACAGGGTTCTTCCTAGACTCTTTATTTTCTCTACGCCTTGCTTCCTTCTCTTTACAATGCCTTATGCTTTCCCTCTCTAAGCCACTCCCTTGCCTGCTGGGTAAGTCTCCTTGCTGGCTGGACCTGGCTGGACCTGGGGTTACTATGCCTGCCTCTGCTGACCATTCTGGAGTCCTCCTCCTCCACCTGGGGTTCCCTCGAAAACCTCCAGAGCCCTCCCTATCTTTCCCAGGCCAGTGCCTGGTACCTCTGCATCCTGCCTGAAGGTCCCATTCCCATCCAACCTCCTTCCGACTGCTTATTCTCTGGACTCTTCTGACAGCCGTCACAGTGCCAGTATGCCCACACTGGCCCCTACCGCTTCCTTGCACCTCCAAGTGTCCTTATGCCATCATGATGTCCGTGTTTCCCCCTCCTTTGCTAGCTTCTCTCTGGCTCTTAAATGGCTTGTTGGCTGGGCCAAATCCCCATTGCACCATTTCCAGCCTGGCTGTATTCATTTCCAGCTGGGCTGCTAGGAGCACACAGCTGCTGCAGTTCAGGCCCAGGTGGCCACACTAAGAACAGCTACGTACTTCAGGGGAAATATGCTTTGGGAGAGAAGCAAATGGGCCCTATGAAAGCTACCAATGGGCATCATGGCACCCATGGTTATCACAAAGGACCATTGCTTTAAAGTAATTTTTTCTGTGGTGCTCTTGGCACCCAAATAGGGGCCAGCCAGTTGTACTTTGACTGAGGGTGCTTTGCAAGGCTTGGTGAAGAGAGATTGGCTCTGTGGGAGAAGGTCAGCTGACTGAGTGTTAGGCAGAACTTCTCAGATCTTGCAGTGGCTAACGAGAACAGAAGATATGCTATGCACTGAAGACTGGCTGCCAGTTCAGTTTTGAGACCTCCTTAGAGCCTGCTACACACACCATTTTATACAGATGTCGGCAGGGCTTTTTTTCAGCGGGAACGTGGTGGAATGGAGTTCCGGCACCTCTTGAAAATGGTCACATGGCTGGTGGCAATCTAAACTCCCCTCTGTCTGGAGATCAGGGGGTGGGGCCACCAGCCATGTGACCATTTTCACCAAGGGCGATTTAAACTTTTAAAAACTCCCCTCTTGTTCCAGCTGACTCAAAGTGACATCATTGTGCGGTCCTGAGTTCCACCACTGAGTTCCACCACCTCTTTTCCCAGAAAAAAAAGCCCTGGATATCAGCATAGAAGAATAACATGGGCCAGAGTTTCTAGTCTTGTTTCAGAGAAAGAAGTCCAGGCCCAAGGTATCCAAGCAGTGATAGAATTTCAAAATATTTTCCTGGATTGCCAAAATTTTAAATCACAGATATACATTCTTTCACAGTCTTCAGCATTCTTCTCTGTTCACAGAGCTTTCAAGAAAAATGCAAGATCTAACAGATTTGAAAGAGGCTGGAGTATATTGGAGACGGAACACAGTGTCATTTACGTCAGAGCTTAAGAGACAGGCGCACCACATTGTATTCCCATCCGCGGTCTCGCTGATGACCTTAAAGATTCATCATTCTGTTTTGTTGTTTACCCAGCTGTAAAATGAGTGCAATAATAATATTTGCCTGCCCCACAGGGGTGATGCAAGAACTAATTAAGGCTGCTAAATTGTTCTGACGACCTCTGATGAAAAGGATGGCATTTTAATATTTTTCAGCAAGGCACCCATCACTGAAACACAGTACTTATAAAATGGAAGAAAAATGCTAGGGACTCCACGGAGACTCTTTGAGTTTTTATGCCAAAAGTAACTGAAATCAGAATTTGACGTGCCATAATATAAAGCAGCAGCAAAAGGCCAAGTCATTCAGTTCAAAAAGCTGTTTGACATTTATATAATGGCTTTCCTAGAGACAGCTCACTATAGATCTTTTTCAGTGCCTGATCAACCTTCAGCCTTTTCCTAACCTGAACCAAATCTCATTCAATGACTTTCTTTCGGTTAACCTTACTGGACACAGCACTCCGTTCTGTACAAGAGAACATGAGGTCCAAATGGCACAGTGCACAAGAGTCCCCATACTTAAAAAAATCAAAAAGAGTCCAGTAGCACCTTTAAGACTAACCAATTTTATTTTATTGTAGCATAAGCTTTCGAGAATCAAGTTCTCTTCATCAGATGCCTGATCCGAACTGGTCAAATACAGAAGAGGAGGGGAGGGGAAAGAAGGGGACATATATCACAAGATGACAGGATGCAATTAGTGTGAAGGCAATCAAAACATTCCTTTGCTTGTAAATGTAAACATCTCCTTTTGGTGTGGAGTCAGTTTGCCGTGTTAGTTTGCCGCAGTGAAGGTATACAATTCCTATGTAGTATAAGCCCTCGATAACCACAGCTCTCCCTGCCAGCTGCATCTGACAAAGAGAAATGTGATCCCCGAAAGCCCACACGTACTCAGGCTGAGATAATTGACAAACAAAGCCCACACCAGGCGTCTCTGGGCTCCCCCAGACCACGCCTCTGTAAAGGAAATCTGTTACCTGTGATAATGTGATAGCCATTCATAGTCTCTATTCAGTTCCAGCTTGACAGAGTCAAATTTGCATATGAATTCCAATTCAGCAGCCTCCCGTTGGATTTTGTTTTTGAATATAGATATGGAAAACCAGTCTGTGACGGAACACACTTTAAAGGTGTCCTAAGTGCCGCAGAGGCATCTGACGAAGAGAACTGCGGTTCTTGAAGGCTTATGCTACAATAAAGTTGGTTAATCTTAAAGGTGCCACTGGACCTTTTACTGTTTTGCTACTACAGACTAACATGACTAACTCCTCTGGATATATGTATCCAAGGTATAGAAGGTATATCCAAGGTATGTTACCTTAATGGAAGAAAGGTGGTGTATAAATGTGACTAATAAACAAATATATGCATTGGACGTTTTTCCTCGCAAAATTGCTCACCCCAAGCTGATTTTCCTTCAAGATGTAGGGCTGGCCAGCTGGCAGAAGTGCTCCCCTGAACCTGTCCAGGTGTGCCTCAAGCACATCCCAAGCTGCCAACCAGTGGGTGACCTGGGACATGGTGCTGGAACCATTCTAGTGAGTGGGCTGCCCAAATTGAAAAAAAATATAGATCCTCATATATTGCTTCACAACTTAAGAGGTTTTTTTTTTTTTTTAGGGCAATTGCACAGGCATCCCTCTCTGTCCTTCCTCTACTCTTGACTGCTATATTCTTGATCATGGCTTCAGAGTGTTTTGAAGACTGATGAGGCAAATTTTATACACTTGCGTATCTGTATCTTGCTGGGTGATGGAAGGCAGTATGGTGTACCACGATCTTGGAAACTAAGCAGGGCCGGTACTTGGATGGGGGAAGACAATGGCAAATCACTTCTGCTTCTCACTTCCCTTGAAAGACCCTTGCTGGGATTGCCATAAGTCGTTTGCAACTTGACGACACATAACCTACGTCAAGGAGTGTATGAAGATGAAATAGGCATATACAAAAGTAGTACCCCCAGCATCCATTCCGCTACCATTTCAGAAAACGGGTAGACTAAAGGATGAAAAACAGACTAGGCAGCTCCTCCACAAGCAAGGGGATGGCCCGCTGTTGTTGCCTATAAGCACTTAATCTCTGTGCCTGAAACAAAGCAGTATTCGGGAAGAAGAATGGCACAAACAAGATTTGCCCAGATAGTTCCACCTTGTGAATGTTTTGGCCCTACTGCTATTGTTATAGCTAACTGGCTGACACCCATGCAGATGACAAATCCAGCAAAAGTTAGGGCACTCTCAGATAAGGTAGATCTTTAGTTATTTTGGGGACTCCCCAGGTATGCAGAAAAGTACAGCTTTGTACATTAAAAAAAAGTCTGACAAACTGAGAAAGGGTCTTCTCAGTCATGGCACCAAAACTTTGGAACTCCCTCCCCAGAGAAATTAATCTGTCTCCCTCTGTTGGTACCTTCTGCTAGCAGGTGAAGACATTTTTGTTTCAATTGGTATACCCAACCCAATAACTGTTATTGGCCCTCCTCTCTGGTTTTAGTGTTGTGTGTTCATGTGTTTTCATGCTTTTATTGAATTTTTATATATTATTTCAAACTTTGTTTTAATGTTCAAATGTTTTAATGTTCACATTTTCACCATCTTAGTAACCCTATTTTGGTGAAAAGGTGGCATAAAAATGTTCTAAACAACAACAGTGTGCTTATATACCACACTTCTGGGCAGATCGGTGCCACACTCAGAGTGATGAACAAAGTCAGTGTTGTTATTATCCCCACAACACAGCTGGGGAGCTGGGGCTGTGGGGCCAAGCTACAAGTAATGAATGACACTTGAATGGCAAATGAACAGACTCACATGTATTCCTCCCTGTTCACTTGCACTCCATTTGCACTCCACTCGATCAAGTGGAGTGCCAGTGGAGTGCAAGTGAACAGGGAGGAATACATGTGAGTCTGTTCACTTGCTGTTCAAGTGTCATTCATCACTTGTAGCTTGGCCCTTAGAAGAGTGGCTTACCCAGTGCCACGGGGTGAGCTCATGACAGAAGGGGGAGTTGAACTAGCTGAGCCCAGTCACTGAACTACTAGGCTACAGCAGTCATAAAAACATTTTAAAAACCAGTAATAAAGATCCTCCAGGAAAGATGGAATATCGGGGGCAACTGAGCATCACTTCAAAGAAAGAGGGTGGGGCAAAGAGAAACTGGCCTGCTCAAGATCCTGAGATCTTAGAGAATCTGGGAGGGGAAGATTTGGGGAGACAGTGGAATTTCCAAGTTGCTTATCCTTCCTGCCCTTCATGATTATTTGCAGCCTCCTGCCTCGTTTCTTTTCTATTATCAATCCTCCCATCTCAACTGGTACTTCTATGTCACCTTTATCAAGCTTCAAAGTAAAATAAATTACACAGCAAGGTGGATCTATCACAGGGAGAGGTGCTGCAGGAGCTACTGCAGCGGAGAGTTATGGAAAGCCACTGTGCTCCATCTACCTGACAGTTGGCCTTGGTTGTAAGAACTGGTGGTTCTGTTCTTTGCTCAGCGACCATGGGCAAGTTAGCACCTTTCATCCTAACACACTTGCAGTAGAACCTTAAGAAGACCTGAGCCTTGAACAGACCTAAGAAGGATTCTGAGTAGTGTTTAGGATGATATTGTTAATGTGTGCATGTCTGGTTTTGTGTGTTCTTCTTTTTGCAACAAGTGTACATTGCATGCATCCTCATCAAGGCCCAATGAGGGCAGCTGGGCAAAAAGAGATCAGCTGGACCCACGTCATCCTCTGAATTTCAAGAGCTCTGTGCTGCCCTGCTCTGTGGTGGCTCTTGTGTAGATAAATGGTCCCTTAAAACAAATGTAATAAACAGGAAAGAGACTGGTGGAGAGCTAGTGGTTAATGAATTGCAGTGTGGAGCTGCAGTAGTTATCACAATTGTAATGTTTGTTATTGTGATTTGTAGAGTGTTTGAACCTGGGACAGTTCAGTTCAAACTTCTTCTCTGCCATGAATCTCACTGAATGATCTTGGGCCAATTGCGCTCTCTCTCTCTGCCTAACCTACCTCAAAGAGTTGTTGCAAAGGTAAAATGGGGAAGGGAGAGCCATGCACACTCCTGAGCAATTTGGAGGAAGGGTGGGATAAAAACAAATGCAGTCAATAGTGTAGTGCAGTTTGGTGTAGTGATTAAGAGTGGCAGGACTCTAATCTGGAGAGCCGGGTTTGATTCCCCACTCCTCCGCTTGAAGCCAGCTGGGTGACCTTGGGTCAGTCACTGCTTCTAGAGCTCGCTCAGCCCCACCCACCTCACAGGGTGATTGTTGTGGGGTAATAATAACACACTTTGCAAACTGCTGTGAGTGGGCGTTCAGTTGTCCTGAAGGGCGGTATATAAATCGAATGTTGTTGTTGTTGTTATAGTGTACATGAGCCTGTGTGTGGGGAGAGTGGAATATAAATTGAAATAAATGTTTTGTACATAGAAAGTCCCATGTTCAAGCCCTGGAATCTCCAGTTGCAATGGTCTAAGAAAGACCACTTCCTAAGAGTTCAGAGAGTTCAGTGAGAACTGACAGCTTTGTGTGTTGTTTGTTTATTTTCAAAAGGCTGACCTTTGCCCCACCGCCAGGTTTAAATAATAAAATATTTTCTCTCTATGCAGCCAGAATGCAATTGCCTGTCTCCATCACCAAACTGCTTTTTACAGGTAAACTCTGCTTACAATTAGGGTGTGATTGTTTCTAAAATTCTATTAATCGATCAAATTGTTATTATTTACTTGAGCATACCAGTATGTGATCCTCTATCCCTGCTTGTCAATTTAGGTAAGTCACTTTGCAAAACCTTGAACTTAAAATACGAACAGTACAAAGAGAGGCAGAAACTATTTCCATAAACAACTGCAAGACTCACCGCTTATCCATTTAGCTTGTGGATCATGAATTTTGAAGTCTTCGCTGAACAGATCTTCCACTGTAATCTTCTTCTTCTGAGACTGGCTGTTGTCTTCAACTGTAAAGCGTTCAGAAGATAGACAGATAGGCATCACTGCTAATTTGCATATGAGAATAGTCATCAATTCCCATTCTCACCTCTTGTTGAGAAAATTTGCAAGCAAAGCATGGTGCGTTTCTTGACTGGGCTACAGGCTACTGTCAATGGCTTGAATCCTAAGGTGTGATTCTATTCACACACATACCACTGTGCAAATGAAAACCCATTCTTGCATTCATGCAAGCCCTTAGCAGAACTTATCTACTGTAAGCTTTTCCCACTTGTGCAAATGGTAGTTTGGGACAATAATTACTGCAAACTTTTCTTACTATTTCAGGACACATTGCCATTTACTCCTGTGCTATTGACACCACCTGTGCAATGCTGCAACATGATCAAAACTACATTTGAGCCTTCTCACATTCCAGACATGCTGCATAGGGTACAAGCTATTCAGTGCTCCTCCTTTTCTATGGTGCAACAGGAAAAAAAAAACCCCTCTGCATGTTTCACATACAAGACAACAATCCCTAGTTTATTATTATGAGAATGAACTTTTGGAATTCTCGGGTTAATCCTGGCTTGGAGGGCTGCAAACAAGCCATATTTATAATTTGAACAAAGCAACAGGAAGAGTTTCTCATAAGAGTGAAAATGTTTAATTGCCTAGCGGTGCACAAGGGAGGCACTGATGTGTGTGTATACAAGGGCTAAGGTTGCTGTTCCCCCAGTGGGGGATCCCCCACTCTCAGCTTCCTCCCTCTGCCTCCACTCACCTGGCCAGTGGGGGAAAGGTATGGGAACAGGCCTCCCAGGGTGCGCTCCTGGCATGGCACAAAGACATCATTCCCAGGAATGATGCCCTTGCGCAGGCCCTGGGAGTGCACCCAGGCTTTGTGCTGGGCCGATTTGGCCCATTTGGGAACTCAAATTGGCCCGGCACAAATCCCAGAAGCACTTGTGGGGCTTGTGTGATGACGTCACTCCCGGAAGTGACATTGCCATGCTGGGAACAAGTGCATGTGAGTGTAAGACACAGGTAAATATAAGACACCCTCCCACCAGGAGGGCAAGGGGACCTGGCCCCCCTAGCAAGGGCAAGGGTCTCAAAGCTTGGTCCTGTAGACATGCATCTAGGTGAAATGACAATGGTCTCATCTCCCCCAGTTGTGTCCCTCTCTCCCAGCTTAGGTCTCCACTTGAAGGTCAGCAAAAAACCCTCTTCAGTGAAGATCTGCAAGGGGGGTTGTGAAGCAACTTCGGAAGCAGATCAAAAGCAAGGCTTCATCTGTCGCCTGTTCGCATCTGCAGATATCCATCTTAAGGGTAAACAGTTCCCAGTAAAAAAATAGCAGCAATTCAGATTGGAAGTGATGACAAGGATTACTTAGTAAGGATATTTTAAATACAAAAATAAAACTAGATGAGTGCTTTCCTAAATTAGTTAGGAAACAGGAAACATATTTAAATTCTACACCCTATTCTGACATGCTTTGTTAGTATGAATGTGTGCGTGTAGTACTTTTGTTTCTATATAAAAGTATAAAATTTAGAAGAAACAGGATATTTCCTCCTGGAATAGGGCTTTGCATTAACCTGTGGTATAGGGTACTTCACCCTGACATGGATACTCCAAGCAAGCCTGATCTCATCAGATCTTAGAAGCTAAGCAGGGTCGGCCTTGGTTAGTAATTGGATGGGAGACTTCCAAGAAAGATAAAGGCAAACCAGTTCTGTTATTCTTTTGCCTTGAATACCTCATCAGGGGTTGCCGTAAGTCAGCTATGACTTGACAGCACTCACCACCCTGGGTATTGGCTTGGGATCCAGGGGCTATAGATGGAAGCATAGAAGAGCCAGAGGTTTCTTCAAAGTTTGTGCCACATACTGGAGGTACCATTCATTTCCAATGACAACTGTGCTGCCGATTACGCTTATGAATTGGGGTAGGATGGGTCATCAATATTAATAAGCATAGTACTATTATAGGAAATCTCTGCAAGTCTGGGTTTAATTCTAATATATGAGAGCATTATATTCCCCCTCCTCAACGTATACTTTATGATTAATAATGTATTAGCCGCAGCAGTTGCAATTATAATTTTAATGCAACTATAAATTCTTTTTAATGAATGCTAGTTTTTTCTTTAAATCATTATATATTAATTTTAATAATGGTACATCGCCATTAAAAACAGAACCAACGAACGTGAAAAATCAATTTGCATTCTGACATTCAAAAACGGGGTTGCACTCACCTGTAACTGTTGCTGATCGAGTATCTTCTGTGCAGTCTCAGCGTTGGCCTGCACAGAAGACTCGAAGATGAGCCCTCCTGACATGCTCAGAATTCTGAGCTGTCCAGGCATATTTATAGCAAAGCAGCTGAGAAACAATCTCAGCACAGCCTGCACACATTGATTTCCCCAAAGCTGCTGGCTGAGTTGCTCCTCCTCTAAAATGTTTTCTACATAACCTCTTGTGAGCTCCCTCCTGCTGTTACAATAACTGTCTAAACAACAGGCCAAAGGTTTCGCTGTAGATTTTAAAGCAACAACAGAAAGTGAGTTTCGTTCTTTCCCCTGCCTCCACAAGGATGGAAACTTTGCCATAAGAGAGCACAAAGTTCTCCTAATCCCCATGTGCCACTAAAATTGTAAAAAGAAACAACTAATCTCAAACACTTCTGCAGAAGCAGCCTGGGAGCTGTGCAGTGGTACATGTAGATACTGTGAGAAAACTGGAGGGTTAAAGGATTTCTTTCTTTGCTTGCCAATCCAAATAACCCAGGGTGAACATTCGGGTGTTGCAAGACTTCTTAATGTTTAGTATAGAGGTCAACTTCTAGTCATGCAGGTATGATGTATTGTGGTAACTTTGATGGGGAATTCTTTTGCTTAATAGCCAGCTTGAATGACTGGGGACCAAGGGTGGGAGAGATCAGCAAGGCACTCACATTTAGCTCCTTTCCTGCTCAAACCAGTTCCCCAAGTGCCTCAGCTTACTTGAGTACAGTCTACTAGTTGGAGCCTTTACAACAGCAGTCCCCAACCTTTTTGGCACCAGGGACCGGTGTCGTGGAAGACGATTTTTCCACAGACTGGGGGTGGTGGGGGTGGTTTCGGAATGATACAATTGTGTACTTTATTTCTATTATTACATTATAATATATAATGAAATAATTATACAACTCACCACAATGCAGAATCAGCGGGAGCCCTGAGTTTGTTTTCCTGCAACTAGACGGTCCCATCTGGGGGTGATAGGCGATCACCTACCTCGCCTGCTTCCTGGAGCCGGCTCTGCGCTCGCCCGCCACTCACCTCCTGAGCGGCCTGGTTGCTAACAGGCCACGGACCGGTCCTGGTCCACGGACTGGTACCGGTCCACGGACCGGGGGTTGGGGACCCCTGCTTTACAAGACCGCTCTGACTCACTTTGAAGCCATCTGCTTGTAACAAAGTGCATGAGAAGATCAACAGGGGCAACTCAACTGGCGCTGGCTGTTATGTTGCTAGAAACAGTCACTGGCTTTTTACTAGGAGTTCTGGAACACTGAAGGAGTTCTAAAAAGTGCGTCTTCTCCCATGACACTGCTATAGGTGCAGTTGCCAACACTGTTACTATGCAAGCTGACAATCTTCAGAAAGGTGTCATACGGCAAGCAGGCTAAATGTTCTGATAAGAAACGCTGCACTGGAACCTTCATTTTCTTCTATCAGATGCAACTAGAGATCCCATTCCCCCTGTGGGGGTGGGGATCCCCTGCTCTCACCCTCCACCCCCTGTCTCCACTTACCTTGCTGGCAGAGGAGGAAGGCATGGGAATGGGCCTCCCAGGCACACTCCCAGAAGGGCGGGATGATATCACTAACACCCAACAGCGCTCCTGCTCTTCGCTGCAGGCACATTTGTGCCACAAACAGGCCGGATTGGGCCCATTTGAGGCCCAAATTGGCCTGATGTGAAGCGGGAATGCCCGCCTGAGCCTGTGCGGTGACATCATCAAAAGAAAGAGGGCAAGAAGGACGCAAAAGCCAGGTCTCCCCACCTCCCACTGGGAGGGTAAGGGGACCTGGCAACCCTAAATGCAACATCAACGTCAATATAGAATTATAAATAAAACACAGGAGCCTTACTTAAGTCAATGGGCTAAACGGTGCCTGTGGGGGCCAAGTAGGGCAGAGAAATAATAATAATAATGTTCGATTTATATATCACCCTTCAGGACGACTTAATGCCCACTCAGAGTGGTTTACAAAGTATGTTATTATTATCCCCACAACCATAATCAACCTGTGAGGTGGGTGGGGCTGAGAGAGCTCCAAGAAGCTGTGACTGACCTAAAGCCACCCAGCTGGCTTCAAGTGGAAGAGTGGGGAATCAATCCCAGCTCTCCAGATTAGAGTCCTGCCGCTCTTAACCACTACACCAAACTGGCCTAGAAGCTTCCCTCAACAAATTGATTGTACTTGGAAAGTGCAGCAGAGCTCAGCGTTTCATGTCAGGCAGTGACATGGGATCGGCTCTGTAATATTATCCAATATCAGGGGCCCTGTAAAGAGTTAGAGAATCTGGGAGACCCAGGCTCAAATTCTTGTTTATTGACGAAGCTTACTGAATGACCTTTGACCTATCACTCTTAGGGCTGTTGAGAAGATAAAGCCAGGGAGGGAGAGGCCATGTCTATAACAACAACAACAACATCATTCGATTTATATACCGCCCTTCAGGACAACTTAATGCCCACTCAGAGCGGTTTACAAAGTAAACCCTAAGGTCCTTGGGAAAAGGGCAGGATGAATAAAGAGAATTATCCTACAGCTTTTCTGGGTAATATTTAATTGGCCCAAACACATAGGTGGGACTTGATGTCGGATTATTTAAGCACAGCACCAGCTGTAGTGAAGCCAACCTGTTCCTGTACTGCTAGAATAATATTTCAAGAAGACGTTCCAAAACCTGCCTGTGGCTCATATCTGCGACAAGAACCATCTCATTAATTTTCTTTGTCTTTCTTCCCCTCTATGTTTTCTTTTTTTCTCTTCACCTTTGTCTGTTTTTCTCTTTACAAAAGCATGGCAGCAGTATAGCTGGAGCAACCCATCTTAGGTTAGGCTGTTTTAAATTTTTTTTTTAAAAAAGATTTTATTTAAAAAAAAGATATAACAGTAGAAAGTGCATAAGAACTTATACAAGCACTGCATTTGAATTTAAATTAGACTAATAGATATATTCAGAGTAAATAACTGTCAGGCAGGCAAGCCAGCCTGCCCTGCCATGACTGTAAATGTATGTCTACTGGGAGGGAGGGGGGAGGGGCTTTCTTCCTGTAGTGTAGCTTCCTTCACTATGCCTATGCTTTGCTAAGAGACCTTATCAGTGAAGCTGTGTGGGAACCAGACATGGGAATTTAGGCTGGGCAACACTTGCAGAACTTTCGCTGACTTCAACTGACTTGTTTGGACTGGGGGAGGGGAGCTGGAGTATAACCTCTCGGGGAAGACTGTACTTCAGCATTCTGGGCAATCTCTACGTATCAGTGCACTTCTAGGGTGTTTTATCTGAATAAAGACCCTTTTAACTCACATCACTGTGTTGGATGAAGTGGAGAGTCTGAGCGAATCCCCTAGGCAGGCCTGACAATAACAACACAACTAAACGATATAATAGCTCTCATTCCTTCTCCTTAGCTGCTTATACCCAAACTTGGGCTAGGGTGTTATTCTGTTTTGGGTCCCGACATGTCAGCTGAAGGTCAGTATTAAAGAATACATACACCTACATCTAAATGCATTCACTTGGAAATAAGATATGTTGAAACCAATGGAGAAACTCCCAACTAGTGCTGTCATAGGGAGAGGGACTTCTCCCCCCCCCCCAAAATTTACTTTTTTAGATTTAGCCATTGATTCATCTCATTTGCTCTCTCTTGTTCAAAAGAGGAATTTCTCTTTCATTTCTCTTTGGTTTTTCTTTGTAGTTTTTTGTTACACTACACGGAGGTCATGTAGGTGTCCTTTTGTAAATCCAGTTCCTACAGGATTTTTTTTTTAATGTTACACACCACAGGGTGGTTCTCTGGTCAGAGGTTAGGAAGGTTTGGGAAGACTGACTGCAGAATGAAATTCACAATTTTTTCAGACCCTTCCTTCCCGACACTCCTCTCTTTAATTTTTTTTATCACAACAAAATGATTCAAAACAGACTGCAAATTATGGAAAAAAAGAGAAATAAATCGATTTCTTAGATAAATAAATAGTGTTTTAGGGGGAAACAGGGTAAAGAGAAATTTTGAAAATTTCTCTTAATGGTCCTTCTCCTACTATGCCTACAATCAGAATGCAATTGAGATAGGCTGATGCCTTGCAGCACAAAGTATCTTTCCCTGCTTTTAGTGTTCTCTTATTATGCAGGCGAAACACATCCCTATTTAGAGATACCATAAACAGACTCCATTCAGCCAATTAATGGAGGAGAAAATGGCTTTTTACTTCACTAGTCTCAAGGTACTTTAGCCACTTAAGACTGAACAATGAACATGCTTTAGTTCATTAAGGGGCACAGAAACTTCCCCTTGTACTACATTCTAATAGTTCAATTCTAGCACTCGTGGATGCACAAGGGTTTGGTTACTAGGTTATGCAAAAGGAACATCACAATCCATGTTACACCATCGAGAGCTTGTGTGAAACAACGCATGACAAAGAGCGTGAGTTGTGTGATCGAGGAAAATCCTGATTCAAAACTCTCAGATCATTTGTGGCAGCACACCATGGCCGATTCCAGATGGCCCTCCCCATCCCGAAACGTCGCGCGTCGTCGTGCGGAAAACGCAAAATATTGCGTTTTCTCATGTGAGAAAACGCGATATTTCGCGTTTTCCGCGCGACGACGCGCAACGTTTCAGGATGGGGAAGGCCGTCTGGAATCGGCCCATGTGAAGATACACACAATGGATCCTGCACACAATGGATTCATCTCAGAGTATATATACTGTCTCTACTTCATCGCTTTAGGGTAATGACTCAGTGCTTGCACAGGGGACTACCTTTACCTTTACCCTAAAACTATGGTTTTGTAGAATATCTATGCCTCTCTGTGTAGGCTGTTCTGGCAGTGACTTGATGCTGATGCCAAATTTCTTTGAATGAAACGGGAAGAGGACGGAAAAGTGCTTAAGTGGAAGAATAGTCTCCATGGCTTGATCCTTTTCACGGGAGTTCATTTTTTTAAAATGTTCCACTATTACTTAAAAAACAAACAAACACTTCTCTGTAGTAGTAAAGCAGACTGGGCAGGGCGACAACCTTTTCTTTTTTTATTTGCAGGGACCATTTTACATATGAAGGTTCTTGTACGGCCTTATCAGTACATCTAGGCCTGCTTGTCAAATCATATCAATTAAAAGGTCTGAAGAGCTCACCTAGCAAAAAGGTCCACAACTGTAACATTCGTTATCTCTATAGCAGCATTTGGAGGAAAGCTGCATTTTTTTTAGCTTCTCCAGAAGTACTACTAAAAAAGGAAAGTGTCGTGTATTGGGAACTTCAAGTGCTTCAAGCGAATAAGCCTTTGCAGAGAGGCTTCTGGAAGCTGCAATCAGATTGGCTGGATTCATGGAGTTGGCCAATGAATCAGGACACTCCTACGGACTGAGGCCTAGCCAATGGGCTTTCTGAATACCGAATGTCTGCTATTGGTTAATTCTGTCTTGGGGGCGTGTCTTGGGTGGGGAGTTGAGTGTTCTATAACTGCCGTTTGATGTTTTGTGCTTTTCAGTGCTCAAGTTCCTGTTACTAAAAGAGTTATTGGAAAACAATTGAACTGTTGTACTCACTACATAATAGAAAGCATCTGGTCACCTCTGGTCACCTAGGCAAAGACCTCCTATAGCAACTTAGCTGCCAATGTTAGATTCAGGTAGAGCTGTCCCTGTTGAATAACTCTGTTCAGGATTTCCACTGTGAGTGGGTCAGAACATGCCTGGGATGGCTGCAATATCTGACCTCTCCTTGGTATTCTATATTGACTGAGCATTATTTTGGATTAGATTTTAAAGAACTGTCATTTCGCTCTGCAGCTTTGGAACAGCATGACTCATGATTTAAGATACAAGGACCGTTTTATTTTTCCTGAAACTGGAAAATTCAAAATGTTTGGGAAACCTTGGGCGGGGGGGAGGTATATTTTCTTTTTAGTAAATTCTCATTCAGAAACATGAGCGAAACACTTTTCACAGCAATCAATATTTACAGCCAATTCACCATGCGACGTCTCTCTCGGACACAACATTCAAAGCCAGATGGTAGCATTTTCTACTATATTTGATGAAGACACTTGGAGCAGCCCAGTCCTATAGTCCACCCTATGCCAAGGATTGCCCTGACCTGGGTAGCCGTGGGAAGAAGGATACGTTAAGCTACTTTGGGTCCTCGCTGGGGAGAAAAGCACAGTATAAAAATCTAAATAAATAAATTGCCACATCCGCCTGACAAGGCTCTAGCCCGTGAAAGCTTATGCTACAGTAAAATATTGCTAGTCTTTCAAGCGTATCACAAGGCTCCTGATAATATTATACATTAAGTGTTACAAACATCCAGTAGGTTTTTTTCTTTCCAGAACAAAATGAGCGGAAGAAAAAAAATTAACCTGGCTTCAATGTTTCTAGAAATGTTGCTTCTCTCCTTATGGTGAAGTCCTTGGGTGACATATACACTTCACTGACCTGGCAAATGGCCGCCAAGGCAGTGATTTACATTCAGTACCTTTCAGCCAACAGGTGCAACAGGGACTGGAAAGGAAACTGAAGGTAGGGGAGGGTAGCAGGGGCTTGGAACCGCTACAACTCCCTCATAAAGAGCACACTTCGGATGTTTTCTTGAGAGGAAGTAGATGTCTCTTGCTGAGAGACAAAGAATGGGTTATATTTGGTCCCCGTAACTTGAGGGGTTCTCATCTCAGGTGCTGTATCTTAGGGATCAAACTGAGACATTATGTTATTTGGTTTAGACTCTCTGGTAAAAGGACAGGATAGAAATATACAAACAGAAAAGTGCCATGGATTTCGGTTGAAAAAAATAGTGTCAATGATCGATTAGGCTGTAAGATTAAATTATGATCTATGTTTAAATGATTAGATGTTTTGCAAAAATTGCAAAAAATAACTCATTTCAAGTATTAAAAGCCAAGCTAGAGTAGGGTTGCCAACCCTTAGGTGAAGCCTGGAGATTTCCTGGAATTACAACAGATCTCCAAGCTACTTCCCCTGCAGAAAATGGCTGCTGTGGAGGGTGGACTCTACGGCACTGTACCTCACGGACCTCACTCCCCTCTCTAAACCCACCCTCCCTAGGCTCCACCTCCAGATCTTCAGGAATCTCCCAACCTGAAGTTGGTAACCCTAGGCTAGAGACACGCTTGACAAGTATCACTGGGACCAGGAGCTGGGTTTGGGCTTGGACAGGGGCTGGTGCCTGCATAGTAGCTGGGTGTAGCAGACTTGCTAGAGGCCATCGGTCCGTGGCTAACAGCTCCATGTACTTCCAAACAAAAACCACTCCAAGATGGCAGTGTGTGCAACAAAACATTTCCTATATTTCCATCCAATTCTCCCCTCTGGAGAAGACCCTGAGTAGCCCTCGCAGGCAGAACAAAGAGCAAAGTTATCTCATTCCACCTTCCCTTTCAACCCCAAACCGCATTGCTTTGCCCTTTTCAGATCCCTCCTACGTGTGTCTAACAGACCGTCTTGGGCTAGCTCTGCCTTTCCTCCCCATCCCATGGGCTGAATGGCTTTACGTGGGCCAAGGCTTTCCCCACTATCAGGCAGCATGCCCCACTCCAGCTAGACCCAACCTAGATGCCCTGTGCAAAGCCAGGCACTTTCCACGTGGCTGGACAGTAGCTCCCGGCTTGGTCTTCTCTTCCTTCTGTCACTCGCCTTCTGCTAGACTGGTCTCACTCTGGTCTTGCTTCTCAGGTGCCAAGGGTTCCTGGCCACCCAAGTTGCCCTCCTCGCCACAGTCTGTATAGCAAACTGAAGACTGGCATAGAATCTTGAAGGCTCTCCCTGAGTCTTGTTACCATGGCTCTGTCACTAAAGCTTGCAGTAACACAAGGTGTGTGCCTGCAAGGAATTGATGTGTGTGTGGAATAAATAATTTTACTCTTTCCATGATACAATAACCCTGACCTGGATAGCCCAGGAAAACCTGATCTCATCAGATCTCAGAAGCTAAGCAGGGTCGGCCTTGGTTAGTAACTGGATGGGAACCATCCAAGGAAGATCAGGGTTGCTATGCAGAGGCAGGCTATGGCAAACCACCTCTGTCAGTCTCTTGCCACCAGAGGTCACCATAAGTCAGCTATGACTTAATGGCACTGTCTAACACCACTATGATACGATAAGCTAGGGCAGTGACCCCCAGCACTGCTGATGGGTGCCTTGGCAAATGCCAGTGGGTTCCCTGGGGCATGGTTGCTTCTTTCACCAAGCAAACAGCCTCTCCCAGCTTTCCTCCACCTCACTGGGGCAGGAGGTGCTTCAGAAGAACCCAGGAGAGCACCATCTTTACGTCTGCCCAGCACCAGTGCAGGAAGATTCCTCGACTATTGTAAGGGCATCTTTGGATCTAACCCTTGGTTTCCAATTGATTGTAATCTGTCAAAACATCAATAACTTGCAAAAATGTCTCCCTCACAAGAGTTCTTACTTGTGGCCAACCCCCTGCCCTGATTTTCTGCTAATGGATTTCACAAAGAGAGCTCTAGACAGAACGCTCTCCTTCTCTTCATATAGTTTTAAATTTACATTTCAAAGCAACTTACTGAAGGACCCATGAACTGCATAAATTAATAGTGAAAAATGGGTAGAGAGAGCGTCATGTTTCTTCAAGGAACTATCTCAGATACCTCCCTAGATGGGCTGCCATCCTTCGTAAATCGCTGTGTTTTAGGCCAATGTAATTCCAGTTAAAATGTAGGTGAGCCAACAGCATCTACCTGACCTGCTCCTGCTCTAACCAATGTGGCATTTTTAGAATAATGAACATTCATCATGTGGACGCAGACATGCCTCTTTACGTATGCCAGCGACTGCTTTGATTTATACCGCACATGCACTTATTTGCTCAAGACCATCAAAACGCACCTGCATTCAAGATGAAGAGCTTAAAAGAAACGGGGAGAGATTTTCCCCATCTGACGGATCTATCATTTGGCTTGAATTTAATCTGGCCTCTGACTTTTTAAAATGCATTTCCAGCGACACTGAAATTACCATCAACAAAAGCTAAAGGTTATATAAATACCTGGTGTCAGCAAGATAACTGAAGTGACAATCAGGGAGCAGATAACCAGAATAACAAGTAACGCAATTGCAATTCCTTTCCAGTTTCTTTGCGGAGGGTTGCTTCCCACCAGCTCCTGAAACAAAACAAAACAAAAGGCATATTAAGAGGAGGACGAGATCAACTGACAAAAGTCCAGTTTATATAACTGTACTTTCAATAGATGCAATTGCAATAGGTAACACGTGCAGCGACAGTCTGACTACATAAGGAAAGTCATTGTCTAATTTGGGTCCAGTAGCACCTTAAAGACTAACTAGATTTCCAGGGTATGAGCTTTTGAGAGTCAGAGCTGCCTTCATCAGCTCTTGAACGTTCATACCCTGGAAATCTAGTTGGTCTTTAAGGGGCTAATGGACCCGAATGTTGCTTTTCTACTACAGACCAACATGGCTACCCACCTGATTGCCTAATGTATTAGATAGCAAGACGGCATGGCACAAAACCTATTGTAAAGTGATAGGGGTTTGTATAGTGGCAGTGGTAGTAGTACTGCTGGTTAAACTTGTTTTGGAAAGAGTCAAGAGGGGTTTTAGGCTCCTGGCTGCCACTGGCTCAGCTGCTCTGATGCCAGACAGATTGAAAAAATTCAGGGAGCCTAAGGAACTGGGATGGGAGAAAGCCTGGTACATGAGGTCTGAAAGAGGGAATAGTCCATAGGGATACGGACCCAGAAAGAAGAGAAAACTGGGACAGAAAAAGAGCTGAGAGGAGAGATGCTTTATGAACAGAAAATGGTGAGCTGGGGAGGGCTGAAGCTCACATATTGATTCAGAAAAAGAAACTTCGCATGCAGCTGCAAGGATTACTGGTTGTTTGCCTTCTCTTAGCAGATAAAGGTTAGCACAAGGAATGATTCCCTGCAGCCATTCACTTTCTTCCCCCAAGCATGCATGCACATGCTCTCCCCCCCCCCCCCCACACACACTCTGGACACCGGACGTTATGGGAAATTGGGAGCATACAAATGTGTTTCTAGTTCATTTAAATAAACATGGCTTGTATTGCAAACGGGCTGGGCAAATGGTCTGTACTAGGAAGAAAGCAATTCTTGCCAGCCTATTTTTTTTAAAACTGGGATGGCTGGGAGTAAGGTTGCCAGGTCCAGGCTGGGAAATTCCTGGAGATTTGGAGGGTGGAGCCTGGAGAGGGTGGGGTTTAGGGAGGGGAAGGGCCTCTGAATGGTATAATGCCATAGAGTCCATCCTCCAAAGCAGCCCTTTTCTCCAGGTAAATTAATCTCTGTCACCTGGGGATCAGTTGTAATTCCGGGAGATCTCCAGCCACCACCTGGAGGCTGGCAACCCTAGCTGGAAGATAGGAAGGAGCACAGTTTGAGAATGTAAATAACCTTATCTTCTTCCAGCAGCCGAGCTATCCCCAAATGCCACGGGCCGGAACCACAAAGGCACTTCTACAGCATTTATATATGTGTGTGTGTGTTTGAAACTGCTAAAAGAACCCTGAAAGAACGCTTAACACTGCAGAGTAAAATAACCAAAAAACACAAGAAGCAAACTCAAGAATTGAGTTTGGGATGGGAGACCTCCAATGAAGACCAGGGTTGCAGAGTCAGGCAATGGCAAAATACCTCTGTTAGTCTCTGGCCTTGCAACCCTGCCAGGTTGCTATGACTTGAGTTGACAGCACTCTCCAACACACACCCAAAAACAGTTTTAAGGCTCTTTTCTGACCATCCTTAAAGTGAAATCCTAAGAAGAGCTACACCAGTTTAGGCCCACTGAAATCAATGGCCTTGGTCTGGAGTGACTCTGCTTAATATGTCATTGTCAATGTTCTGTCCCAGTGAACAAAAGTTACTGTTTTTTCCCTGTTTCCCTCATGTCACATGTGAAGTCCTAGGGGAGGGCAAGACATTTCTTGACTAATCCAGGCAGGACCAGAGAGAAGAACAATTCTAATACTATCGTAACTGTAGTAGGAAGCAAGGCCAAATAGGTTGTAGTTAATTCCCTCACATTTACTTAAATAACTACACTTAGAAGCCACTTGGGTTCAGTCCACCAGGCGGAGTCTAGGACCTCACTGTTCAAAATTCATATCATGCTCTCTCTTCTCTAACACCATTTAAAATCTCAAGCTTCACAGCGCTTCACAGTTTTCTCCGAGAGTCTTGGGAGCTACCAGCCACAAAATGTTAGCTTGGTGGGTTCAGCCATCCACAAAATGGCAGCTTGTACAAAGCAGGCCGGTTTCCTCTGGTGTTTTCCCAAAGCAAACCACCACCACCACTAACAGTTACCTCAACATTTAGCTTGGAAGAGGCAAATAGGAGCATTGAAGCAGTAGGAAAGAGACAACACCACGCTCCTTTCCTATTCAGAACAAGAGCGCATGTGTGCACATGTGGAGGCAGAGGCGAGATGGATGGGAAAGGGTCACGGTGCTGCCATTTTCCCTTTCCTGAGAAATGAAAATGATTATAGCAGCGCTTGACAAGTGCTTCTGTGCACCCTGCCCTGACCTGGACAACCAACTGGTGTATTGGCTCCACGCTGTCATATGGGGTGGTCATAGTAATGAAGGACCCCTTGCTTATGCAATTTGCACTTGCTTATGCAATTTGCACCTATTTGTCTTAGGTGGGGAAAATGTATATAGGGAAAAAAGCAAATAATTTTCTGTTACACCACCAAGTAAAAAAGTCCAAGAAACAAAATTACAAAGGACATAATGAACAATATTCATAATTTTATTCTTATGCAAGGAAGTCAACATATTTTGCAAATCACAGATTCCCCCTTCGCCTGTCCTTGAGAGGCAAGGAACAGTCACTCTATCTCCATTTCTCAACAAAGGGCCTGGATATGTAGTGATTTCCCCAATGTCATGCCAATGTTAGCAGAAGAGCGAGGAAAACAATCCAGGTCTTGTTATCTCAGTTCACAGCCAACCTACATCAAAAGCAGCCCAGTAGGACTAGGAAAGGAGGAGGAAGAGTTAAAGTGCAAGCATGCTGCCAGTATTACTGAGCTACCAAAGCATAAGAGTTCTGCTGAAATTACGTAAGTCTGCTCTTGTTTTCCTTTAAATTGGCAAAAGATCTAAGCGGGAAAATGACAGAAACTATTAGGTGCTGTAACTCCCACTAGCCAGGGACAAAGGCAACATCTAATAATAGCTCTTCTGTTGTTCTCTTTCCATTGCAGTCCCACCAGACGAGCCCCATTCGACACTGCCATCATGTGATCAAGACGTGCTTAATCAACCATTTAGCCCAATTGTATTGATGGTTGCCTATTATCACAAAGTCACCGAGAGAGTTCTAAAAGTGTCTTTCATAACCTAACACATTGAAGAGAAACAGGTCATCCAAGCGCTCTTTAGGTACCTCCGGTTCTTTGATCACTGCTAGGCAATAAGTAGGTGATTGTGGGTCAAATGTATTCTTTTTAAAAAGCATATTATACTTTTTTTTTTAGTTCGTCAAAGACAATCCCAGACACTTCAGTGCCTGAAGCATGAAATCCAAATAGCACTGGCTCACATACCCTCATAATAAATGAAAAGAAAAAAAGAAAAAGAGTGGTTTGTGTGTGAGTGGGAGCATGAAACTGGGCATGGGGGAGGACTCTTTTTCGGTGAAGGTTAGATGTGGGAGGAGATGTACACCCAGAGATGCATTTCCCAGCAAAATCTCATGGAAACGATGATGGAATTTATTTCCCTATACAACCCTCCCTCCCAAATTTCAGGTTATAAAATGAAAAGAGAACAGAATCCATAACTGGCTTCCTCTTCTTCTTTGGACACCCCTATTGTTCAAAATAATGGCTGTTCTTATATAGGGTTACTGACACAAGGCGAATCAAGTCAAGGTGCAGGTAATGTACATCATCTATGAATCTGTTGCAAAGTCATGAAGCGAAACACAGAAGATTTTGAACTTGAAAGTGTTTTAATTTTAGGTACATAGAAGAATAACCAACAAGAAACATATAGGCAGAGCTGCCAAGACCAGACAAAGATGCTCAGAAGATGCTCAATCAGAACATTGCTTCTCTCCCCCAGTGGCGCATTGCCTGAACCTTGGATCCTAGCGTGGGTGAGGAATTCAGAATTTTTGAGTTCCTCAACCATTCTTCCTTTTCAATAGCAGGCGTGCAAGGCTTCAATTCATATTGGTCTACAGCATGAAGGAAAATGGTGGGTGGGCATGATTAAGGCTTTCCCTGTGTGGAAATGGCCTTGTTGGAACCATTACAGAGATCCTGGACCTGGTCAGAATCTGTATAAAGACCTATATGTTTCCTTCCACAATGGCAAAGAATAGCTCATCAGGACCGCTTCAGGTCATGAAAATGTCATGGGGAAAGGCTTCCCCACCACACCATAGTCAGTCTTGATTTAAATGGCGGTCGCACATGCCTGCCAGTGTCAGCTTGGTGTAGGGGTTGAAGTGTTGGGTTGGGATCCAGGAGTCCTGGGTTCAAATCCCTACTCTGCCACGAAGTTGGCTGAGCGATCTGGTGGATGGAGATGGTATAATGGAGGAGGGGAGAATGATGTACACCACCCTGAAGCTCCTTGTAATTAGTAAGTATATATACACATAAATAAATAAAAGTAGTAAATAAACAAATATATTTAATCCCCCTCCAAAAACCCTCTAAAAACTAATTCATGTAACATGCAGTGTCTTGGTTTGGCCCAGAGAAACTTTTTGAGTTATGAGATTCATTTGGACCTTTCATAATGGCTTAGATTGTAAGGTTATAAATAATACATAATACCTAAGTATATAATTAAAAATGACCCTTGACAGATATTCACTGAGGCTGTTTTTAAGAAAAGCGGAATAAGTGAAATAATTATTTTAAAAATATATACATTCTTAAGTAGAAAGAGCCTTGACAGATGTTTATCACCAAGGCTATTTTTAAGAAAAGCTGGAGTATCAATGAAATATGAATCCAACAGTATAAATGAAATATACACTTATGAATTCAGCAAAAAGCTCTATGATTGATAAGAAAAATTTACAGATCTCTAAGCTATGCTCAGAAACAGATTGTTTAAACAAAGTATATGAGGAAAAAATTAAACATAAAACTCTGCTAAGAAATATTTGGTCGAGCTGCTTTAAGCTTCATTGTTCAAATTATTTCCCCATCTACTCTTTATGAATGCGGAAAAGATACACTATAAATTCCCTTTTATGTTCCATGGGCCATTTGCCACGAGTACAGGGTAACAACAAATTATAAAACCAACAGTGCATGTATTTTTGGGCATGTGAAGCTCATGTCTAATAATTTCTGTTCCTGTATGAAGAGATTAGAAGGCCCAAAAAAAGTGTTTAAAATAATTCCCGATTCAAGAATCCTTTACAAGATTTATGTCTTCCATCTCAATTTCATGATTACCCCTGATTAAGTCATTAAATCACGTCCTGGACTGCTCTCCATCTTCATGAGAACTGTTGGGTCTCTCCAGGGCTTTTTTTTTTCTGGGAAAAGAGGTGGTGGAACTCAGTGGGTTGCCCTTGGAGAAAATGGTCACATGGCTGGTGACCCCGCCCCCTGATCTCCAGACAGAGGGGAGTTTAGATTGCCTTCCATGCCACGGCACAGAGGGCAATCTAAACTCCCCTCTGTCTGGAGATCAGGGGACGGGGCCACCAGCCATGTGACCATTTTCAAGAGGTTCCGGAACTCTGTTCCACCGCATTCCAGCTGAAAAAAAGCCCTGGGTCTCTCCCTCATTAAGATTCTTTGTTGTAGGTTAAGTCCAGTAATAATTTAACTCTGATACTCTGCGTGAAAGAGCTGATTAAACATTCAAGAAGACATGGGGCACGAGGACAGTACCACCACACACAGAATGCACCTGGTGGGCTTGTCTGAAGGTCACCCATTTCAAAAATTCATGGCATGTGGGCAGCTTCTAGCATTGCCTTCTTCTCAACTTGTCAACTTTCCACGTTCCTGGAGATTTTAGCATTTAAAGCAATTGGCCCCGCTCCAGTATGCACACATATTCTGAGAAGGAATAATCAGTAACCACGTGCAGCAGGACTGTAGTATTATGCCTCCATGAATGGCTGAACTGGTTGTCAGAAACAGAGGACAAATTAAGAAATATATAGTAAGCTCTTTTTGGGAATGCAAATGGATGGAAAAGACTGCAGGTAGAATTCAGATAGGTCTTTGTTCACAATTTCTACAGTACTGCTCAGGGCATGAAAGGGCTTGATCACTTGTATTTCATTTTCTCCTGAGAACAGGCCCATGCCGGAGACTTCTCAAGGTCATCACCATGTATACTTCATCGATGAGGGGGTATGAACCAAAGAGTCCTGCATCCCAGCCAAACCCTGTAACACGCTGGTCTTTAAAATAAAAGCTGCAAGTTAATAAATTTCTGTACCACAGCTGCACTAAGGTGAACAGGACAACTTGTGAGTAATTGGGTTCATGACTGTGAATAAAGTATTTATAGGTGGCCTGATTTAAAGACATTCAATGTCAGTGCAAATATTTCCTTTGACTTTAATGGGCAATGCAGCGTGTTGAGAGATTTTGCAAAGACAAAAGATCTTGAAACTGAGGCTTGGGCTACCTAGAAATCTGTGAGATGTACGCAGTGCCAAAAGGCATTTCTTTTGACTGTGGAAGTTCATGAGAATCTTAGGATTCCTAGTTTTATCTGTAAAGAATTCATAGTGGGGAAATAAAATGGAAGAACCCCAACTGCATTTGAGAAATGCATATATTCACAAGAGAGACACAAGGCAAAAAAAAGAGAAACCCAAAGGCGTTATTCTTTCTCATGTTCTCAGAATTAAAATGCGTGCCATTTCATTTATCAAAATGTTAAAACACACTCCTCCCCCCACCCCCACCCTCACACACACATGCACATGCACAAATACAAACAAAAGCAGAACCAAGGCAGGCCTAAGGCTTTACACAGTACAACAGTCAACAGTTAAAACAATGTTGCAATAAACAGTACACACACACACAAAAAGTGGATATCGGTATCACACAGGAAAAAACAACAACTGTTCACACTCTCTTACCGTCCACTAAAGTCAATGTGGACATCTGAGATAATGTTCCAGACAGAGAAGTCCCCCTCTGCTCCACACACTCACACATGCGCATAAAAGCAGGCCCAGCACCCTGCACCCTGGCCAAAGACAGTATTATAATCTGGATCATACACGTAGCCTGGATCAGAATCTTATGTTGGTCCTTGTCAGTCCAAGTGCCTGGAAGACTCTGAGTCTCTCTACACAAGACGCCTGGGCGCACGTTTGTCAAGTGTCAGGGGACACAATGTTAGCTGGGAAGAGTAGTTTTAAAAGACAGAGCTGGCGGAGATCACTCCAGAGGGGATGGGTTCTCTCAGTACCCTCCGCTGCCTCTGCTGTGCTGGACCGTCTCCCCTTCCGGAGCTTTTACCCTGCCACCCTCATTGCTTAAAACTTTGAATTAACTTAGCCTTGGCAGGGCAAAGGCTCCAGAAGGGGAGATGTCAGAGGCTGTCGAGGGCTGTTACAGAATCCATCCCCTCCAGAGCAATCTCCGCCAGCTCTGTCATTTAAAACTACACTTCCTGGCTAACGTTGCGCCTCTCGACATGTGAAGAACACGTGCCAAAAGTTTTGTGTAGAGAGACAGTCTGTCGCTGAGGAAACATATTATAATTTCCAGAGCTGTTGTCACTTTAGGCTGTCATTTTGTTCCAAGATCTCACTGGGAAATCTGTTGTCACACTAGTTAATTATGCAGGCACAGTAGTGCAAAACAGTTGCAGCTCTCTAGCTTACAAAAAGGTTTTTTAAGCAAGGCTAAATGGTACATGAACTTCGTTAGCTCCCCAACTCTAGCCTAAGGTCTTCTATAAACAGCATAAGCTGGAACATACCTTGGCCGTTTTCACACTACTAACCTGCTTCCGTAATGTTGTGCAACGTTGCGCAAAAAACGCAGAAGATAGCGTCTTCTTGCGAGAGTTTTGTGCGACATCACGCAAAACTCTCACAAGAAGACGTTATCTTCCGTGTTTTTTGCGCAACGTTGCGGAAGCAGGTTAGTAGTGTGAAAACGGCCATTCTCCCGACCCTGGTCAGTTCTTTGTGACTGAATTTACCTCCTCCACTGCATGGATAGGTTTAAAAAAATACAGAACAATTAAAGTTTTTTTCCACTCTGAAGGCATCCTGAGAACTCATTTACAGGAGAGGTAAGAGATCATAGGGCTGCCAACCTCCAGGTGGTAGCTGGAGATCTCGTCGGATTGCAACTGATCTCCAGGCCATAGAGATCAGTTCCCCTAGAGATAGGTGAGAAGGGTGAACTCTACAGCATAATACACTGCGGAGGTCCCTCCACTTTCCAAACCCCACACTCTCCAGGCTCCATCCTCCAAATCTCCAGGAATTTCCCAACCAGGAGCTGGCATCCCTATCAAAAAGGAGCAAGTTCTCCTTTACTAACTCAACCAAGTCAAACGGCTCAAGAAAGCAACCTTCGGCTTCCAGTTCCGGAGAAACCACTTTGTTTTTTCAGTACAGATGACACTGGAATCTAGCAGTACCATCCTGAAAAGACTCTTCTGGGATAAGCCCCATTGAACAGACCAGAGTGGGATTGAGTAGATCTGCTTAGGGCGGCTCTCAAAACAAATGGGATGCACAAAATTGCCACTCTTAACAAAGCATCTGCAGCAGAACACTCAATGGCTGCCATCCGCTTTGTGTTACAAATGGCAAAAAATTAAAGCGATACCGAAACGGTCTTCACAAAGTAATCAAGCTGGTTGCATCTTTTCCATTTTCTTTGCTGCTTTTTTTGGTATTGCACACATAGGTAAGGTCAAGGTAGTCCCCTGTGCAAGCACTGAGTCATTGCTGACCCATGGGGGGACGTTGCATCACGACGTTTCCTTGGCAGACTTTTTACGGGGTGGTTTGCCGTTGCCTTCCCCAGTCATCTACACTTTACCCCCAGGAAACCGGGTACTCATTTTACCGACCTCGGAAGGATGGAAGGCTGAGTCAACCTTGAGCCGGCTACTTGAACCTGGGTCGAATCCACATTCACCCATTACCCGCATGTTTATCGGATATCTTCCGTTTGCCTCCAATCCGCGATTTTTTCCTCTTCGTTCACATCCCTGCTTCCAATCCGTCTTTCTTGCGCGTCCCTCCGGTCACACGGCCGCTCAAAAACCGCTTTTTTGGGTGGGACCTTTTTTTCCCCGCCCATTTTTTAAAAAAAAAATTGAGCGCCCTTTTCCGTTATTTCGATCTTGCCTTATAAAGAAACATCATTGAAGATAATGATGCCTCTCTTTCCCCCACTGACAGCACTGATGGCTCTCTCCCATTTCTTTTTTGGAAATTTGGAAGCATGTGGGAAGCTTTCGTGGGCATTTCCTATGCAGGACAGTTCAGTGCCTGAATTTTACTGAAGTTTCACTTCCTTGGAGTGTCATTATTTCGATATTTCATAATTTCAATATTACAGTAATATAAAATAAAAAAATAAAAAACAGTTAAAAAGGAAGTTTCGCGAGTCCGTTCTGAGAATGGGTTCACCCCAAAATGATTTTTCAAACTACCAGATTTGATTCAGAAACAGCATAATCAATAAATCCAATGCTATGAAGTCAAAAACAGTCTTTGCAGACTATGGAGCACTTGCAAGTTGAATCAGCCAATAGGAACTCTCAGAACGGCAGGAGAGACAGGAAGGGGGGTGGTTTTTAAAAAAACCTCGTAAATTGCGCATTGGCCCGTTCACGGCCACCGTGAAACTCCCGTTGAAAACCTGTGACCACATATTCGGGAGAAATGCGAATGAAATGCGTCTGTTTAATGAGGTAATGTGACCGGCACTCGGGATTGCGTGGGGAATGCGGGGAACATGCGACTTAGAATGAGTAATGTGGATTCGACCCTGGTTTCCGCTAGGATTGAACTCAGGTCGTGAGCAGAGCTTGGGCCGCAGTACTGCAGCTTACCACTCTGCACCACGGGGCTCTTATTGCACACATACAAGCTTAAATTAGCCCGGACTTTCATATAAAAGTTGCTAGCAGTTTTAAAACACAAACATCCCATGGTTGCATCCATAAATAAGCACTCCTCCCCCCAAAAAAAGTTGAATTCAAGACCTTAATGCTTGTTAATATTACCCTCTTGGAAAGCATTTGCCCTCTTTTAGTTCTGCAATACTTTTTAACATACAGCCAGCCCCCTTATTATAACATTAGAATGGTGAAAACTGAATCCAGAATGGCAGTGTTTCCTGGATGTGAAAAGACTGAACTGGCACGGAATGGATGGAGTCTGGAAGTGATCCAGTGCAGGAGGCTGTCAACAAAATCAGTAATGGCATGTTTATCAGCAACCTGCCAAAAATCTGCCATCCTGACAACCATGTTATACACCTCTAGCCTAATTCAGATAAATCTCTCCACCTGCACCTTCCATTGACCTTTAAATGATCTCCCAAATACAGGAATCAAAGAGGGGAAAAAAACATTGCTATCAATGCAATAATTTATCACATTTTTAAAGTTTATATAAATTATGTGTCTCTTTTCTAGATACTATGCAGGGCTGCCACTGCTCACAGAAGCAGAAAACAGGACAGCGATTCAAAGATTCTCAAAGGGTTGGAAACTGCGAGTATGTAGGGGGCTCACTGGGAGTGGACCAAACTCCAAAAACCAGGCGAGCTCGCAGGTCTGTAAATCTGTGGCCTAGACAGATCCAAAACCATTTAGGCCGTTTGCAAAACATGGTTTATCTCCCTCCCTTTTATCCCCTCTTCCCTCCAGGGATTTCAGAACGTACAAATGCGTCTCCTTTCTCCACTTTATCCTCACAACCAGGGCTTTTTTTCAGCTGGAACGCGGTGGAACGGAGTTCTGGAACCTCTTGAAAATGGTCACATGGCTGGTGGCCCCGCCCCCTGATCTCCAGACAGAGGGGAGTTGAGATTGCCCTCCGCGCTGCAGCGCGGAGGGCAATCTAAACTCCCCTCTGTCTGGAGATCAGGGGGTGGGGCCACCAGCCATGTGACCATTTTCTCCCAAGGGCAACCCACTGAGTTCCACCACCTCTTTTCCCAGAAAAAAAAGCCCTGCTCACAACAACCTGTGAAGGCTCAAAGAGAGTCACTGACCTAGTATCACCCAGCAAGTTGTAGAGCAGGGGAATTGTAAGCCGGGTGCGTCACATCCTAGTTCAACACATACCATTACAGCACATTGCATACTGTTACATTTCTACAATTCCAATGCACCCAAGTTTCCATAAGGGTTGAGAGATTCAAATGATATATTATTGCTGCTTCTCTGAGAGATTGAAACCCCATCTGTTTGGTTGCACAGAGGGATCCACGCTCTCACCTGTCGGCCCTGCCATGCTCTGTACATGCTCAGCAGAAGGCCTGCATGGGGCTCTGAGTAGACATGCCACACAGGATTCCTGCTGACAGGCACAACACCACTTCTGTTTATGTACACTCTGGTGTATGAACAGGGATACTCAAGCAAGCCTAAACCCACCCACTCCCAATATTCAATACACTCAACATGTTACAGATTTCATAATTTGTTGGAAGGGACTCAGCCACAGAAAGGCTTAGAAACTGGGGACACTCTCTGTATGTTCTATCCCTGTATTCCACCATGACGTCTGAACAGGGCCTTCTGCAGGTGCCACACGGCACATGGGTAAAACCAAATGCTGCCCATACATGCATATTCTCTGTAGTTGCCCTTATCTTATGGAATGGCGTGCTGGTAAGGAGGGCTCCCACTCTCCTGGCTTTCAGTGAACTGTGCAAAACTGAATTATTCAGGGAGGGTTGTGTGTTTTTTTTACACACAAGTATGAAGGCTGTACTGTAAGGAAATGTTTCAAAAAGATGTATTAGTAAAGGGATAGGGACTGTAGACTGTACTACTGCATACTGTCTGTTGCCATTAAGTATGTTCCTACTGAGCAGTTTAATAATAACATAATAATAACATTCAATTTAAATACCACCCTTCAGGATGACATAACACCCACTTAGAGTGGTTTACAAAGTATGTTATCATTATCCCCACAACAACAAACACCCTGTGAGATGGGTGGGGCTGAGAGAGCTCCTAGAAGCTGTGACTGACCCAGGGTCACCCAGCTGGCTACAAGTGGAGGAGTGGGGAATCAAACTCGATTTTCCAGAATAGAGTCCCATGCTCTTAACCACTACACCAAAATGGCTCTTGCTTGTTTAACATGTCAGGTTTAGAATTGCTTATGTTCCATTTCACCATTGTTCAAGCTCTGTATTGGATTTTGCAAATCTCTGCAAATTTGCAGTTACATACCCTATTGAATTGTTTATTGAATGCCCTAACTGTTGATCGTATTGATTTATACTGTGTAATCCACCTTGAGTCTCACTAAGAGAGGCAGACGATAGATGACATCAATCAATCAATCAATCAATCAATCAATCAATCAATCAATCAATCAATCAATCAATCAATCAATCAATCAATCAATCAATCAATCAATGTCAGTATAGAAACCTATCTTTTCCATTCTTCTTTTGCTGGCCATGGGCAGTGTGCACATTCATGTAGCGCTAGGCAAGACACACTGTTGTGACCAGTTCCTGTATCACAGACTATGGATAAATGAATCGTGTTCCTGAATCCATCCTTCTTGCATAAGGTGCAAAGCATGAGGAGTCAACAGCTCACACTCCTATCCTGAATGTTGCCCATTATTTAATATGCATCTTGTACCAGGTCACACTATTGGTCTATGTGGCTCGGTGTGATCTGTCCCACCAGGCAGAAGGACTTTAGGACAACGTTCCTCCCAGACCCTCAATGGCTGAGATCCTTTAACCAGAAGTGCTGGGTTCGCACTTTTTGCATGCCAAGTGCATAGTTTGCCACTGAGCTACAAACTTCAATCTTCAAAGTACTTTGCTAGATCCATCTTGCAGTCCCATGAACAATCACGATAAAACACTCAAGTTCCTTGTCAATAACTTTCATACCAGCGTTACGCACTTATAATCCCTAGCAGATTAAAATCCTCAATAAAAGCATTGACTGCAAGCAAGGAAAGTGGGGGGGGGGGGCGGGGGGGAAGATCCAAGCATTTTAATCACATTTCAGTCAGCAAGCATGTTGACTACATGCTGCAGAAATAGTGTAGTTAATGAATATTAAGGAGTAACTAAGCAAGATAACGTCATTAGGCCTAACTAAAAAGTCACAAAGAAGCAAGTTAGCTTTTGAGTTTATCAAAATATTTAATCAGGTTAGACACTTTTTAAAAAGGCGGAAAAACAGACAGAGCTGTCTCCTACCTGGAATGGAAACAGAATATACATATAACAACATTAGGCTGAATGAGGTGCAAAAAGATCATTTCAGGCAGGTAGCTGTGTTGGTCTGCAGTAGAACAGCAAGAACTGAGTCCAGTGGCAATTCAGAAACTAACAAACGCAACAGATTTATGCGATCTGAAGAGAAACCCGAGTGTACTAACAAGATTTTCAAAGTATGAGCTTGCGAGTGCCAAACCTCCCTTCAGAGTATCTGACGGAAACGGAAGGGAGCTTTAACTCTCGAAATATACCCTGAAAATCTTTATTTTATTTTTTTATTTATTTATTTATTTTTATTTATGTCACTTATAGTCTGCCTTTCTCACTGAGACTCAAGGCAGATTACACAGAGTGGGAGTAGTTCAATCAATTTCAAGGACATTTCCATAAACACTGTCATAAGGTAAATAAACACAATTTTACAATGACATGGCATTAGTAAGAATCCAAAACAGAGTTGAAGAAATGCTGGAAGAGAACATAAACAATTATGACACTTATGAAGCACAGGTGGCTCATAGGAGCACGTATTTAAGACAACAGGTAGTAGGTAAGGCAACATAGTGGTGAAGTCTATGGCCCTTAATTCATTAGCAAAGCATCTGAGAGCCCCTCCCTATAATAAAAAAGCCTTTTTGAATAATTTAGTGTGTGGAAAGCTAGGAGAGCGAGGGCTCTCCTGACCTCCTCAGGCAGGCCGTTCCACGGGGTAGGGGCCACCACTGAGAAAGCCCGTGTTCAGGCTGCTGTTGATTTCACCGGTGTGCAGGGTGGCACCTGCAGGAGACCCTGTTCAGATTAGCGAAGCTGCCATAGAGGAACATAAGGAGGGAGGCGGTCCCGTAGGTATGCCGGGCCAAGGCCATGAAGAGCTTTGCATGTGATACCCAATACTTTGAACTGGGCACGGTAGCTGATAGGTGACTGCACAATGGAGTGACTGCAGAATGGGGGTGATGTTTGTGCTCCTGCTTGCTCCTGACAGCATTTGTGTCGCAGCTCTTTGCACCAATTGGAGTCTCCTAGTTAATTTGGATGGGAGACCTATGTATAGTGCATTACTGCCACTGGACTCTGATCCTGCCGTGGCACAAAAACAATCTCAGATTGCTCAACATACTACAGAGGTAGAGAAGCTGATCTCCAGATTACAGAGAAAAGTTCTCCTGAAGAAACGAGCATCTTCAGAAAATCGCAGCCAGCAATACCATAGATTATATATGAACCCTCTCCTCAAATTTCCACATCTGTAGATTCCATTCCCAAATCCTCCAGGAATTTCCCAGGTCAGAGTTGGCAACCCGTTCTCCCAGTGAAAAGACAAAAGAGAGACATTCTTTTTGCTGTACTTTCCCCAGATTTTTTTAAGGTCTCAAAAAGGACTGTCCGCCATTTTAAACCCCATTAAAGGATAATAATAATAACTGCACTTACGTACCGCTCTTCTAGACAGATTAGTGCCTCACCCAGAGCGGTGAACAAGTTCGTGTTATTATTATCCCCACAAGGCAGCTGGGGAGCTGGGCTGAGAGGACTGGCTGACCCAAGGCCACCTACTGAGCTCATGGAAATAGTGAGATTCGAACTAGCAGAGTGCTGATTCGCAACCGAACCACTGCTCACACTCCTGTAGCCCCATACTACCCATGTTTAATTGAGTCCAATGGGCACTGCACCTTAAGTCCAACATTTGTGTTTAGGATTGCGGTTTTTACAATATAGGTTTGCCTGCATAACCACGCCTCACTTGGCTGGATGACATCCACAGTTGCTAATTCCAGGTTAGGAAATTCGTGGAGATTTGAGGGTAAACAAGAGGCAGGTCTGAGGCATGCATGCAAAACACACGTGTTCACCTATCACCCCGGAAAATGATGGCATTTCCAGCACAACACAGAAGTGATGGTTCACAGCGGAGCCTGAGTCTATAAAAATTGGCCCCAAACACTAAATCTGGGACCTCAGCACAACTTGTTACTTCCATATGGTTTTCCAGCACAATGGGTGGGTGAATGCTTTGCATGTGGGGTAAGTACTCACCTCCCACTGCTCCCCCACCCCCCAGTTTGGCCCCCAGGGAACTCAGCAACCCTGGGCAGTCCGTGTAAGTCTACCAAGGGAGAAGGGATGTAGGTAAGCAACTTAAAACGAAATAAATAAATGTACATAAAACAGAGCATCAGACAAACTTTGAATTAACATACAAACAAGACGAGTAACATGCTATTGAAGGAATTTATGTGGAAAATATAATTAACATGGGTGTGGACATCAAAGCCAGTTAAAATTAAGCTTTGTACAACACATCCTTTCAACAGAGGAAAAAATAGGAGATTTTTACTGAACCCCTGTTGTTGCGGCTGCTGCAAACAAAAATTGGCTGGGTTCCTTTATCGCTTCCCTACCGTAAATCTTTATCAATAGCTTCAGCATTTGCAACACGTTTACTGTTTTCACAGGCACGTGGTAGCAGCAGATGATGTGGCAAACGATAATGAGGGAAAAACTGAAATAATCATCATTGGAGCTTTCCAAACAGTATGTATCATTAAAACTCTTAAATCCAGAAAATGAACCTGAAGGAGCTATAACTAACAACATGTCCTTATCTCCAGTATGCAGCAACAGTGGCAGGGTGTATATCCTCCAGAACAAAACTCCCTGTACCAGCATAGAAGAAACCATGCCAAGCCCTGTGCATGGGAGGAAGCCCCTATAAGGGATACTGCTGCTATGGTATCCCTAACACTGGTGCAATGTTGTGCTGGCAACAGTTTGCCAGACAAATAATTAGTGTTGGCCATGTACCTTTAAGCATCCCCTGCATTAGAATGATGACAAAACGGAAGATACTTTGATCATCACCAGGTTTGATACTTACACAACATGGGGAGGGGGGGGATGAAGCTAAATGGAGCCACTCTAGCGCCCACTCTAGTTCGCCATGTTCCGCATGGGACAGGAAGGATACTAGTTTTGCATTGCTCTCACAGTCTGCAGCGGTCAAGCAGCTCTAAAGAACTGGTCTGCAAAAGCCTGGCTGCCAGCACTTATTTTGGATGCTTATTTTGGAGAGCCAGTTTGGTGTAGTGGTTAAGAGCACGGGACTCTACACTGGAGAACTGGGTTTCATTCCCCACTTCTCCACTTGAAGCCAGCTGGGTGATCTTGGGCCACTCAGAGCTCTCTCTGAGCTCTCTCAGCCCCACCCACCTCACAGAGTGTTGTGGGGATAATAATGACATACTTTGTAGACCGCTCTTAGTGGGCAGTAAGTTGTCATGAAGCATGGTGTATAAATTGAATTTCGTTGCTGTTGTTGTTATGAATTTTTACAGGCAATCAAACTATCTTACGGCATTAAAATAAAATTTAAAAATTGATTTAAAATGTTGATGGTTAAGCAGTTCAAAGAAAATGGAAGGGTCAAGGACTACCGGAGAATTCCCAGAGAAAGAAAAATTGGTGGTAGCTGGCAAGGAGGAATATGGTGCTTCATAATAAGTACAATGAATGGAAAGTCACATTCCTGCTCTCTCCACTGCCTAAATCAAGACAAAATTTTGCACCTTTCCCAGAACTGCCTGCCTTCCTGAGAAAGCTGGACTCACATGGATCCTAAATGCATGGGCCCGCATCTCACAAGCTTTGTTTCAGAATGACTGATTTTCCAGAGCCGTCACTTCATTTATAGTAAAGAGTTCAGTAGCACCTTTAAGGTTAACCAACTTTATTGTAGCATAAGCTTTCGAGAATCACAGCTTTCTTCATCAGATGCGCATCTGACGAAGAGAGCTGTGGTTCTCGAAAGCTTATGCTACAATAAAGTTGGTTAGTCTTAAAGGTGCTACTGGATTCTTTACTGTTTTGCAACTACAGACTAACGCGGCTAACTCCTCTGGACGTATTCCCTTCATTCAGTTTCTAAACCAATTGTTTTCAGATTCAGAACAATAAACAAAACCCAGAAACAAAGAGAGCCAGAAGCATTACAGCCACAGCCCACACTAGGTACTTATTACAAGATAATATGAAAATCGTATGCCTAGTGGGTGTCAGTGCTATTTCTGTGGGTTTCAAAAGTGTCTGTCAAAGTCAAGGTAAGAATATTAACCTGCGTGAGAAGAAAGCAAATGCTATTTTTGTCTATTTATTTGCAATGATCATTACTCCCGTTGGCAGGTGGATATTAAGTGTTGAAAAGGCCTGTCAGGGCTTGTGCATTCATTTGCTCCGATCTCACAAGGGGGAGTCACATGTGGATCTGGAGGTGTGCACATGCAGCCAACTGCAGATGCATAGCTCTCTCTGTGTGACAAATTAATATTTCCCTCCAGAGCTGATAATGGTTTTATAGAGGCCTCAATATCTATCGTCAGTTCATCCCCAATGCTGAGCATAGGATTGCCAGGCTGCAGCCGGCAACCCCTAGAAACCTCCTGGGGTGGGAGACTGACATGCCTGCCTTGAGTGGGTACACTCACATCACTTCCACCAGAAACCAGAAGTGACATCATGATGTCGAGGGCACTCTAGGATTTGCAAGAACTCTGTGGTTTTACAACAGAATTTTCAAAAATCTTAACACTCCGTCATGAAATCACATCCAGGTTTTGATGGAAGGGACATCAGCGGTGTGCACCTACATTTTTCATCAATTTCTTCCCACCGGTGTTTCACTCACCAACAGGCACAGTGGGAGATCTCCTGCTACCAGCAGGAAGCTGATAAGTCTAGTTGTGTATAGGTTTTTCAAAGTTATACAGAACTTCCAAAACCTGCATAACCTGTTGTTTCCAATCTCTAAGCAAATATAATCTACAACATCAATTTCACATTGAATTAGTTGCATGTTTCTTTTGGTTGCATGCCAATCCCTGTCTACCCACAGCTTCTCTTCTCCTATGGCAGCACAAAATGCTTTCTGTTCTTGGGGGAGAGAGGACCCCAAAAACAGTATTTAAGAGGGCACATACAGCTTTCAAAGGAGCAAGGGGGTGGAAAAGTTATACTCCATGGGCAGGGGTCCTTGGACCTGTAGAAACGGAAGGCTGGATCCAAGCCATTTACAGAAGAAACGTGCTGAACACATGCTTCATTCAGGGCAAAGAATGAGCGCTCAGTCTTCTCCCATCATGCTTACAACATCTGTCATCACATAAACATAAAAATGTTCTGGGAGGTACTTGCAACCCACGTATCAAAAGGATAGTTCCCTGCTTGGGTCTGACGATTTCAGCACTGTATCAGAACGTGAATTATAATGTCTGAAGGACAGGATAAAGAATGAAAAATAATGACAATTATTTTCAAAAAAGAATTTACAAATTGCTTCATCAAGGCAGCTTACACAAGCAATCTCCCCCCTCCCCCAGAATTTACTAAAACAGAATTAAAAGCACTGGTAAGATCATTAAGGGAACCATCATCCTAAGGCAAACACACCTTTTGCCCGATCTTAATGAATCCTGAAAAATAAACCTCGCAAATCACATCCATCCCTTCCGATACATAAACTGAAGGTCGCCGCTGAGCAGCCACAATTTACACCTCTTCCTAAAGTGGAGAGAAGTAGCCTTCCTGACCTCTTCTGGCAAACAATTCCAGAGAGAAAAAAGTGTCATGGGAAAAGCCCTTGTCGTAGTTCCCCAATATCACATTTAGCAGACAGAAGGGAGAAAGAAGTCTCCATTAGTGCTGAGAGTCTTGGGTCCTAGGCTGCGCAATATAACCCAGGGCCTTCCAACGACTGGTAGCAATTTAAGACTAAATGAAGTGCTTCTTCAATTCACAGAAGTCATTACTGTAGAATACTGTGACAGCTGCCAGACAGAATGAACGCTTTTAGCTACGGTAGCCAAACGAGACTTCGGGGTTCAGAGACAGAATGCCTCTGATTCTAATGTGGACAGAGATCCCTTGGATAGGCAACCGGTGGGGGAGAGGGTCGTACTTACCCAAGCTGCTCTCCTTGCTCCCGGCCTCTGCGTGCTGATGTCACTTCTGGAAGTGATGTCATTACGCTGGCCACAGCAGTGCCCTGCACTTCACGTGGGGCCAATTCTTTGAGAATCGGCTTGTTTGTGACCAAAAGTGGCCCCACACAAAGTGCGGGAGCACTCCCATGGCCAGGGCACTGACAGTACTTCCAGAAAAGTCGTCATTATACCTCACTGGGAGGGAGAATGCTGCATGTTTGCTGAGTTGCCTGCTGGTGGCGGGTGATCACTGGGTGGCTGGCCACCTCCTGCTGATTGCCAGAGATCAGCAGGCCCAGAGGCAAACTGCTGGGAATTTGGGAACCTAGGATAATGCCTGAAATGGTTTGTCACCCATCTATGAGCAGGAAAGCCTCAGCTATCTGGATTCAAATTCTGTATCAAAACTGAATAGCCGTGAAATCGGGCTAGATCTGAAATACTAATACCATAGAATTTTTGTCAATTCCTAGAGAGGTCTGACATCACTTACAGATTTTCCTGGAAGTGACATCACAGTGTCATCGCTGTTTTTAAAAAATTTCTCCTGTCAGCAGCCTGATAGCTAATGGGCGAGGCCTGCTGAGCTGGGAGATCTCCCATCCTGCTGAAAGATCCAGAAAAACGTCAAGAAATTTTAGAATACAAAAAGTAGGAGAGCTCATAATCCTGAGATCTGAAGGCTTTCCTTTTCACTCAGACTTGACAGAAAAGGTTAATGCAGCATTGTATGAGCACATTTTAAAAAGGAATTACAGGAATTAAAGGAAATATTTCTATGGGGGAAACTTCAAACTTAATTTTTTTTAAAAAAGGAACAAAATAATTTAATTGAAAATTACTCTGCGATTGTAATGCTTATTGGTGCGTACACATACAGGAAACATTAGCAGCAACATGCATTTCACCTTTCATGTTCTTTGATAACAAAGAAGTCTATTATCAAGTCAAGGATGATGTTGAGTCATAAATAATGCATTCTCTCAAACAAAAACACACGCACATGCATACACACAGAGGCTCGCAAGGATACATTTTGAATTTACCTGCAACTCTGTACACTGTTCCCTTTTCTCCACAACAGTAGTTAGACTGTCAAGAGGGAATCTACACAGGTGAGGTTTCCTGGGAAGGCAGCACATAAGGTTGCCAACTTCCAGGTAAGACCCTGAGAACTAATCTCCAGATGACACAGATCGGTTCCCCTGGAGAAAACAGTTGTTTTTTGGAGGATGGACTCTATGCCCGTGGATGTCCATTCCCTTCCCTTCCCAAACTTTGCCCCCCACTGCCAAATCTCCAGGAATTTCCCAACCCAGAGTTGGCAACCCTAGCTGAACATCAGTTTTACAATGAACTCTGAACTATCAGAGGAGTTAGCTGCTACAAACTAACACGGCAAACTCTTTTGAAGCCAACTGATCCCCACACCAAAAGGAGATGTTTACATTTACTAGCAAAGGAATGTTTTGGTTGCACCCTCCCTCTCCCCCCCCCTACTTGCATCTTCTCTCTCCTCCCCCCCTCCCCCTCTCTTCTATATTTGACCAGTTTCTGTACCATGCATCTGATGAAGAGAACTTGATTCTCGAAAGCTTATGCTACAATAAAATTGGTTAGTCTTAAAGGTGCTACTGGACTCTTTTTGATTCTGAACTATCAGGGCTCACAAAGGATTCAACTGCTGTTTTCAGTGATATTTGGGTGATGCAGAATGGACAGAACTTCCAGTGAAAGATGGCAAGACATTTGCAGCGAGAGGCGCAGCGAAGACAACCGAATAAATGTTGCAAAAACAGCCAAACTATATTGCTGGGATCCTTATATTTCTCACAGACAGAGGGGGTCAAAGAAGCAATTAGCCCTCCTGCTAATACATTTACTCAGCATTATTTTTCCTGGAGTAAATAGACTTTTGGAGTTCAGAATAACACATTAAATTTAGTCTCTCACATGGTATAATAAATCTGTACAAAGGACACACTCAGCTATTCTTTTCCCTCTTTCTAACAGCAAAATCCACAACCCAGTCCAGTGGAAATATTAGGCTGAACAGATTTAATCCCATCCATTTCGAATGGGATTAAATCACCTAAAATCCCAGTACCGTATATGAAGTGGTTTCTGGACTGGAAATTTAGCCTTGGCACGTTTTAAAAGGCAGAAGCAAACTGTACATCTTGAGTTCAGAACAGGTCAATAGCAATATCTCAGAGCTGTATTTTAAAGAATGGATTTCCTAGATCTCACCTGAAGCCAGAAAATACTTTTAACTACACAAAGCTGCCTTGTAAAGCACTTGGATTCACCTTTTTCTATCAGATGGCAAAAAGTTATTTATTCTTTCATCACCTTAAAAATGGCGGGTTCAGTGTGGAATTGCTCTCAGAAGCACAGCTAAATAATTATTAATTTAAACAATTTACATCACACTTTTCCAATATACATGTTCAAAGTGGCTAAAAAAAAGTGTTATCAGTAACATTCAAATCAGCAATAGCATTAAAAAAAAAATCACGGGTGAGGATATTCCAGAGATGTGGTACCACAACTGTAAACCATTTCTCCCGGGTTGCTATTGATGGAAAAGCAAAGTTGCATTTGATGACATTTTCTTAGTGCAACAGTCATCCACCAACAGAAACTTTCTCGTGGAAAAGCATGAATTTTTACACCACTGGAAGAGCACAATTGCCCCAGCTTGCCCGATCTCATCATAGTTTGGCTGCTAAGGAGGGACAGCCCTGGTTAGTACTTGGGTGGGAGAAGTCCAGGGTTGCTATGAGAGGCAGGCAACGGCAAACCACCTCTGTTCATCTCTTGACTTGAAAACCTAAAGTAAAGGTAGTCCCCTGCGCGAGCACCGAGACATTACTGACCCATGGGGGGATGTCGCATCATGACATTTTCTTGGCAGACTTTTTACAGGGTAGTTTGCCATTGCCTTCCCCAGTCATCTACACTTTACCCCCAGGAAACTGGGTACTCATTTTACCGACCTCGGAAGGATAGAAGGCTGAGTCAACCTTGAGCTGGCTACCTGAACCCGGCTTCCGCCAGGATCGAACTCAAATGAGCAGAGCTTGGGCTGCAGTACTGCAGCTGACCACTCTGCGCCACGGGATCAATATGTGCTTATTTGGTTCAATGTTGGAAATAAAGCAGACAGCATTTTCTGACACACCAGTTGTCTTGGTCTTGAGAATCAGTAACCTAATCCAATTCATTTTTTCTGGAGAACAAAAATTGAACATGATGCACCTGAGCTGGATGGTGCATCAAGAATGACTACTCGTTAAAGGTTTCACTTGGGCCACTCCATCTTTCAGTGGCATGTGGGTAGTATTTTTTGATAGACTGGTTATGTCCTTCCCACCTGTAATAAATACTGTCTACCTAAATCACTGTACTCGTTTCCTTGTACAGCTGTGCCATACATCAACCAGACTGATCATCAAGAATGGCCAATTGTCAAATTCTCTCTTTCAAATGGATAACAACATAATAATGAATAACATTTGATTTATATACCACTGTTCAGGACAACTTAACGCCCGCTCAGAGCAGTTTACAAAGTATGTTATTGTTTTTAATTTGTGTGGTCTGGGTCCTAGAGAGTGGTGGTGGTGGTGGTAGTGTAGAACCGGAGGCCTGCCCTAGAAACAACTGGTTCCAACACTTATCTTTGCAAACTAATCAGAAAGTTTAGTTAGTAGAGCATACTGTAAGCTATATAGAGGTGTTATAGAAATATTCTAAATAAATGGCTTAGACCCAAAACATACTGTCATCTTGTTCTCACTGCAATTTCTAGATCAATCCAAGGGTATCCTGTAACTGACACCATCTGTTCCTTATGTTCAAGGAACACAGCAAGAGATAAGCTGCCTCCTTTGGTAGTTTGCTACGTGTCTAAGCATTCTTAATTCTTTGAAACAGCTATTTGTTTGGGCTAGTATTTTGAATTCAAATGGTGGAGTGATGGGGCATTTGGAAACTTTATGCTTTTTAAGGTGGTATTCACTTTTAGAACAACATGGACTGTTCTACCAAAGGAGTCTCTTCCCCATTAATGTAAACTGGATAACCCACTCGTTCTATCTCCCAGGATCGCTGGGAACAGCAGTTCTAAGTGGCTGGGATGTTGAGATTAAAAAAAAAAAAATCTGAATATCCTCATGAAATTACAATTGGCAGAATTCTCTATAGATTCTCTGAATTCTCAGAAATAAATCTGTACCGAATTCCAAAAGGGAAAGCATCACCTCCCCAAACCGTCCAGAAGACAGGAAGGAGTACACTCATTGTGGCTACATAATCAGGGCATGGAACAGGCACCTCTTACATTTTATATTATACAACTGTTGTTATTGGACAAGTGTAGTGAACTGGCATTTATAGACACTGCCATTAAGTATACAAACATCTGTCATCCAATATATTAAAAAAAAAGACTGCACCATTATGTTTTTATGCTTTTTAAAAACAGATTTATTAAAAGCTACTTCTTCCTCTTACAAGCATGAAAACGTAAACATTAAAACGTGTTGTTCATCACAACAATATATCTTCTATCTCTGAGTCTGATGAGTGAAGGATTTTGAATTTAGCAGGGCTTTTTTGTGATGAGACCCACCAGTACTGAGTACCAGTCCCTTACATATGACTCTTGGCACTTTTTAAAAAAGCAAACAAAGAAAACACAATGGAACTTAGCGTACAATAAATGCTTCTGAATACTGAATGTACTGAGAATGGAGGTGATTCTAAAGGCAAATAGAAGTCAGTTCCGTATCATTTTGGATTGCGATAAAAGTAATAGGTTCTGGCTTGGTAGGTGCCAACATTTTCCATACAAGAAAAGCACTATTCCCAGGGCTTTTTTTCTGAGAAAAGAGGTGGTGGAACTCAGTGGGTTGCCCTCGAAGAAAATGGTCACATGGCCAGTGGCCCCGCCCCCTGATCTCCAGACAGAGGGGAGTTGAGATTGCCCTCTGCACCGCTGAGTGGCGCGGAGGGCAATCTAAACTCCCCTCTGTCTGGAGATCAGGGGGCGGGGCCACCGGCCATGTGACCATTTTCAAGAGGTGCCGGAACTCCATTCCCCCACATTCCAGCTGAAAAAAAGCCCAGACTATTCCTAATTAATGACAAAATACTAGTAGAGTTTTTGCTGCCGTAGAGCTGCTGTAGCACAGTGGTTAAGAGGTTTGGCTGCGAATAAGCACTCTTGGGGCAGCCACTCCTCTCAGTCCAGCTCCCCAACACTAACTTGTTCACCGCTCTGAGTGAGGCACTAATCTGTCTAGAATAGAAGAATATAAGCGCTGTTGTTGTTGTTATCTGGAAGGAAGGCACGGAGATTACTACACTCTGTTATGTTCAAACCCTGCACCACTGATCTATGAATATGGACGTACCCATAAACTTCCGCCTTGCTGGATCAGCCCACCAGCTATCCATCTAGTCCAGCATCCTGTTTCAATCAGAAGCCATCCAACTGCTTTGGAGGGCCAACAAACATGGCACAGAGGCCAAGACTTTACCCTGATTTTGCATCCTTACACTACTATTCAACCAGATGTTGACCTTTATTCACTATGGCTCGTAGAAATTGATGGGCTTCTTTTACCCTGAATCTGTGTAATCCCCTTTTAAAGCCATCCATGCTTGTGGCTGTAACTAAGCCTCTTGGCAGCGAGTTCCCACGATTCAATTACTCATTGAGTCAAGAACTATTTCTCACTAGCAAACAGGGCTCATTTCGAGGGGGAACACGCAGGAACGCAGTTCTGGCAGTTCCCCAAAGAGGTCACATGTCAGGTGGCCCCGCCCCTCAGCCATTTTGGGCCCGTTTCGTCCTGGATTGGGGTGGAATGGCCCAGTTCGGGCCTCTGATGGGTGGTGGATCACTCTCTTGTTCAGCAGCGGCCCAGTCCTGACCATTTTGGGCCCCTTTTCAGCCATTTTCAGCCCCTTTTTGCCATTTTGGGCCCAATTTCGCCCCTGAATTGCGAGGATTGGGTCCAAAGCAGCCAGGATAGGTGATGCCAGGGTGTGTGGCATATGCAAATCAGTTATGCCAATGACACATTTCCAGTGATGGCAAAGGGTGTGGCATATGCTAATGAGTTATGCTAATGAGTTCCTCCAGCTCTTTTTCTACAAAATGACCCCTGCTAGCAAACATGTTTCTAGATCCTCCCCACAGAAGTGACTTAAGAGCACTCATGTCAATCGCTCTCAGGCCTAAAAAGAAGAATGGAGAAGTGAGAGGGAAGAGGATTATTTCATGCCTCCTTGTGGTTGTTTCTCCCACAGTTAGGATTATTTCCCAAACGAGACAAGGTTGGAATATTGAGTTGAAATGGTCAGGAAGGGGTGTGGAGGTGGGGCATAAGTTCTCCTTTGCCAATGAGTTAGTGTTGCATGGGCGGCAATGCAGATTTTTGGTACACACACACACAAAAACACACACACAAACATACACGTTTTCATTGTTTTGTCAATTTTTAAAAATAATCTGAAAATGATGTATATTTGAGAGATATGGAAGAAGGTTCAAATACTCATCTAAGCTACATATATATATATGTTACATATTTTCTTTGGGGGACACCTTAGTTAGATGGACGGTGATATATAGCATTTCTTCTTAATTATTATCTTCCCCTAGTGAAAATTTTGAACAAAGTTATTTAAAACAAATTCCATTATTTAGATTAGAATTCAGCGAGCTTTCAATGGCTTCCTCATGGGAGTAGAAACAAACACACAAACAAAAGCTCCTCTGGTAATAATTCAGATTGACCCATTTGCTATTTCTAATTTCCAAATCATAATCAACCCTCTCTTGTAACAAACAAACACTGGTTGGCATTTCTCCCTTGAGGTCAGATAACATAATTCTTTGGATGCTGAGCGTCCAGATGCAAGTTTCGTGAGCATTTATTCAGCCACAACGCAATGACCCGGTGCAAGCTGAAGATACCAAGTGGAAAATAATCAACCTTCCAATGTCTTAGCAAGCCTTCACATTATGAACTGCATTGCACAGAAGAACGACAGCAGAAAGACGCACCACATGCTGTGTGTGGGTATGGAAGCCAGAGACTCAAATCAAAGTTCTCCTTTGTACTTGTTACAGGAACCTAACCTGTGGTTAATCACTACTGCTTTTTGCAATCTAGACTCACACATCGCATCAAAGGGTTTATTTGGGGAAGCCGCTGTCCCTGTGGAAAGAAACACTACCTCACTGAGACCCGTTCTTCAGCAGTCATCGATATTGACACCAGTGCTGTAAACAGAAGAAAAAGGCCCCAAACGTCAAGTAGCTGATTCATGTTGAGAGCGCACTGCTGTTGTTATAAAGCTATCATTCAAACAGGACCAACAGTGACAACTACTTCCTCTGGGTTTTGCTTTTTTGGCTCTTCTTCAAAGGCCAATCTTGACAGAAAGGAAAGGATTCCTTTCTAAAGTGCTCTTCATTCATATTTACTTCCTACTGTTCTGGAGGACTCAGGTCAGACTTGATTTAGATACAGGCATACAGTTAAGAAGCCCCGACCATTTAATTAGCTTTCCTATGTCAAAGCATTTAGCTCCTGGCCAGAGGTACACCAAAGATAACCTTTTTTTTTTGTTCATTACTGAGTATGGTACACAAGTAATACGATTATGGAGTCTCTACTTCCTTTTTAAGCCTTTATTATTACAGCATGCCAACTTAGTATTCTTAATAACAACTCAATCAACAAAAAAAATCAGAGCGTCCATTATAACAAATACAAAGGCCATTAAGGAGAGCAATTACATGAGTTCAAAAAGTACCTTACCAAAAGATAAGAAGGTCACAGGCATGGATCCTCTTCAAAGAAGAAGCTCGCTATCAGTTCAGCTTGTCATATTTATGGAGTTCCAGAACCCTTTCTTAACAACAGCTGCTTTGTTACCTGAATCGCTCTCCTTGTGAGTAAACAGGATTTGAGGGGGGGGGGGAAATTAGCAAGCAAGGAAGACAGCTATGTGAGAGGCCAGTAACTGCGAGATCTTATCACCAATAATTTATGGAGTCCTTTCTCAAGGATATACACACACGAAGCCGGTGGTCATAATTAAAAGGTGATCTTTATTCAAGGGGCAAATGCATACACTCACACACACACACGAGGCCTAGGAAAAGCAGTGGTGAAGGTGGAATAGATTTGAGGGATTGCAAGGTAATAATTACTTATCCAGAGAGTAGGGACGTCCACGAAGGGAGAGCTTCAAACACCAGTGTTCTCAGCCAAGGGAGCAAGAGGATTAGGGCAAATCTCAAGGGAACAGTGCTTTGAATCCGGTAATTGTGTACGAAGAGAGGCTTAGGGAAGCAACCCTAAAGGAGCAGCCAGGAAACGTGCACAATTTGAATGGGCCTTTATAGGTAAAATGTGCCCTGAGGAGGGAGAACTCACCTAGCCGTTAGAACAAAGACTCCAACAGTCAGTTCCTGGGACTGACAAAAGGTTTGATTACCTTGATTGGTAGCTGCTGGGGCGCGTGAAAGTAAATGCAAAATTTGTTCTAGCACTGCACAAAGAGATAGTTTGTTGATGAAGTCCACCAGAGCTAAGTTGATGAATTTAGTTGGGGGAGTGTACCTTCCCAGGAACACTGAAAAATACTTATGAATGTCATCTGATTAGCTCCTCAATCAAGAACAGGAGATCTCATCACAGGAGGAGGGAAAAGAATGTGTTAAGTGGGGATGACTCTACAAGGCCTTTGTTGAGCTGGATTCCTTAGGAGCTGGGGAGACTGCAAATCTAATCACCGCAAATCTCTCCACATTCCTGTGTGGCATTCCATTCATGCCTGGATCTCCCGGGTGGGATTCAACAACTGTTAGCTGGAGGCCCTCTGGTTTGCAATACAAGCTGCCATTTTAAATCCAGAGGCCTGGTGATTTTTAATATCACAAGTAGCCATGTTAAAATGGCTATTAAAGATGGTGGAGGCCAGGCCGACTGCTTACAGCTTCAGAGACTCAAATTCTTGCCTAACCTATTATCTTTATTATTTCAAACACCAAAGAATATTATCCACATTTGAAACATCCTCTTGAAACATATAACAATAGCTAGTTCATTTTTGCTACTTTTTGTGTTTACAAAGTCTACGTAGAATTAGTGACTGCAAGTTTCTCACACATCTGAGTATCTTTTGGCCCTCACCAGTACGTCTATAATATTGCTAGCTTCTAGAAAGTCAGACATTCCTGCCATTCTCAGATACTCCCTGCACCTGGGCCTTGGTACGTGGTATATATTGATACGAGTTAGATGGCTCTTCTAATCTACACATGGCAATATAACTTTGTAACTCTATTGTTGTACGCCCCTCTCCAAAGTTGTTTTATTCTAGGCCTCTACACTCCCTTTGTGGCCTGTCTAGCTAATGTGGCCTGTCCCTTTATACATAGGTGTTTCGAACAACTTTCTTGGTCATACTCAGCAACTGTTCCCCTATAGTTCTAGCCATACCCATGACACTATGCTCCAGAAACCCTTTTCATATCGAGTTCCTGCTGAACAAACCCTGTGCTTCTGCCACAGAATCTATGAGGGTGGGTGTGTGGGCGTTATGTGCCATCAAATAGCTTCCGACTTATAGTGAATAAATAAGACCTCCAAAATATCCTATCATTAACAGCCTTGCTCAGGTCTTGCAACCTGGAGGATGTGGCTTCCTTTATTTCTTCCTTTATCTCTTCCTCTTTTGCTACTGCCTTCCACTTTTCCTAGCATTATTGACTTTTCCAGAGAATATTGTCTCTTTACGATGTGAACAAAGTATGATAGCCTCAATTTTGTCATTTTAGCTTCTAGAGAGAATTCAGGCTTGATTTGATCGAAATGCACTTACTTATTTGTTCTTTTTGGCTGTCCATGCTATTGCAAAACTTTCCTCCACCACCATATTTCAAATGAATGAGGAGGTACAAAGAATTTTTACACGCACACCAAAGGATACTCTATGCGGCACTTTTTATAGGCATGATCCCAAAATTACTAACAAGGATTTCAATCTGAATTGTGCATAAATGTGCTTTTAGCCTCTTCTCTGTAAAAAAGGCAAATGAGGGACAGATTCTTTCTTGATTGCCATTTCTATTTAGTTGACATGCATAGCAATACCCCCATAACCATCAGTGAGGCAACCCTTAGTTCATATGGTAAGGCAGATTTGTTAAACTTAAGCATCTCACTGTATGAACTCAGAGTACACAGAGGAAACCTTGCACGACATGTTTAAAACTGTGCATAGTAGAGGAGCGTACGTAGTGGAGGACATGCTGAGTTTCTGGGAAACTTTTCTTTCAAAACTTGGGTCCTCTTCAAAGTTCCCTAGTTAAGCTTTCATGGGCCACCCCTGGAGTACTTTAAAATACAGTTTGCAAACCACAGTTCTAACTCAAGTACCTATTTAATACAATATCCCCAGAGCTCCAGAAGCTTGTGTGATGGAGATGTAGGCAAGCAGGTGCATCAGCGTCTTCTCATTTGCAACTTCAGATTCTGAATTAGGGGTCATCCAGGAGTGGCTCTCGCTCGACTCAGGGACTGTAGGGGAAACAGAGTCCTCCCAAGGGATAAATTCTCCTACAGAACTGATAGAAAAGACCTTTTTGACGCTTATCACTGGAGTATCCTCAAGGAGGGGAAGTCATCTGACTGCATCTCTAGATTAATCTAAAGGTGGAGGAAGAGTTTCTTCCATTGGAGGAAGGCTATTATTTGGGCCAGTAGAAAAAGCATGTAGCCCAATTTATTAAGGAACATACAAGGCATGTGGAAGGATTCTGTTCACAAGTTCAGATAGACACATGGAGCCAGCATGGACATGCTTCTCCTCCTACATACATGATGAACACTCTTAAGGAAACAGCTAGCTCCTGCAACCTCTTTGTCTAGCTTTCCATGTCTGTTTCAGAAGCAAGAACATCAGAGCGATTTCAAGGACAGGGGAAAAAAAGTTCAGGGACAATTCACCGTCATTAGCATCAACTGTCAGGATAAAGGATGGTCAGTTTATCTTGTTCAAATTAAATGCATGAGAGAAAAGGGCATCCTTCTTAGCAACAACTGTGCAATATTCAGTTACAGGCTCAAAAGCTATCTGGTACAAAAGGCGCTCTTCTGAATACAAAAGAAACACTGAAAGCTCTCATTTCTCAGAAACAGGCTTGATTTTTGCATATGTCCTCAGCAGTGCCACATCTATGGGGAAAGCTTCATGGGGAAAAAGAAAGGCACCGCTTCGAATAATGTCAGTCGGCAGTTCCTCTTAATCATCTACCACTACAGTAGACAATCAGAGCTTTTCCAGTAGCTTTGGCAAGAGAGGATGGAACATATGAACTCCACTCAAAGAATACTAACCGGGTATTACTGTTCCCTTTCCATTACCTTGCCGAGATAGAGCCAGCCCTTGTATATTTTATTAGCTCTCTTTTGTGCTGCATGAACGACTATCATGTTTGGTTTCAGCTTAATACCTTTGCCATCAATTATTTAAAAACGGTTGTTGCACGGGGAAACTGTCTTCTCTGGGCTTCAGGGCCTGCCGGCATCCTAGCTGTGCGAGGGAATGGTTTAATGGCTTTCATAGATGTGGCTTTCACAGGCAGCTTTTTAGGCTGGAATTTGCAATTTGCTCAGCGGTGGTGGTCATTCGCCACAGGGCATGTCGACACTGCAGCTTCCCTGCCCATCAGAATGAGAGTGGCTACCTTCCTGAATCATCACTTTCCCAGGCCTCTGAGATGAAGCCACAATAGCTCAGGGAGGTTCCGTTCTTCTGGATGCTATTAGAGCCCCTCCCCCCCTCGTTTTCCAGCCCAGGAAAAAACTTTTGCAGTGGATACAAGGAAAGCAGCAGAGGGGTAAATGAAGTGGAAAGGAAAGAGAGGAAGAAAGAACAAGGTGTGTGTGTTGTGTTTGTGTGTGTGTGTGTGTGGGGGGGGGTATTAAGTATTGAGATTCCAGCTCATAGTAACAGCTTTATTGAAGATTGGAAGCAGACAGACTGAAGACAGGCTCAGCCAATAGTTATATACACCCAAGCCACACCCCTTTCTCAAGCAACAACCAATAGGCACGCATAACTAGAATCCTTAGTGTGCATTAACTATATACAAAGTAACTTATTTACAGTACAGTGATTGGTCTTTATTATACAGCACTGATTGGCTGCTGCCAGCAGGAAACAACCAATAGTAATGAAGACTTCAGGAGTCTTCACTCAGACAGAAACTACAGGGGGGGATAAACGGAATGAAGGGCCAATGGGATGGTCAAATACTTTTAAAGCATTTTTTTGGCATGGCTGATATATGGCGATTCATCCTTCTGCCTTCAGATCATTCATAAAGGAACATTTATCACACTTTGATTCCAAGCAAGACTTGCATTTGCTAATGAACCAACATCCATTAACTAGATTCCTATCACCCGCATGAAGTGGTTAAGAGTGGCAGGACTCTAATCTGGAGAGCTGGGTTTGACTCCCCACTCCTCCGCTTGAAGCCAGCTGGGTGACCTTGGGTCAGTCACAGCTCTTTTAGAACTCTCTCAGCCCCACCCACCTCACAGGGTGATTGTTGTGGGGATAATAATAACACACTTTGTTAAATTGTCCTGAAGGGTGGTACATAAATCGCATGTTATTTATTATTATTACTATTATTATTACCGAAACAAGATGATTTTCAGGGGGGGGGGCAAGTTCTTGGGGATTTTCAGTGGGGGCAAGTTCACCAGTTTGGTGTCGTGGTTAAGAACGGCAGCACTCTAATCTGGAGAACTGGGTTTGATTCCCCACTCCTCTGCTTGAAGCCGGCTGGGTGACTTTGGGTCAGTCACAGTTCTCCGGAGCTCTCTCAGCCTCACCCACCTCACAGGGTGATTGTTGTGAGGATAATAACATACTTTGTAAACCGCTCTGAGTGGGTGTTAAGTCATCCTGAAGGGCGGTATATAAATCGAATGTTATTCTGTTCCAGAGCAGCAATCTCTGATGTGGTGCCCATGGGTGCCTCACTGTTTACCAACGTGTTTCCTATTGTTCATCTGCTACTTCCTCAAAGCAAAAAGACAAAAAGCAAAAAGTCCTGGTTTTCCTCCACTGTTGAAGAAACTTGTGCTTCAGAAGAGCCCAAGAAACATCAACGTTGCTCTTCAGAGAGTACAGATTTGGAAGCAGCCGCCTCCATCATAGGAAAAACCATGGATTGGAACCTCCAGTGTGTTGTGATTGCCTGCCCCACCCTCATGGCAACCGTTTGTTACGGTGTCTACTACTTGTTCTCAACAATCCAAAAGCATTCACAGCTACAGCACTCTTGAGGATCCTTGTTCTTGCAGGTCACTAAATGTTGTGTCAGGGGGCTGGCTCTAGGCTTACGAAAGGGGGCAAGATACCTTTGAATGCCCCCCCCCTCCATGCTGCCATTATTTCATCTTCTTCTGTTCCATCTTTCATTGGCTGATTCCGCACAAGTTGGATAATGCACTTTCAATGCACTTTATCAATAGTTTACGGTGGATTTTTTGTTCCGCACACATAAAAATCCATTCCAAATGATCTATAAAGAGGATTGGAAGTGCATTATCCAACGTGTGCAGAATCACCAACTATCAGAACCTGACCCTGCAAAGACCTAGATATCAATGTGTTGAGCGATCAGGATATATACATGCATGTTTGGACTTAAATTGCCAGGGAGGACATGCTGATGATAATTTTGGTGCTTCTTCTGGAAGCATGCATTCAGATAACGTAGAGTTATTTCTTAAAGCACCTCTTCCCCTATTGAGTTTATTCAGTGTTACATTTGTGACACTTTAAGCACCTTCCTAACAAAAAGATGCAATCTCTGCAATGATTCACCATGTTTTAAATAGTGTCTAAAAAAGAGAATGCGTTTTTAAAGCAGGAGACTCGCTCAGGAACACAAATTAAAAGGGTTTTTTAAAAAAAATACCACAACTAGCTTATTAACATCTCATAAAAGTTTATTGCATCGAGTTTCCAGAATCAATATGGAATTGAATTGTACTACTTTTTAAATCCTTTAAAATAAATCACGTATAAACGATGCTCCTATGTTATAATTTCAGGAAGGGTTATGCAGATGAGCTTTGAAGGAACTCCAGAACAATAGTAATGTACATAGTTTTCTAGAACAAAACAGATAAAGCTTGCAGCGTTGCAAGAGGCTGTTTCTATTTCTTTAAAGGCCGCAAAATGATGGCAGAATAGTAACCAGATTAACTATACATGTAAGGAGTGTAACCATACATGTAAAGATGACGTGACGAGCCTAAAATAGTTGGGGTGGAATTGATTTAGCTCAGGCCCAGACCCCTGAGGAATTTGTGTGGCCCACCAACAGACCCACTTCGGCCCCTCTTAACCCCCCCTCCATTTCCAAAACTCACTTTACTAGGGTCACCGGCAGCAGCAAGAGACTTACAGGACAGGGGGAGCTCTCTGGTGATGTTGCGCTGTCACCAGCGATGTCGTGACTTCTGATTCAAACTGGAAATGATGTCATCCCATCAGGGTGATGCTCTATCATTCCCCCCCAAACTTGAGTGAACACCAGAGTGTTGCTCTGCACAGCGAAGTCACATTCAGGTTGTGCTGGAAGAGACATCACTGGGTCACCAGTGACTTTCTGCCTTGCTAGTGGCCGCTGGGAAAGAGAGCTGCGGGCGGGAGGTCTCCCACCAATCCAAGTAACTTGGATGCCATACTTCTACTGTCTCATAGGAAATGAAAAACAGAACTATTCAGGAAGTCACAATTATAAAGAGATTGGTAGTATAAGGATATCATCGGAGTCTATCGCAATGATTATTAGCACCCCCTTTTACTGCAATGTAACATCTTCTACCTTTGTAACCTTTCCTGCATTACAGCATGTCAAGCCTTAGACTGTTTTAAGCTTGCATAATTTCCACTTCTGTAATCCTAGCCCCACTGCATTGTTTGGTTTATTAGAGATCTTTGCTGTTTGATTGAATTGTTTTTCATATTTTGTAATCTGCCAAGTCTTGATGAGAGAGGCAGGCTACAAATGAAGTTAATTAAAAAAATAAAAATTTCTCAAACTTACCAAAAATGGGAAATGGCATGAAAAGCTATATTATTCGTGGTCTCCAGCCAATGTGGATACTTTCAGCAGCATTTAGTTCTTAGCAGAGGTGCCCTCTCAGAGTTCCCTTACAAACGGAAGTGAAACATAGTAAGGAGTCCAGCAGCACCTTTAAGACTAACCAACTTTACCGTAGTGTAAGCTTTCAAGAACCACAGCTCTCTTCGTCAGGTGCATCTTCGTCAGATGCATCTGACGAAGAGAACTGTGGTTCTCGAAAGCTTACGCTACAGTAAAGTTGGTTAGACTTAAAGGTGCTACTGGACTCTTTACTATTTTGCTACTACAGACTAACACAGCTGGAACTAAGAAGTAAAACAGCAGCAGAATCCAAGACAACTCATGAAGGGGCACTGAACCAAAGGGCCCATATCTGCACTGTATCCTGTTTAGTGCCTGGGTTATATGTCACCACTGCCAGGAGGACATTCATCAGTGTTGCCAGCCTCCCTTGAACTATTTCTGGTATGAGCTGGAGGGGGAGAAGCAACACTCATCACCAGCTGGAATGGGACAAACGGATATAATATCCTTGCTCGCCTTGGTTGGGTGAGGTTTTAATGAGTAGTTATAAATAGTTAAAACAGCTATATCAAAATCCTTCATCTTGTTACAAGAGGGGAAAAAATTAAACTTCGGCACTGTGGACGATCCTATAACGACTTATCAATCAGCAGATAATTAATCTTGATATTAACCGCATACCCTTGTGGTGTATGATTTATGATCTCATCTATTCTACATCGCGAATGTAGAACAGAACACATTTTTAAAGCAAAGCCAGGTTTATCACCTCATAATAAAGACATTAGCATTTCTGGAAAGAAAACAACATTCTTTCGGTGAAACCTTTCCTAATGGCTTTGTTAGTGCTTAAACATTTAAACCTGATATATAAATCTCCATACTTCTATCCTTTCTCATACCCTTAGGGCTCACGTAGAATAGCTTGGCTGCCCATTTAACACATTTTAACCACCGTTTTGAACTCAATTCTCAGTTTCCCTGGTTGCAGTTGCTTGAACGATTTCCCATTATTTACACTTGAGGAAGCTGACAAGGTGTTTGGAGAAGTGTGGCTGACCACTTACGCACTTGATCTCTGTCCCTCATGGCTGGTTAACGCTAGCCATGGAAGTCAAATTGGTTTGCTTAGAATGGTGATAAATGTCCTTATTGAGACAAGCAAATTGTCCAGCTTCATCAAAGGATTTTCAGTGATTTTCTGTAATCTGATTTAGCAAACTATAGGCTGGTATGTAGATCGGTGGTAGCTCAATTTCAAGTAGTCTCGGTTGCCACAGATTAGACTTCAACGAATCTGGCTTTAGGGTTGGCTGTGGGTTAAAACCACTTGGCTTCCCAATCCAAATCATATGACAAGAGCAGGAGTGTGTGATTGCTAATTCTCCTCGACCTTTCTGCAGCCTTTGATGCCATCAACTTGGAATGGACTGGGAAGTGAATACAGCCCTCAAACAACCTTAGCTGAGTGGCGGCTGAGGCATCGCTCTTGCCAATGAAGGGTCTGAGTCAAGTGACCCCTTAGCCACTGACAGAGATGCTGGAGTTTGGCTTTGCTTGGTTTAGCCACCAGTGGACGACTAGGGCAGTGGCCTACTGGGAAACTTCCTTGTAAGGTCAATGGCCAGTCAGCCCCTGCCAAGGACCATAGTATCAGTACCATAGTATCTGGATCAGTACCAGGGCTTTTTTCCAGCTGGAACGCGATGGAACGGAGTTCCGGAACCTCTTGAAAATGGTCACATGGCTGGTGGCCCCACCCCGATCTCCAGGCAGAGGGGAGCTTAGATTGCCCTCCGCGCCGCTCAACAATCTCAACTCCCCTCTGTCTGGAGATCAGCGGGCGGGGCCACCAGCCATGTGGCCATTTTCTCCGAGGGCAACCCACTGAGTTCCACCACCTCTTTACTCAGAAAAAAAAGCCCTGATCAGTACCATAGTATCTGGATAACCTGAGTGGTTTTGGAATTGCAGTGTTTCTTTATTTGACTACATTCGTATCCTGTTTTTCCTCTGCGGATCCCCATATAGTTCCGTGGCTCTTTCTTCAAAACAATTCTGTAAGGTAGGACAGAAGGTAGTGTCAGAATGTGACACAGTGATTGGCCCAAGGTCACAGGAATTTGAATCCATGTCTCCCCACTTCTGAGAAGTCTGACATGCCAATCACTTAATCCCACTTCCCCCCTCCCCTTCTACTCCTCCTGCCTTGTAGGTAGATGCCAGATGGTGGTGCTGGGATACGGTCATTCCTGCGGATGGGATCTGTCCTGCAGGATTTCACAAGTTTAAGTTTTGTTGTTTTGCCAGACTTTGGGAGACTTTACCCCAGAACACACATCTGGAAACTACGTGCATACACATGAATAGCCTTTGCCATGCCGTTGGGTTCCATCCTTCTCCTCCCATGAGTTCATTCTACCCTCACAGATTGTCGTAAGGTGTGCCCTACAGGACCAGACCAGGGGTCCGCCTTGCCCAGCACCCGTCTTTCACACAATGGGCAACCAATTGCTGACAAATAGGGGCTACAGGCCAAAGCCTTCCACCCAGTGTTGCCCTGGTATACCACACCTAGATGTAGACGTTCCATTTGATCAGCACGGTTAATAATTTGGGTAAAGAATGACCCTCAAATGGCGAGATTCATCCATGCATTCAACACTTTCTTCTCTACAGAGGGAAGATTCTAATGAAAATTCATACAGGGTCTTTCTCCCTTGTAAAGCATTTCACTTTTAAAAAAAACAACCTGAGGAACAGATGTAAGTTCAGTTACTTCTTGCCACAACAAATCCTTGGGCAATTCAGTGCAGAAGGTTACAAATCCTAGTAGACTTTCCCAGAGCCTATGAGAAAGGGGGGCGGGTGCATGTTTCTGTGAGCCTAGTAGAAATGGTAATGACTGTGTCAACTAGAAGAGTGTTCATAGTTGGTTTGCTTAAACTGACTTCTTTGGTGGTCATGGTTGCCCTTTAAAAGGGGGCTAAACACATGTACAAAGCATTCATTAAGGCTGCTTTGTATAAAGCAGACAGAAGCTTTTTCAAGCTGTTTTTTTCTAAATATCTGCTGCTACCACATCGGTAAAAAATAATAATAAAAAAAACTGAAGCAAGAAACAGAAGAGATGCATGCAAAATGATGCCATTAGAAAATACTTTGCACTACCATTTAGTCAAGAATTAGGGCAAATTACGTTAATCTAGCCTGTCTGAATCATTACCGTGTTACACTTCGGTGCTTAAAAGATTTAATCCTTTTTATAAAATTCAATTAGGCTTTACAAAAATTAATCATAAATGCTTTATATAAAAGGATCATGGTTAAAAATAAACTTACATAACCATTTCAGCGGCTTTCAGAATACAAAGCGGCAAAAAAAAATCAATGTCTCACATCACATTCCTTTGCGATATTAGTTATCACACCGAGTTGCTTGATCATTAGAATGCACATATGTCTTTAAAGACCAAGTGTAAATGGTGGGTGATAATAAGGGAACTCTCCATATAGCCCTAAAAGACACTTGCAAATCCCACTGAGTTGACTTGAGTAGGTTTATCAAATTGTTTTATCCTGTTGTAGGTAATTTGTTTGGAGTTTTATAGTTCCTGTTATTTTTATTATATTCACTTGTTCTTCTGGGGGGGCGTGTGGGTGTTTTCCCCTGTTGCTGGGCTTTCTTTACAGAAGTTTGGTTGGTGTTTTTTGCTGGGTTCTGTTTTCTGTTGTCATAGAAGTTTGGTTTGCTAAGATGCTCAATTGTTGTTGGTTGTTTTTCTTCTGGGGGGGGGGTGTTTGTTGAGGTGCTTGGTTCAGTTTGTTAACTAGTGGTGTTTGGGTGTACTTTTTGGGTATCCTGAGAGAGTTGTGAAGTGTGAATTTTTAAGAAGTGTTTTTAAGATAGGCTAGTTGTAGGTTTTTCTCATCGGAAATAAGAGCGATTGGAGGTGGCTGGGGGCAACTTCTGGGGGACATAAAATGGCCCCACGTTGTCCAATCTTCATGAAACTTGGAGGGTCATTAGAGGGCAGTTAGGAGTAGGTGCCCTGCAAATTTGGTGAATTTTGGTCCCAAAATGACCTCCAGGCCATTCAATTTCCAAATTGAGTTTCCCATAGAAAACGAGGGCCAAATTTTACCGAATTTGCTCTGTATTACCAAACTGAACTGGAGAATGAATTTGGAATTGGAGAACTAGAGAATGAATTCAGAATTTTTCCCCAGTTCGGTATAACTGAACCTAAGTAAATGATTTTTTCCCCTGTGCACACTCTTATAAGCCAGTGCATTTGACCAGTGCAAGAGTTGGTATATTATTACGTTCTCTAAATGAGAGATAATTAATTGCCTCCCAAAAATCTAAGAAGAAATGTTTGCAAAAGTGCGGTGAAAAGTTCAAGCTGCAACATTTCTTGAGGGAATTTTCATTTGTTCAGTTCTTTTGGAAGGAGGCAGGCTTCCTCTCTATTCCCTTGCTTGGTTGCTCGGCCAATTGTCTACAAGAAATATATCCACATTTCTTTTTGCTTTTACTCTTGCCAAGGGTGTGCTCAAAAAAATCCCAGGATCCCCACGGTGAGTTCTTTCCTTCCCTGCCATGCTTACAAGTTCACACTGCATGGGTGGCAGGAAGCACATGGTGCATATCCTACCAGCAGCTGTCAGAGGTGTGGTTTAGGGATGGAATGTGGATGCTCATCGCACGCTGTTTACCATCCATGCAGTAAGAGTAGTAGGGAGGGAAAGTAAGAGTACAGCAGGGAGTGAAAAAAAAATCACCATGGGGTTGCTACTTGCAGTGGCAAGCAGAATATATACACTAGCCTTACTTTCACATCTCCTATACTCTCCATATTAATTCTCAGACACTGTAAATGTGGAAGGGAAAGCGGAAGAGAGGTGCTAGTAAAGCACTGTGATCAATGTAGGTTTTGTAGCTGCGTAACAAACCAGTTGAAGCAAAACCTGATTTGAGCCTCGTTTTTAGTAAACCTGAAAAGGGTCAACTTCCCAGTGCAAACTGTATTTAACTCAGAAGCGAATCAACTTGATTACCAATCAAGGCCGGATCTTGGGGGGGGGGCAGGGGGGTTGCCTGCCTCGGGCGCCATCAAAGAGGGGGCGGCAAATGGGCAAAGAGAAGAATCCGAGTTCTCCTCCCCAGCAAACAGCCGCTCGTGCCCAGCTCTCCCTCCTGTTTTTTTTTTCTGCCTCAACTCTCAAGAGCAAAGCACACCAAATGGTGGGACAGCCAGCAGAAGGCATGTGTGTGTGAAGGGGGAAGGGAAGGGGAAGGGCTCCACTGCCGCCCCCCCAGGCCCCGGCAGCCAGCAGCCGCCTCCATTTGCTCCATCAAAGAGAGAGCGGCCTGTGCACCGGCAAGGAGGGGGATCTGCATTCACCTCTCTTCCCAGCAAATAGGCGCTTGTGCCTGGCTCACTCGCTTTTTTTCTGTCTCTGCATGTGCGCACTGCTGCCTGGGATGAGAAGAGCTTGAAGTGCCACCGCGCCAAAAGGTGCGCATGGAGGGGGAGGGGGGGCTCCTCCATCACCCCACCAGCTGGCAGGCACCATTCTATTTGCTGTATTTGCTTAGAGATCAGCACAGAGGGAGATGATCAAACCAAGGCAGGAAGGTAGGGGCGTGGGATACTAATACTAATATACTTTATACTTTTAAATTTAATTATTCCACACAGCACACTTCTATATGCTAAGTTGTTAAATCAATAAAATAAGACACGATTTGTCAGGAAAGTAAGTTAATGAATTGCATACATATCAATTTCCCCCCAAATTTCCCAAGTTATGTAGCAAAAAAAAAAAAAGGAGGGGGGACCTTTTTCCTATGGCTTCAAAACTTGTGGAAATTTTACACCACTAGTAAGAACAGTCCTTAGCATCCAGCCTTATGGTATGGTGGTTGCCAGCTTCCAGGCTGGAAATCTCCCAGAATTAGATCTGATCTCCAGCCAAAAGAGATTGTATCAGGAGTGTTTGTCAAGAGATACATCAGGAGCAATGTATCAGGAGTGTTTGTCAAGACTGGCTATATTGTCTATTGAAAGTGGTGTGGCAAATACCATAAATTATGATGATGCTGTGAGAAGTTTTGCAGGAAAAAAAGCCAGAAAAGTTCACTTTTAGTTGAAGTTAAGTAGTTATCTGCATTTTCTCCTAAGGACATGATGCCCTAGCAAGAGAGTTTACTTTTCATATATCTCTACTTTGCATCTGCTGTGGATTCTTTTGGGTGTCAGAAACTTGCCTTGGCTAACCAATAAATGTTATTTTTCTAGAATTAAGAATTTGAATCTATTTTCTTTATTTGGGTAGTGGGCTTCCATTGTTGGATTTTAAATTTCCCCTGTCATTGTAAGTTCCCTACCACATTTGTCTTACTGGAACATTGACAGCTTGAGCTCGCAATAGCTCTTGTTTTAGGAGAGCCCGCCCTTCGCTTGCTCCTCTCCCTTCCAGTATTTTTTGCCATGGAATGACTCTCGTCAGGCCTCTGAGTTCCTTAAACTCTGTCTTCCTAATATCTAACATGCATGTCTGCCTATGAACTCCCTTGGATCCCTACAACAAAAGGAATTCTAGGAGGAATGCTTAGCTAATGATGGATAAGATAATGTAAAGTTGTTATTATTAACAATTCATAGAAGTCAACACAATTTATTCGGTGGTTTAAGAGTTGTTTATTATATATCTATATTAAAACATTGATCATATATGTATATATAAAGAAAAAATATAAGGGGGTGCCAGTTTTCACTTTTGCCCCCCCTCAAAAAATATGTAGATCCGGCCCTGTTACCAATGGAACTTACTTTCGAGTTAGTATCCACAGACTTACAGCCAAGGGTTTATTGTCATGTAATATCTGAGGCTCAGTGGGACACTTCTTCAAATAATGCTAATAGTGCATATATCATCATATAGTTACTAATTCATATCACACTATCAACGTACATGGTTCATTACAAAAAAGTTTGCTAAGTGAAACCCTCTGTTGGAGGAAGACTTTTTCCATAGAAAGCCTCTTTGCTTAGCAGAAGGAAAGTGTTGTATCTAAGCTACTAAGTGGTACATCTATTATCAATACTTCAGGGTTTTTTTAAATCTTAAAAAGCAAAGGTGGGGAGCCCCAGGTTTGATTACAGGTGTGATGCTGGGGGATGGGTGTTAATCCCCACCCTGCACTCTGTAGCATTTTTATATACCTGTTGTCAACACCATGGTCTGCTACTCAACCTGTCTTCCCCCTAGCAGGGCTAATGACAGCTTAAGTGGTTAGATTTCAACTGTGAAAATGGTTCAGACAGGTTAAGTTCTCAGCATCCCCACCCTATTAAGACCTGAAATGGCCCTCCTTCCTGGAGAACAACTGACTGTTACATGAAGAGAGCTGACAAACTATTACTATGGTTTTCTATTGTGAAGGCCAATGGCCATATGCAATAAAATGAATCTACAATCCACTGTGGTTTTCTGTGTAAATAACTTTGATAGAGTTTGCTGTCTGATTAATTATCAATGGTTTGGCCTAACAAGACTGGAAGGAACCAAGACTTGTGGCAAAAGATGTTAATGTTCCTCAGTGAGCACTGACGGCTTGTAGAGGTTCTCCTGATAGCAAAATGTGTGCATTCGTGTGCATGCGCACGTGTGTAGTAAGAACAGTTTAAAATCTGTAACATAAAAAGAAGCAGACAAAGCAAACTGGGAGCTAAACATAAAGCATTTTGGGAGGGTACATGATCTGTCTCTCTTTTGGGGAGATCTAATGTGGGTTAGCTGGTCCACTGCCTTATAGAAGTGTTTCTCTTTGCCCCCACCAGAGCTTAACTTGTTTACTTGTACGTAAAGCAAGCAGGGCTTTTTTTCAGCAGGAATGCGGTGGAATGGAGTTCCGGCACCTCTTGAAAATGGTCACATAGCTGGTGGCCCCGCCCCCTGATCTCTAGACAGAGGGGAGTTTAGATTGTCCTCCATGCAGCGCAGAGGGCTATCTAAACTCCCCTCTGTCAGGAGATCAGGGGGCAGGGCCACCGGCCATGTGACCATTTTCGCCAAGGGTGATTTAAAGTTTAAAAAACTCTCCCCTTGTTCCAGCTGACCCAAAGTGACATCATTGTTCCATCACTGAGTTCCACCACCTCTTCTCCCAGAAAAAAAGCCCTGAAAGTAAGTATTATTATAAAGACATCATAAGTCTCGAGTGTTCTTTCACCCATAGGAAACTAAACCTGGTAGTGCTGTCCATGGAGCTTCTTACTGCTTGTAACAATAGTAATACTGATGTGAAGATTTCCTTCTTAAGTCTAAATCATTGTTGACTTAATAAAGACTGCAAGTATTATGCTGGGAAGAAGCAAAGATGGGGATATTTTCTTTCACTCTTAAACACTTAATAGCAAGGACCTCTCAAGAACTGCTGAAAATCTGCCAACATTTCCAATGATTTTCAAAGTCGCTCCAGAACTGCTGAGGCCAGCAAGAACACAGTTCTAAATAATTTATTGACATTTCTACATAAATTAGATACTTCAGGGTGAAGATGCCACGAACCTTGCGAAGGGCTGAGTGCTTACTACACGGACTATAATCCATCAGCACAACAGACAGGCTCAACCCCAAGCTACATTTCCTTCTGCAAAATAGTTCAAGGACTCTAGAGAGCACATTTTTGTTGGCGACAATGTCACTCACAGGAAAACTTCTGTTTACATCCTGAGTGTAACATTTTCATCAACATCAGAGGTTCCCACCCTGATTTGAGCAAAAGTATCTTTGTGCAGCTCACGGAATTTTAGTAACCTATATAAACTGTGATAAGGGACTTAATTATTTATTAGTCAATGTTTGGTGAATTGTGACGGCCTATGGCTATAGACAATAAACTCTTTTGACTTTGACTCATTAACATCAACCCCATGTTCAGTACTTCACTGTGAGCAAAACTACATGATCATTTTTTTAATGAGTTGGAACCAGGTTCCCCAGACCATAATCCCCAGTGTAGCCTTTTACAGTGGTGAGTGGGAATTCCCTTTCTTTTTTCCCCCAACGGCTGAAAACTTGAACAAGCAAAAACTTGAAAAATGGCTGCTTCAATATTCAGTGATGCATATTGGGGGCAATTGCCTCTGTGCTCCCAATTTCATTCATAAGTGGGTAGACAGAACTGGAATAGGTAGCGACTGTCCAGGTACGGTCATCTTGGACATCTCACTGAAATCAGCAACTCCGTGTGCAGCCACAATGCAAGATACACACACAACGGGCCCGATGCACTACAGCAATGTGCAAGAAGCTTTCTGCCATTGCAAAATGCTCAAAAAGAGCTTCTTGTGTTTGTAGAAAGCTCCTTGTGCCAGAGGAAAGCATGGCCCTTAGCAGAACTGAGATCTACAGGATCCAACCAAGATTCCAGAATGGGTCAAAATTAAATGAGTATCATAATTCTTTTATATAAATCTTTCCTTCCCTCGGTATTTGCACAGCTATTCTACTGAGAAAACATAAAATGTAAACAGATTCAGGATCCCAGATGGATGTTTTAAAAACTTCATCAAGAGGTTGGATTATAATGCTCTATCGGCTATTCTTATTCCAATCTATAAAGGATTAGACTCCTGAAATCTGTGAGCTTTTTTTCTGGTACTTTGTTCTTTCCAATAATTTGCATTTGACAGTTTGATCAAATCTTTGGCTGGAAACAGACAGCAGTTTTAAGAGAGCTGAAAATGATTTTGAGAGAGGCTTTGCTTCCCAGGGTGTAAACACAGATTGCTTTTGTTCCTCTTCTGCACTTCATCAAACAGGTTTTTTGAACAAACACAAAAACAACAAGTTCTTCTCTCAGACTTCATCAGCTGTGGCAGCCACTTGGGAAGGAAGGGAGCCATGACCCATTAGTGTTTTATATTTCTTTCTCTAGCCACTTTGAGAGGTTTGGGTGGCATCCAGAGATGTGGGGCATATGTAAATATAGTCTGTTTATCTATAGTTGTCAGGGCTGTTGTGTTGTAAACCAATCATGTTAGAGAGGCTAAATGTGGGACCTGAAGCACAGATAACCCAGCACTTGTACATGTCCCAGTCTTGTTCAGGGTATATTTGCCTTCTTTTGCTAACATGCATTTTGCTAGCATTATTTAAATATTTATTTTTAAAAAAATTTAAATCAGAACTTTTCCTAATTCACATTCTCCAATTCAGATTTTTCTGGAAATGTGCAAATTTTGTTTAACAGAAGTGAATGTGGGACAGAAGGTAAACGTCTTGAGTAGTGGTACTTTATAACAACAACAACAACAACATTATATTTATATACCACCCTTCAGGGCAACTTAACACCCACTCAGAACAGTTTACAAAGTATGTTATTATCATCCCCACAACAATCACCCTATGAGGTGGGTGGAGCTAAGAGAGCTTTGAGAAGTTGTGACTGAGAGCCAAGCTACAAGTGACGCCTGACACAGGTTGGACACTTGTCAGCTTCCCTCAAGTTTTGGTGGGAAATGTAGGCGTCCTGGTCTTGCAGCTGTAATGGAGAGCCAAGCTGTAAAACCAGGACGCCTACGTTTCCCATCAAAACTTGAGGGAAGCTGACAAGTGTCCAACCTGTGTAAGGCGTCACTTGTAGCTTGGCTCTGACCCAAGGTCACCCAGCTCTGGCTTCAAGTGGAGGAGTGGGGAATCAAAATCAGTTCTCCAGATTAGAGTCCAAACACTCAACCACTACACTAAACTGGCTTAAAACTTGGCTTCAACTCTTTGAAAGTAATACTCTCTCTCTCTCTCCGGGGTTATTCCCAAGAAATTGACTAGATCCAGCATGTGCCTTTTAAACCGTGAGACCTGGACTGCATTTTCAGTTCAAATCCTCTCTCAGCCAGGTAACACTGGGTAGTCTTAATTCTCAGTCTTAATCCCCCATTTGCAAAGCAAAGGCTGGTTCACGTTATAAAAGCACCAATCCTTGTTTTGCCAAACCCAGGGAAATATATTACTCCTTGGAGTACTAAAGTTCTTGAAAATGTTTTCATCTTTCTTTTTCACAAGTCAATTTCCTCCAAGCAGCAATCCAGAAAGTTTTTGGGTTGGATTCCACCAACCTTTTACACGAAGTGAGAAGCCTTGCTTTGGTGGCAGAAAACTTGTTGCCCAGAAAGATTACTCTTCATTGAGAAGAAGAGAGTTGCTGGATAGAAAGCATTAACAAAAGCAGCACTGAAAAATTTAAAATTGCAACAGACACATCAAAACTACAAAAGTATGTAAGTGTTGAAGCACCAGCATGTTCATCTTGGATCCCTTTAAACTATCCATAGACAATTGTGGAAAGAGCGAACAGAAGAAGTGATTTCTAAGAGTAAAACTTTCTCCTAAGGAGCTGAGGAAATTTGGGGCAGTTTAGCAAGCCTTTTAAGTTCTTCTGAGAAGGCTGTTCTGTTGAACTCTGAGGTTCATCAGACATTTATCAGGGGGGCTTCAATGAGAAGATCATAAATAAACAGTAAACTGACAGATGGTGCACCCATCACTTTCTGCAACCCTCGGAGAAACCAAGCACTCTAAATGAGCGTGCCCTAGAGTATTTAATAATAATAACTGCACCTATATACTGGAATATCTTCTATAAAATTCCGAGTTCTGTTGCTGATACACAGAAGTGTTTTTTGGCAGACTGCATGATGAGGAAAGGACTACCTGAGACTTCAGAAAACATTCTTTGGGGGCATGATAACAGGTACACTTGATGCTATAACTCCTACCTACAAGGCATCCAACTTCATATCTTCACCTGCTTTTGTTAACAGCTCCTTTTCTCTGTAAAACTGTAAATAAGCAATAACCCTCATGTTCTGTCCCAACTCTGCATCTTCAAAAGCAAAAGAAGCACTGTTTCCTAAATGCTTTTGAAATTGCTTTAAAGTTAATTCATTGCAACTCTGGACATTTATTACGTTTCTTAGAATGTTTAATCATTTCCCCCCCCTACGCTCTTCAGTTCAAAAAACAGCCATGTAGAACAATCCATCTCACCATTTCCTTTACAGTTAAACATGCAGTCACATGTTAGTGTTGAGAATTGCCTCCGGGCCAGCCCTCCTCACTGCAAATCTTCTTCATGTCTAGGTAATTACCCATTACCAGTTGACTCTCAATAGAGCCATAGGAACAATATGAATACAGAGCATATTGGATACAGATAAATGTTAATGTCTCTAAAAATGCCTGTCCATTTGACTCTACAGCAAGCTTATCTCCAATATAGCAGCAGCTCCATTTGAGACACAGAACAATTCCTCACTGTTAGGAGAAAGAATATAACTGCATGAAATAAAATTGGTGTTCTCCTGTAAAGGTATTCAGATGTTTAAACAAACGTTCAGCTGGAGAATAGCTAAATTATTCATACTTAGATGCTTTGATTGTACAGCCATCCGCCTACTTACCCCGCACAATGGCAAATTGCTTTTGTGCAAGTAAATTTTTCCAAGCTACCTCAAAATTACTTGTTTCTCAGTCACTGGACTTGGAAAACAGCACCTATGTAAATCATGTTTATCCCTAAACACCCAAATCCCATCATGAACATAGTTGCAAAGTCACAGTGGCTTACAAGCTAACATGAATATAGAACATCCTGCAGGTAACCAAGTATGTTAAGCTTCACTGGTGCATCTGATCGAGGGAAGCATTCATGAATCCTGAGTAGAGATGGGCACGAACCGAAATACGAACCAAAATTTGTGATGAACCACGCCAGTTCATGGTTCATGAACTAGCTGTTTGTCAGATCCCATTTCTAACAAACCGCCACAAACTTTAGGCTGGTTCGTTTTTCAGTTCATCACTGCAGACAGCCTGGTGCCGATCAATCAGTTTCCTAGGCAACAGGGGATGGACTTCCTGCAGGCCTTCTGCTGACCAGGAAGTGACCAGCTGACCCGGAAGTGGTGATTTGCTGGTCCAGGAAGTGACATTTTCACAAACCAAAACAAACTGATTCGTGAACCGGGGCAGGTTCATGAAAGTTCATGGCTCATGAAACGTGACGAACCACGAATTGCATGGTTTGTTTTCTTCTGGTTCATGCCCATCTCTAATCCTGAGTCACCGCTTCAAGCTACCTCTGCCATATTGCTCTCTGTGGCAACTGTGCAAAAGCTTGGCTTTGGGGGGTTGTTTTGCTATTACAAGGATGACTTTTGCCAGTTCCGTGGCATTGACACACACTGAACAATGTCCTGGGCAAATCTCTTGTGTTTGGTATCACAAGCACCATCTTTGCATTTCATCTCAAACCTGGCACACCACAGAATACAGTAGTATTGAGGTGGCGGAGTGCTGAGGCAGGAGAACTGGCTGTAAGACTCAGGCTACAGGAGAGGGATATATTTTTCAAAGTTCTTCTCATTATTCCCTGGAAAGGTAAAACAAATATAGCATGCCAAGGGCTCGAACTTTTCTCCCTGATGTACTTTTTAATTATTATACTGAAGAAGTTTTTAGATGAGGGCAGCATTACAAAAGTGATTTCCCCCATCTAGTGTGAAGTGGTACAGCCCATTCAACTTCCTTATTGTTGCCAGGACTAATACACTTGTGTGTGTGATTCTGTCCCAGATTTATTGTAGCTGCTCTCTAGTGGGACAACAGATTTACTTTCTGCAATGCATAAAAGACAGAAGAATTCCAAAAAGCAAAGGCATTCCACTGTTGTCATCTAAATACATTTCACGAACATACCAACACAAATAAGGTTTGAAAACTGTAACAGCAGAGATGTCTCTCCTCATCATGCGATTGGACTGAACTGTCACTTTTAAGCAGGGCTTTTTTTCAGCGGGAACACAGTGGAATGGAGTTCTGGCACCTCTTAAAAATGGTCACATGGCTGGTGGCCCCGCCCCCTGATCTCCAGACAGAGGGGAGTTTAGATTGCCCTCCGCGCCAAGTAGTGCGGAGGGCAATCTTAACTCCTCTCTGTCTGGAGATCAGTGGGCGGGGCCACCAGCCATGTGACCATTTTCGCTGAGGGTGATTTAAACTTTAAAAAACTCCCCCCTTGTTCCAGCTGACCCAAAGTGATGTCATTGTGCGGTCTTGAGTTCCACCACTGAGTTCCACCACCTCTTTTCCCAGAAAAAAAGTCCTGCTTTTAAGTATCCTACCACTGATTCCACCAAAGTCAAAGAATCCAACTATCAATAATAATGTTATAACAAACCATTGTTAGTATGGGGCACGTGGAGAATTGCAGACGAAAACTACTGTTTTTCAAAGATGGTTGCAATCTCATGTTTCCAGAATCTCCAAGAAAGTAATCAAAACATTCATCTAGAGCAGGGATCCCCAACCTGCTTATTTACTGCTATCACACTGCAATTTTGTTGCATTTTGAGTTAAGCTGTGGCCCTCTTTAGGCACTGGGCACTCTAATGCGGCCCCCATGTGCCAAAAGGTTGGGGACCCCTGATCTAGAGCTATACTGATTTCCGCCCCCCCCCCCCCTTTAAAGAATCAACTCAAGACAAAACTTGCATTTTCACCTAGGGAAAATACTTTGTTGAAAAAGTATGCGGAATATATGACACTCCAAAGACTTTTGTCTGAGTCCAGGAGTTGGATGAGAAATGGAGACTGCTACAAGGGTATGGGGTTCAACACACATTAAAAAACAGTTTCTTTTTTATGACAGCGAAAATGAAACAGGAACAAATAACTCTGGCTCAGCTGTAGTTAAATTATGAGACACAGATGCTAGAAGTGGAATCTAATTGACCACTGAATGCAAAGAAAAGGAAGATATAAAGGCGATGTATTTCAGCCTGTTGTCACAAAGCAGGGCCATTCATGCATCAAGCCCCCACGGGTGCGCAATGCAATCTGCAGTGTGCCACAAGCAGAGGGCAGGTGCAGCATGGTGCCTGCAGAGGAAATTAGCTTACAAAGCAATTAGAGAGTGATCCAAGTCACCTCCAACCAAGAATTTTTTTAAAATTCCAAACAGTTTGATCTGAAGCAAAATTTCTTCCCAGCAGCAAATATGGTAGGAAAAAATGGTGTACTTCACTGCCAGACTGCTTAACACGGAGTAACATCCAATGCCTCTTTCCACAAAGTGAGGCATCTAGCTCTGTTGGGGAACAACAACAACAACATTCAGTTTATATACCGCCCTTCAGGACAACTTAACACCCACTCAGAGCGTTTACAAAGTGTGCTATTATTATCCTCACAACAATCACCCTATGAAGTGGGTGGGGCTGAGAGAGCTCTGAGAGAGCTGTGATTAACCCAAGGTCACCCAGCTGGCTTCAAGCAGAGGAGGGGGGAATCAAACCCAGTTCTCCAGATTAGAGTCCCGCTGCTCTTAACCACTACACCAAATCAAAAAAGCAAGATTAATCACTTAACAGAAGGAACAAAGATGTGTAGGTGGCCATGTTGGTCCAAAGAAAAATCCAAAACAAAAGCAACAAGTAACAAAAGCAACAAGTTGCTCTTAGGACCAACAAAAATAAACAAAACCGTGTGCAACCTCTCAAGTTCTCCAGAACTCTTTCAGCCTGAAGAAGAGCTCTGGAGAACTCACAAACTAATACACTATTTTGTATGGTCCTAATAAAAGATATTACATGGTTTTTGTTAACAGAAAGGAATGATTATATCTAATCGATCGTGTTCTGTGATGTGGGTCTCAACCTTTGGTATCTTAAATCCCACCAATTACTTTTTTTTGAAGAACCTGGGTCTCACCATGATAAAAACAAACAGCCCACTCTTCCCAAGGAGGACATGTATATGTTTGCCAACATTCTATAACCATATTTAAGGACAAAAAAAGTTTTAAGGACACAAAAAAATACAGAAGTACAGTGGGTAATGCCTGATAAATAGGGTTGGCAGGAAGTGGCACATCCGAGACATTTGCTAGGTGTGTGAGAGGAATGGGAGAGTTAGAAGAAACACTGAGTGTTCAAGGTCACTACCAGCATGTCAAAAAGATCACAGATGGATAATCTGTGGTAGGTAAGATCGGCAGGATGTAGCTTGTCACACTTGAAAGTGGGCATGGGAATTGGAGGAAAATGACTTTGTAGGAAGTGTTATGAAATTTTTTACATCCCACCCTAGACTACTTCTGCATCCCACCAGTGGTACAAGTACTACCAGCTGGGAACTGTGGGCCTAGGACAGCATGCACAAACCATTTCTTAATTGGCACTGTTATGGGCTCTGCAGCCTGAGTTACTTCCGCCTGGACTAAAGACTGTAATATTGAAGCATATTTAGGAGCACCTCCTGATATTGTTTTGCTGAACATTTCAGCAACAGCTCCAACTCACCTTAGTAAATGCATACAGAATAATTTCATTTATCCAAGCATACCAACAGAATGATTTGGCTCAAAGACAACATATTCATAGAAAAGATTCTTTTGTGCTTCCATGCACTTATGCTACACACAAACATTACTACTGGTAATTTTAGCAAATTGAAGTCTGCCGCTCTTCATTGCAGAAGGCAAAATCTGGATTACTTCAATATGGATTCCTATGGATATGGATTCGTGGATGGCAACAAGCACAAACTGGAAGCAGAAGCCTATTTTTCTCTCTCTTTCTGCTATAAATATTAACTCCAACTGGGTCAAAAGATTTGCAAGATTTGAAAAGGTGAATAGAAAATTCAGGTGAATGTTTGAGACGCTTGAGCGCTCTGATTTTAAGCAACAGCTTCTCATTTAAATTGCACCATGAAGCTCCAGAGTTCTTCAAAGTCTGGCATCCCCTTTGTTAGCCTCCTGGGTGGGTCTGCTAATACTCCTACAATTTTTAAGAAGACCTCATAGAACAGGGACAGCTCTTTCTCTTCCCCATAGATCCTTACTGTTGCAGTTGCACTGCGCTAAACAATGCAGAATCAGCTTATACACAAGCATAGACGTGACGAAGTGCTCATACAAGGAATTTCTTCAGAACATTCCAATTTATTGCGCTACTGGGTAAATATTGATCTTGTTTTGCCTTAGTCAATGACTAATTAACAACTATACTTAGCTCTTGTAGACTGTGTTTCTTGAACTCCACAAGCAAGCACTCAGCAACGAGCAAAAAACTTTCTATGATTTCTAATGTACTTCTCTAATTCGGCAGTACAACATGATCTTTCTTAAACAGATCTGCTACCTAGCAAGAAGCCAAAACACTGCCACAAGAAACGGGCAGGAGAGGTTCAAAGGTGCACAGCCACCGAGCGACACCACTGTATGTTGCTGGTATGTCGCTTAACAGGGGCTACTCAGGAACTCATGAAGCGACTTTATACTGAGTCCGACTATTGGGCTCTCAAGGTCAGTACCGTCTACTGACTGCCAGCAGCTCTCCGGGCTCTCAAGTAGAAGTGATTTACACCACATAACTTTCATTGTTTTAATTGGGATTGTCAGGCACTGAACACCTTGGACCCTTGGCATTCAAAGCAGGTGCCCCTCCCTACCACCAGTGAGCCATTGCCCATCCCCAGATATATCTCCAGTTCTTGATGCCTACCGAATGAGGCATATATCCAGCACCCGGCAGGCCAAAATGCAAGGGTAGCGCTCTGTATTTGGTGGGGGACACAAGTCAAAGGGGCCCAGTCTAACTATTCAGCACTGGTAATTGCTGTTTCATAGACTTTCCACATTAACACACAGCAACGCCACTCGTTTTCATGACACCAAATAAGAAGACTAGCCATAAAGGAGATCCATGCGTTAATTGCAAGTTTCAAATGTTTGGCAGATTTCTAATTGCCACATCAATGGAAATAACACCCTCTCTTTTGAATTCATTTTTTCCTAATGAGATGGAAAAAATTATTTTATTGCCACTGCTCTTATCGAGGGAAATGAAAGGCTATTGCAGCTTAATTACAGACTGCTTTTGCACAGTGTCTGATTATTGTTATTACCATTATTATGTTGCCTGAGGGGAGTGCTGGATCGCAAGATTCTCCCAATATTGACAGTCTGGAGTATTTCACCTGTCAGTCATCCAAGTCCCTAATGGCAGCCAAGTGAGCTAGCACAGGTAGGGCAAAATTTCTTTTTCTAGGGAGTCTCTTCATTTTGACCCGTTCTTTGCCTGCAAAACCACTGACCTGGAAAAGAAGATCTAGCACCCAAAAACACCTTCACGAAATCAGTACAACAGGCTTTGCAATGTAGTGTACTGAACATTTAGGCACAACAACAGGTGGGGTCTTGGAAATCATAAGCAGTCACAAAACTAGGGATGATTATGATATATGAATAGATGCTTAAAGGTTTGAACTCCTATAATTCTTGACTCTGCAACAAAGCCCTAGCATTCCTGTGGGGAAATCCTTGTGGACTATAAGCTTGTGTGAACACTCCAGGATATTCTCTGCAAGTTAGAAAACCATCGGATTCATTGAATGCAGAACAGCAAGGCAATGGCAACCCACCTCTGATAATCTCCAGCCTACAAACCAAAGTATCTTTTGGATCTTTTACAGAACCAAGTTCCTCATGGATCAGATCATAGGGCAGGGCAAGAAAAAAATGTGTATATTTCTATATCCATGCAACGTTTTTATTCAGCTTCTCCATGCTTACCTTTTATATTCTTTCATGGGTTTCCTGGTCTATAGGACCATCATTTTCAATTGCACATTCTTTAAAACATAAACAAAAACAGACCACAGAGCCAGGAAAATCTACTTAGTGTTTGTTTCCATGGCGGGGTGTTTCAAAAAAGCAGTAATTAGATGAGGGCTGCCAGCCTCCACCAGGAGAAGGGGGGCAGGGGACGTGGGGAGGGGCTGTTGCATCGACTGCATGATGCCATTTCCAGGGCAAACCTGGAAGGGTCAGGATGTCCTTTCTGGGTCTGCTCTGAAATGACCTTCATGCTGTTGACACAACTGCAATTTTTGCTTCCTCCTCCTCCCCACAGCCTATCAACATTGCTATACTCTTTCTTTGAATTTTGATCTGTTCATCTTGAGTCCTGTTAGGGTGGCCAGGTCCCCCGACTCCCCTGACAGGAGATCAGGAGCCTGGCACTTACCTTGCCCCGTTCCTGGGATTTAAATTCACACATACAGGCTCCTGGCTTGCATGATGATGTCACTTCTGGGAAGTGACATCATCACACGGGTCAAGGGACAGCCCAGGAGTGCTCCTGCACTCACCAGGGGGGCGAATTGGCCCACTGCTGGGTGCAATTTGGTGCAAATTGGGCCACTGTGGGCGTGGGAGTGCACTCCGCTGCCCGGGAGTGCACCGTGCCAAAGCGCCCCCCTGCCAGCCAAGTAAGTGGGAACAGGGGGGAGGTGGGAGCAGGGGATCCCCCGCCCCAGGCTGGGAAATGACACCTCTAAGTCCTGTTCACTGGTCATGAATAGGGAGCTGATTTTTCAATGATCACTACACCTGCCTGTTGACCAATTTGCAGCTATTTGGCAGGTTGCTTCATTGTATTCTTCCTATCCATGCAATACAATGCAACTAGTTTTTTGCACATGTGCATTCTCACACAGTCCATCTGCGTTCTGCTGGCCACCTCCTTGCTGCATAACTGCTCCCCTCAGCAGGCAATTTTTAAATAGACAATTGATCAGTTATAAATAAATTATACAAATCAGTCATAACTTTTACCAGTCATAAATAAACGTGTTTTAATAAAATAATAGCCTTTGGTGTTCATCTCAGGCCGTTTTCACACATCCTTAAAGGGACAGCCCACTCATGGAATGCTGGTGGCTTTCCCCTTGACTCCAGGGCCGTTTCCACACGGTTTACCTTGTTCCAGAAAACAGTGAAATCTCGCACGAAATCTCGCGAAAAGATGCTGTTATCGCGTCTTCTCGCACAATTTTATGTGGAAACGGCCCATAAGCCATGTGGAAACAGCCCAGATGTCTCCATTTGCAAAAAGGTTGCGGGCTGCTTGGCTTTCCATTTCTGCACTTTCTGCGGTCCCTGAAAAGGCGCCAAAAAATGGAAACCAAACAGCCCACAACTGTTTTGCAAACAGAGATGTTGCCAGCGTTCTGTGAGAGGGCCATCCCTATAATGATGTACGGAAACAGCCAAAGTCATTTTTAGCAATGCTAATGTCTGTTGATTGTTTCAGTTGTCAGCATCTTTACACATGCAGTTTTGCAAAAAACCTAATACAATCCTGTTTAGCAGGCATTTATGGCTGTTCAGTACAAATTGAACAGCTTGGGTGACTGGCTCATGTCTTATCAACACTTTTGAACCTGTTGTCAACTACAGTCATGGTGAAATTTGCAACATCTCTACAGAAAAGTGGTATAACTTTACTGAACAGTGACCACAATACTGTTGTAGAGTGCTTACAATCTGAGGAGCACCCCAAGGGACCCTGGCTTTGAAGACCCATTCTGCCACTGGGTGACTTTTGACCACTCATTCCCTTTCAGCTTAATCTACCTTGCGGACAGAGAGATCTTAGCATTGGTATTCAAAGCACTGAAAATGAGCTGATCGACAGCAAGCTTATTTATCCAGAAGGGACAAATAAAATAAGGTTTATAACTGCACAGCAACTTGTAGAGAATGAGTTTCACATGATAAATTCTGAATGGAAAGAATTACAGTATGAAAAAGTGCTGCAACAAGTTGCCATGTGCAAAACAGCAGTTAGATCCCACAGGCAAATGATGTAATACTGGGGAATATTTGCAGGGCAAAGGAGTAGCTTAACCCTTTCAAGCAAAACTCAGTCCAGAGTGCTTTACAAATTGCAAGACCTTATGCAGCAGTTTCCCCTCTCTACAGAACCAAGGAGATCACTGCTCAGAGGGTTTGTTAATTTCCTCTTTGCCTCCAAAGGCGCTGTCAGTTTCACTTCCCCTTCTAAGAGGCAAAGAGGAAATAAACAAACCTTCCCAGCAGCCATCTCCCTGGCTCTGTAAAAAGGGGAAACTGACAATGTCTTTCGATCTCTTTTAAAACTCAGCTTCCCGGCTAACATTGCGACTCTCTTCACATGCTCCTTCTCGTGTAATTCGTCTCTTGTAGCTTGGCTCTGAGAGTGTCTGACTGGCCCAATGTCATGCAACAACCTTCCATAGCAGAATGGGTATTTGAACCTGGGTCTCTCAGATCCAAATCTCACCCTCTGACCACTCTACCACACTGGCCATGTTTATAATACTCTCCTCATAATGGCAAACTTTCCCTGTTTCTCCATTAAGTCAACTGAACTGTGCTTCTTTTATTACTCTGCATGGAGAAAATAAAAAAAGGGCCTGCACCTGGGAGAACCCTTAAGGGCGACACCAGCAGCCCCTTTTGTGTCCAAAGGCACCACTGTAAAAACCATTAATTCAGATAAGAAACAAATGCTCCAAGCGTGTGTGTGCAAATACAGGACTCTCTTAACTGAGACAGAGAAATTTCAAATGCCATCAGAGTCTGTTTCAGGAGAGGGGGTGAAGTTTCCAGACTTCTTTGAGGTTTTGATTTTTTTTTTGGAAAACAACAAAGTTAGGGTTTTTTCCCTGCTGATCTCAGCAGCCCAAATTTCAGCTGCTCCCAGCAAGATTTTTGCTTTGGGAAAACAAAGTTGCTGTCATTACTGCTCAGCATGTGCAACCCTAGAGATACAAAAGCATCATAAGCCAAATACCCATTTGTAGGGTAAGAAAGCTGCCGCCGTTGTAACCAACTGCTGTGCTGAACACTGCGGCAGAAATGTCTCGTGGATATTTCTATGGAGAGATGCAGAAGAAATATTTCAAATACATACATAGAAATGCTGTATCTCCCCCTCTCCAAAGTGCTGAATTATGCACCCATCCCTCTAGGTTTGTCCAGGAAGTGGTCTTTCTTAGAACCACCGGCAAACTGGAGAGTTTATTCTCTTTTGTTTTCAAAAATTATGAAGCCACATAAATATGCCACAAAAATATGAAGCCAACACCCACAGCACCAAAGCTAACTCTTATTCTTTAGTATAAAGACAAATGCTGGACCAATCCATGTGCCATTTCAGAGTGACTAAAGTAAGACTTTGGTGCTTGCTACAGGCATGGTGAAGTTAGGGTTTTGAATGGCCCACCCTATGCCACCCAGGTGACCTGGATGATCCAAGCTAACCTGATCTCATCAGATCTCAGAAACCAAGTAGCCCTGGTAGCACTTGGATAGAAGACCACCAAGTAAGTCCAGGGTCACTAGGCAGAGGCAGGCAATGGCAAACCTTTCTTTTTCCATCCCCGCCCCCCATTGAATTCCAAGGACAGTGCTGATGTTTTGAACTTGTGCTTGGAGTCAGTAACAAGCTAGATGAGAGTGAACAAGATGAAACTGAATCCTGACAAGATAAAAAGGCAAACCAGGAACCTGAGATCTTTCCTGTCTTGGATGGAGATGAAAAGTCAGGCTCACAGCTTAGAAGTACTACTTGAGACAGCAGTCACTGTAGAGAGCCAGGATCACAGGGAGAAGCCCTCTTGACTTTCCTATCAGGTAAAAAAATTCATCTGGTGGGTACACGAGAGAGGGCCTTTTTGGTGACAGTCCTACTGCCAAGCTATGGATGACAGGATATGGCAGGTAGATCTCTGGATCATTCCAGCAAGGCACAGTTCCTTGGTTAAATGACTTTTATTCAGAAAATCAGCCTTTCCCACATGCACAGGTCCATAGGTTTACATGGAAGCAAGAATGCATCTGAGCAGTACAACTTCTGGTTTTTGTGGGTTTTCCGGGCTGTATTGCCGTGGTCTTGGCAAAACCATCATTCTCCGGCCGTGAAAGCCTTCGACAGTACAACTTCTCTTTGAAAGGAATAGGGCTTAAAGTAAGTAAAGGTCTAAATACTCAAACTTTCCCCTCCCTCCTAACCACAAGTTCAGCAGTAGTCTGGGGAAACCTTTCTGCAGTTTACACATTAGTTAGACAAGATATAGAGAACTGTAACATTTCAGACATACAAGGTCACTTCAAGGAACATCAAAGGAGAAGATTGTCCGCAGCTCTGCCAGCTGCATTGCCAGGCCGTGAGAGGGAGGAAACGAAAGCGATACACACAGTCTATGAAATCAATCAGAAATGTACCTAGCAGTTACAATATGAGATCAGCTACAATACTGAGTTATATGAGGATGATGTTAACTATAACTGGCATTAGAACATAAGCATCAGAATTAACATTGGCATGGATGAATGGGTACAGCCATACATGACCCCTACGACCATGGAACAGCATCCCTGGCCCCCTCTCTGCTGATCTTCAGGAGATCACTTTTATTCAGCACTGCTTTTAACCAACTTTGGTTCTATGTTTTATCATCAGTCTAAGACTGTGTTTTTAAATGGTGTTTTTATTCATTTTAGGATTGTTTTCTTTTTATTGTAAGTTGCCTGGAGTTCCTGCAAGGTAGAAAGGCAGCTCATAAATGTTTTAAATAAATAAATAAACCAACTCTGCATATCTCTGGTATTGAAAACCCTATCAGATTCATCATAAGTCAACTAAGACTTGATGCTATTTCCCCTCATCAACATCATGAGAAACGTAACGATTTTTCCAGTGGCCTTTCTCACATGGCCACTTTTTATGCTTCGGGGATGATTCATATACATTTTTTTGCTTTGTGAGCATGTCAGCATGATGGTGATAGTACTTACATGCTGCTCTTCTAGGCAGGTTACTACCCCACTAATTTTAATCCCCCCCCCCAAAATTTATTATACAAAATCATAAAAGGAATAAAAAATGACAAGTATTACCCAAGCAACCCAACAAACGGCCTCATATTGGTCACTTAAACTACCTTACAACAAATTACAATAAAAACATTTACAATAAACAATAAATAAAATTACAATAAAAACGGGAAAGACCAGCAAAGATGTCAATAAGAAACATACCACTCCCTCCTTTCCCTCCCAGCTCTTCCTAAAAAAAAAAATCAAACCGTAGAAGTTGGGATTTCTCAGGAGTATCTCCTGCTCATTCAAGAAAGACAATAGGGGACACTACCCATTAATTAATGGCAAACAAAATCACTGTTATTATCATCCCCACAATACAGCTGGGGCTGAGAGGAATGGCTTACCCAAGGCCACCTACTGAGCACGTGGCAGTGGTGGGATTAAAACCAGCAGAAAGCTAATTCGCAACCCAACCATTTAACTACTGCACTACTTGGGACAGATGGAAGTAGAATTGTAACGAGCTTTTGCCCATGTCTGAAACTAAGCTTCTACTAGCCAAAAGAAAGATGTATTTTTTCTCTTGGAAAGCTTTCAGCAATTAATTCTCAGACCTGTCAAACAGATAATTTCTTTGAACCACCTGTTTATCAGTACATTTATTTATATAGGGTTCAATATTGCTTTGCAACTCTTTATCAAACACGCAGACACCTGTCTAGAGTTTATTTCACTTTATTGAAAATACACCCTAGTTTTTTGTTTTTTTTTATAAAAATTTTTATTGGAATTAGAAATATTTGGTCATTTATAACAATCAAAATACTCTAATATTCCAGTTCTAACCCCCTCCCTTCCCCCCCCCCCCGTTTGTTGACTTCCAACAGTTTTCCAACCCTTTGTCTATTCTTCCCCTACTCATTTCAACTTATTTTGTCAATTAAACATATACTTTCACACTCTTCTAAGCTAATCTATTATAACACAGTGCTAAGTCAGTTTCCCTTCACTTATCAACTAACTGATATATTCCTGGCATATTATTCAATAGTAATAATACTGGTAATACACCCTAGTTTTTTAAGGAAGTAATTAAAATATAAATGGTTATTAATATAAATCTTATAAAAACAGAACACAGAAAGGCAATAAGAAACAAGTTTGCTAACATTTCCTAATAAATACCAAGTTTAACATAATCAGTTTCTATGAAATGCATAGGTAAAAATAAATTCTCACCTAAATTCTCTCAAGAGATTTCTTCCATCAGAGCTCTGACATTCTATCTGAATTTGCAATTTTATAAGTCATCATATGCAAATATCTAAGGTCTATTCACATGATAGCACAAACAAATGATAATTGGTCTGATGCTTCATTGAATATTCAGTTTCTATTGTACAACCTTCCAATTATTAAAAAATCATGTTATACTGAAACTTGCCAAACAAAACTATAAATCTCTGAGAAGTGTCAGAAAAAGTTAAGCTGAGAGATCACTATTGGATGAATCTCTGATAGAGGAACATTAATCTCGATAGAGTCCACTATTTTAATTAACTGTCAAAAGATTAAAGCACACCTGTTAGAATTACCTAACAGAAAAAAACACACGGTTCATGCAAAGTTTGAAAGTTCATCTAGAATACAAGTGCTTGGCCTAGTATTGCTCAGTATTGATTATTGTCAAGTGCTTTTATCTATATTAGTGCAACAGAATGATTAATCACAAAAATGCATGATTCAGTGCACAAATTATAGATGTGCTATGCACCATCCAGCCACAATCATCTTCCTAGGCTAAAGATGTGCAACTCACATCCTCTAATGCTCAAAGATACAAAAATCTATAATTTGCCTTAGTGCTCAGTATTGCTATTCCAGAGAGAGAAATTCAATGGGTGGCTTAAAAGAGAGCCATCATCATTATACAATACCAGTCTGGGTCGTTTTCTTCCCTTTCTCCAAACCTCGCCTTCAGATGTAGTTATTTATTTGCTTTTAAAATGCCTGACCTGTTTTTCTGGCCTAATAGGAACCTCAATGGAACTTATCATGAAAATATATGAAATGCAGGCCAAAAGCATGCAAAAATCTTCTTGGCCAAATGGAAACTGTTTATAGACTTTTTGCATGAAATGGATAACAAGGATTTGATGACATCTGGATTTATGGATTAAGAAACATGAACAATAGAAAAAAGAGGGGGTTTGTGACTAACCTGGAATAAGTGTGACTCTAGAAATGATATATACTTGTTGTGGAGAAAATCGGAACTCAAACCTGTAGTGTAATTTAGGGTTTTTTTTGCTTTTTAATTATATAGATATACGTATTGTTAGTGTGTCTTACGTTTAGAATGTTGTGTTTTTTCTTATTCTCTGTTTATTGCTTATAGTTTATAGCTATTATGTTATGGTTTATAGTTTAAATAAAAAAAATTCTACCTGAAAAAAAATGTTAAAATAAACAATAATATTGAATCTCAGTGTATAAAAAAAGCTGGTTTATATAAAAGCTGCTATCTGCCTTGAGGCTTGGTGCAGAGGGAATTATCTTCCAGCCATCAGCATCTAAAATATTTTGTACAGAAACTAAAATGGCAGCTTTGATGTGTTTTCAATAACAGCCACCTGGCAAGATGGCAGCAATCGTGACATTGTAAAGCCCAAGAGTACTGTGCCCAAGGAAGTCAGAGGACAGCGTCTGGAGAACAGGGCTGTCAGTGAGGAATAGAAGAGGACGAGATGGTTGACTGGGACCAGAGTCAGTGATGGAAGAACAGGAGTGCGTGGAGGCAATCCTTTCCCCCCGCCCAAATCAAATTCTCAGGCTAAGGGCTACAAATCTGGTTGCAACATAAACCCCATAGCTTCATGTAATTTAAAGATGATGATATCTTAGGCACTTCATCCATGCTACTAAATCTTTTATTTTTGTTGTTAAGAACATGGACCAATTGTGCTTTTCCTGTTTTTCCTTCCTTAAAACCCTTGGGCTACTGAGGTTTGGGAGCTCAGAGGATTTCATTATGTGCATATTTCAAGACTCATTTGTCAGACCTTTCCATGGGGGTCAATTCACATTGAAGGCTTGTTGCCCTACTTCTGACAGCTGAATGACAAAGAAGGAGCAAAGAAAAAACTATTTCAAGTAATAGGAAACAAAGCTATTTCTATGCTAATTATGTGGGGAAATGTTATGTTGCTTGGACAGTATCAGAACACTGGGAGTCTATAAAATGTCTGTACACTATTTGCTTCCTTGCTATAACAACAAACATTCATTATTATAATTTTGTCCTTCAGCCTCAGTAACCTTTGAATAAGAGAAATGAAATTTTCATAAAACAGCATAGGCAACAAATTAGTAACTGGGGTGTGTGTGTGTACAGAGATTTGTATATGAGCGGTTCCTGAGAACCAAAATAATCAGTAATTGTTGTGGTTAAATTTAGTTTTCTCACTAATCAGATATTACAGGTAATTAGCAGTCATCTAAGATTAATTACAGTACTTTTGTGTTCATGTTGTAACTTGGTCAGAGAAGGTTTCACATCAAGAATTCTTCTGCCATATGAAAATATGGCTTTTTTTAAAAAAAAAAAACCCTTTTCTTAATCAGGCAAGGAAATCACATTTTTCCCCGCACTGAACCAATTAGCAAGATACATTCAGTTCTGATCAGCCCCTATAAATCCCACCAGGGAACTAATATGGATCACTAATGTTGACTGTAGGCTAAAGAGAATCCAGTGTGAATCTTGCTCAAATATAATTTATTAGTGAATACAATTCTATTGAATTTGGACTCACTCAAAATTGGGGGTTTCTCTCCCGGTACAGAAAGAGCAAGTTTCTCTTCAAGTAAGATCGGCTTATTGTATTGTATTAAAGAGTATCATCATCATCTGCTCCTATGAATGGGGTATTCTGTTTTTATTCTGTATATATTCAAATTCTACCTAGAAACATAATAAAGCTTCTGCTATGTTTCGCGTCTCATGGCCCTTCTGATCCTACTGTTCAAAGTTTTTGTCCCCTTCCCTGCCTCATGTATCTATACGCACAATAACACTTAGGTAATCTGATTATTGAGATTTTATTGTACTTTTTATATGATATTTGATTGTTACGTATTCTCTACTGCTTGATCTGGTTGTAACCCGCCCTGAGCCTGCTTGCTGGGAAGAAGGGCTAAATCTATATCTCATCAACACCCAGTCCAAACCCCTGGACCTAGAAATATGAAATTTGGGGAGAATGTTCCTTTCATGATGTAAACACCCACTAAGAAGGGATTTTAAGAAATTTGCCCCTGAAGGGGGTAAAAAGGGGTAAAATGTGTTTTCCTAAAGGGATATAGCTTCCCTGTGTGGCTGGCAGGCTACTGCCTGCTTGCGCGCCCACTCACTGCCAGCTCGGCCACTCTTCCTTGATTGGGCCAGCCTTTCAAGGTCATTTGCATATGTGGGCTGATTGGGGTTCACAACATTCCACACCTCATCCCACCCCCACAAGAGACAGTTGAAACACAGAGGTCATTTGCATATGCGGCCTGATTGGTCCTCCTCACCCCCCACATTTTAAACAGTATGCAGTTGCTATTGGGAGTCATTGAATGTGTCCTGAGGTCAAATGCACCTCCCAGCCTTCCCCTAAAAGTTCACTCAGGTTGCCAACTAAAAAACCTTACACACACAAACCAAAAAAATGTTACATACCCTTAAGTATTATAATTGGATTTAAAACAGTTAAATACTGTAGCGAACCATGGGTATCAAGCTAGTATCTAATAAAACAGACAGACAGACAAAGAGATTTTGCTTCCCAGAAAGTTTTTGCCACAATAAACGTTAGTGTTTAAGGCGCCGCAAAACTCCAGGATACTTAGAAACAGAAATTTAGCCCCACAGTAGCTGAAGCGAACCCTTGGAACTGAAATTAGTTTAAAAAAAGCCAAAGTGATACAATAGTTGCTGCGTCAGAATAGGAATGGGGCAGCCATGTTCAAATCTCCACTCTACAATTGCTCCCTGGGCCAGTCAGTATCAATAATCTACTTAATAGTTGTTGTGAAGCTAAAATGGGATGGGGAAGAAAGTCCGTAAACCACACTGAGCTCCCTGGAGGAATTTTTTAAAAATGAGGAACAGCTATAATACTCTTTTCATCTTGGGAATTTATCCAGCAAAGCAATCCAAACCAGGTTGTTTTGTAGTGATAACATACCGTTCATCACTAAAATGTGGGAACTCACACAGGCAGTTTTTGAAAATGCATTCTCCATTTTCAGCATTCTATAGTTTATTTAGTGCTCTCCATTTTATCCTCACACAATCCCTGTGAAGTAGGTTATGCTGAGAAAGAATGACTTCTTCGACATTACACAATGACACAAGATGGGATTCAAACTTGGGTCTCCTTGAGGGATCCCAGGTCCATGGTGGGGGCTGCAGATCCCCCGCTCCCACCCTATGCCCCCTGCCACTATTCATCTGGCCGGTGGGGGGAAATGCGGGGGAACAGAACTCCCGGACGCACTCCTGGGGTGGCGCAACGATGTCACTCTCAGGACTGATGTTGTTGCAGTGCCCTGAGAGCACTCCCGTGCTTCACAGCCAGCCGATTTGGGCCCTGAATGGGATCATTTGGGACCCAAATTGTCCCACTGCAATCTGGAGCAGCACCGGGTCCCATCTCCCACCAGGAGGGTAAGGGGACCTGGCAACCCAAGTCTTCTTTACTGTAGCCCTACACTCTGACCACTATATCTTACCAGCTGTTTATATTGTACTCTGACCTGGACAGCCCAGGCAAGCCAGATCTGATCAGATCTTAGCAGCTAAACAAGGTTGGTCTTGGCTAGTTTTGGGATGGGAGATCACCAAAGAAGACCAAAGTCTCTATGCAGAGGCAGCCAATGGCAAACTACCTCTGCTCCTCTGTTCCCTTGAAAACCCCAGCAGGGGTTGCCACAAGTCAGCTGTAGTTTGACAGGGCTTTCTACCAACTCTGCACCATGCAACACAAGCTCTCACAACAACTTTCTGCCACACACAGAATCACAGAGTTGGAAGGGACCTCCAGGGACATCTAGTTCAACTCCCCACACAATGCAAGAAATTCACAACTAACCCCCACCCCACTCCCAATGACCCCTGCTCCATGCCCAGAAGATAGCAAAAAACCTCCAGGATCCCTGGCCAAACCGGCCTGGAGAAAATTGCTTCCTGATCCCAAAGTGGCGCTCAGCATTAGCCTGGGCGTGTAAGAAGGGGCCATGAGAACTAAGCACTGATTTAACCCTTCCTGCCCTCCTTCTCATGATCTGCCCAGGTTCACAGAATCAGCATTGCTGTCAGATGGCCATCTAGCCTCTGCTTAAAAACCTTCAAAGAATAAGACCCTGCCACCTCCTGAGGAAGCAGGAGGTAGTTGTGAATTTCCTGCATTGTGCAGGGGGTTGGACTAGATGACTCTGGAGGTCCCTTCCAACCCTATGATTCGAAGCGTGTTCCACTGAGGGTCCGCTCTAACTGTCAGGAAGTTCTTCCTAATGTTTAGCTGAAAACTCTTTTGATTTAATTTCAACCCATGGGTTCTGGTCCGATCTTCTGAGGCAGCGGAAAACAACTAGGCACTATCCTCTGTATGACAGAATACTTAAAGATGGTTGTCATATCACTTCTCAGTCGTCACCTTTCCAGGCTATACTGTGGACCTGAAGCATCCACCAACAATTGTGTTCCTAATTAACATTAAATTGTGAAGTCCAATTGGTAGGTAGCCATACCTGAGGGACCGCCTCTCCCCATATGTACCTCGGAGAGCTTTTATCTTAGATCTGCAAGTAAACACCTACTGGTGGTCCCTGGCCCCAGGGAGGCTCGGCTGGCCTCAACCAGGGCCAGGGCATATTCTGTCCTGGCCTCAACCTGGTGGAAGTCTCTGTCGGAAGACACTCGGGCCCGTCAAGATCTTGTATCTTTTCGGTGGGCCCATAAGACAGAGATGTTCCGCCAGGCATATGGTTGAGGCCAGCACTGGATCCATCTAATTAGCCTCCCGGCTGGTCTCCTGTCAGTGTGGGGGGAGCATATGGTCCATCTGCCTCCCCATGCTTGAGGAGTTAGAGGTTCACCAACCCACACCTCCACCCTTTTCTTCCCTTGTGTATGGCGGGCAGGGAAAGTTGCCCCATCTGGAATGCGGATACCCATGTTTGCACTGAGATGTTACTTTATTCGTTTAACCTATTGTACCTTATTTATGATTGTAACCCACCCTGAGCCTGCTTGCAGGGAGGGCGGGCTAAAAATCCAATCAATCAATCAATCATAAATGACTCTGTTTGCTTAGCTCACCTCACAGGGTTAATAGGATATGCTACTTCAAATTAATGGCGCACTCAACTGCTGCACACTCTGGGAAACATGCAAGCGCAGAAAAAAAAAGAATGCAAGTTAAGAGAAATGCTTATTTATCTTTGGCTCTGGAATTCAAGAAAAGGCTCCATCCTCCAAGCAAACTAAGGAAATAATTTACCGGAGTCACTGAGTGACAGTACTTTGCTTATGTAATACAAAATGCCTACCAGCATTATCGGCAGACATGAAGAGATTTCCCAAAAAGCAAGAACAGGCTAAGGAGTGTTCCCTATATTACCCAGCAGAAACTACTAACGTTTACTAGGAAAAAACGCCTAGAAGGTGCTGTCTTGTAAAATACTTCCCACCAAAGAGAGAGAGGGAGCTGGTTTCCCACATGTTCCATATGCCTTTTGTTAAGGCAGGACACAGGAGCAATTGAATTCTGCAGTCGTGCCCAAATGCAACATGCTGCTCTTACCTTTCCCTCCCTCCCTGTTGTGTATAGAGCTTGAGGGAACACTTCCTAGTCTGACATAGAGCCAAGCTACTAGTGATGCATTACATTTGCCTGGCAAGTGAACAGACTCAGGTGTATCGATCAAGTGGAGAGCAAGTGAATGGCAAGTGAACAGGGAGGAATACATGTGAGTCTGTTCACTTGCCAGACAAGTGTAATTCATCACTTGAAGCTTGGCTCTGAGGTACAAATTTACCATGTTCAAATGAAGGTGCCTTGGTGAACCAGAATTTGTTTCCTTCACATAAACCAAGAGTGGTAATCTGAGATTAAATCAAGGTTTAGAATCCCCGTCTATGCAAAGTAGACAAACTTGAATCCAACAATAATTTGACTGAGCATACTCTATGGAGAGAGTTGTTTATGAGAAACTGTATTATGTGACCATTTTATCGTAATTGAAGAAGTAGTAGTAGAAGGTTTATTGTATTCAGCCATAGGCCATTACAAGTCACAAACAACAAACAAAACAGAAACACAAGCTTGAATGGTAGACAAATACATTAAGTTGTCGGCATTTGGTCATCATCGTGGTGTTTTGCCACTTGATCAAGTTGGGAAGTTATGCATAAAGAAGCAGAGAGGAAGAGAGGCCAGACGTGGTGGCAGCAAGAGGCGTGCACACGCACTGCAACCAGTTGTATTTATGTTTAAATGGATTTTAATTGCAACTTTTTTTGACATCTGAATGCAGATAGCCAGACCGCGCTTTCACAAAGGGAACCCAAAGCAGCTTACGAGACTGTTTACTCCTCCATTTTATCCTCACAACAACCCTATAAGATAGGTTAGGTTGAGGGAAAGCGACTGGCCCAGGGACACTATGGCAGAGTGGTGATTTGAGCCATGGTCTCCTAGTTTGACTCTCTAATCACAATACCACACTAGAGGTAAATAGTGTCCAGGAAGCAAGAATTGAAAAACAGCTAGACTATAATTGAAACATACTGATGTTATTCCTGTTCCAGAGGCCAAAGCAAACAGGAAAGACTTGCACTTTGTTTTCAAAGAAGGAAGTACCTGGACTAGGAAATATTGAAGAGGAAGAGGCATCATGGGTTCTCAGCTGAGTCTGGCATGGATTCCGTTTCTCTTCCTCTTTGCAACAATGCTCTGCAAGAATTGACTTGAGCACAGCTCACCTGACTGCCAGATTAGAGCAAGAAGGGGCTTTCTTTTAACAATGCACACCTAACGTTGCATAGCTACTGGCACAAAGAATTTCTTTTTTATTAGCCATTCTAGAATACAACTGACCTGCAACAAAAGTTCCTTTTTATATGTCTAATAAGACCACCCAGGGCAGCATTCTCCACACACTGATTACACATTGTGACTAAAAACCCAGTTCTACAGCAGTCAATTTTTTAAATGGCTCTGTAGGATAAATGATTCTGAATACTTTTAATTTCTGATATGAAAAGTGCTCCATTTGTGCCAGCCCTGTGGGGAGATTCCGCAGTGCCCAAAATGTCCCTTTATGTGCAGCCACTTGCGCCATCCTCATCGCTGTCAGGACCACATCCTCAGTAAGTCAGCAGCAGAAAGATCAAGGTCTTTTGAGTCACATTTTTGCTTCAATCACCTTTCATTTAAAAAATAAGGGCAGAAACAGCAACCCCCCCCCCCGCAAGGTTGTTTCCTATCCATCTTATTTAATATCATCAGGGCCTCTCTTGTTTTCGGAGAAAAGGGCGCAATGGAAGGCATCACTCCTTTCATAGTCTTTAATTGATCATCCAGGAGAATACTGCAGCTTGACATGGGAAGAAAAGAATCCACCTGATTAAGAGAAACTCCTGCAGGATAAGGTGCGGTACCTGCTTGGTGGGAGGCTGAATTTGAAACAGCGGGAGCAACTACAGCAGAGAGCGCCCCTGCTGAGAACAGAAGCCTGCTCTCCTGACTGAAACGCACTGGGGAGAGCCGAGGAAAGCTTCAAAAATTCTCTCAGCACAGGAAGATGCAAACCGGTGCTGGCTGGTGTCACCTAATCACAACCTATTCTCCTCTGCCAGCTTAGTTCAGTGAGCGCCCGGAGGCCAACACCTGCTGCCTTCCTGAAAGAAGTCTCCTCTCCCGCATTGACAACCGGGCTCCCCGGAATCAAAACACACGGCAGTAGATTGAAAGATACTACTTCAGCAGCTTCCAGAAATAAATGCAAAGCTCGGTAAATAACCAAAAGAATATCTGGAACGGCTGTATAAAATGCCCAGGAGAATGAGCGAAGTGTTGAAGAAAAAACGGCTAAGAAAAATCCACACAAGCAAAATGCATCACCATACATCATAGGTCTGTATTTATTTATATCATATAAAATTAACTGATTCCATCTGAGAGGCCTCACGATAAAGGCATAAACTGGTGATCCATTCAAATATTTGAAAATTACAGCAATAACGGAAATCATCTGATTTGGAAGTCAATTAAATATACACCAAATAAAAACGATGTATGATCCTGTAATAGTTATGCACTTTTCAGCCTCGTTCATGTCAATGGGATAAACAAAACACATGCTCAATTCTCTAACTGAAATCAATAGGACCCTTCAAACTAATCCGTCACCCAGTTACTAACTCCCAGTCTGGACAAAGGCTAGAGATAACAACAACAACATTCTATTTATATACCGCCCTTCAGGACAACTTAATGCCCACTCAGAGCGGTTTACAAAGTATGTTATTATTATCCCCACAACGATCACCTTGTGAGGAGGTGGGACTGAGAGAGCTCCAAGAGAGCCGTGACTGGCCCAAGGTCACACAATAGGGTTGCCAATATCTAGGTGGTGTGAGACAAGGCGATGAATATGCAGTGAAGCAATGCAGTGATAAATAAGGTTTTAATGTTCTCTTCTTCAAAACTCAAATATAAGGCACGACAGTAAAACAAGATCAACCAGAGAGTTGTAAGAATTTTCAAACTCCTGGCAGGTGGTGGCTGGAGAGCTCCCAGAATTACAACTGATCTCCAGGCCACAGAGATTTCTCCCTGGAGAAAATGGCTGCTTTCAAGGGTGGACTCTATGGAATTATACCATGCGGAGATCCTTTCCCTCCCCAAACTCTGCCTTCTCCAGGTTTTACCCCCCCCCTCAAATTGCCAGGAATTTCCTACCTTGGAGCTGGCAACCCTATCACCCAGCTGGCTTCATGCAGAGGAGTGGGGAATCAAACCCGGTTCTCCAGATTAGAGTCCTGCCGCTCTTAACCCCTACACCAAACTGGCTCTCATATATCATAGATCACCTTCTAGAGGAGGCAGTTGTGTAAACTGTCATGAAGATGTGAACTGTTTGCATTCTGGATACACATCTGAATGTAAACATGATCCATCCACACCAAGTCATTTACAATTGGATGCATATTAAAAGATGGGCCTTTGAACGTTCCTCCCCATTCACATTCTGCTATGTGGCCCCCAATGGATAACAATTTTACATGCAACTCGTGTTGGACGGCTCCGTGTATTTGTCATTCCATCTTAAGAACAAACAAGTCCACTGTGAGCTTAAATGGTCCATTAACTTTTGTTTAAAAAACAAACAAGGAAATGGTTATGGTCAGGGCTTTTTTCTGGGAAAAGAGGTGGGGGAACTCAGTGGGTTGCCCTCAGAGAAAATGGCCACATGGCTGGTGGCCCCGCCCCCTGATCTCCAGACAGAGGGGAGTTTAGATTGCCCTCTACACTGCTGGAGCAGTGTGGAGGGCAATCTCAACTCCCCTCTGCCTGGAGATCAGGGGGCGGGGCCACCAGCCATGTGACCATTTTCAAGAGGTTCCGGAACTCCGTCGCACTGCGTTCCAGCTGAAAAAAAGCCCTGGTTATGGTCATTTACTGCCCTGTCCTGCTTCAAAAGCCAGTGTTGTTCAGGATATTTGAGAGTAAGCATGATACCATATAGAGAAGGCATAGAAGACTTTTCAGAAATATTTAATGGGGGATAACGCTGGTAAGGCAGTATACAGATTCATGGAGGAGAGGCCCGTCAATGGCAAGCAGCCACAGTGACTAAAAGGAACCTCCATACCCAGAGACAGGAAACCTCTCAATCCCAGTATCAGGAGGAAACACCCAGAGAGGACCTTGGCCCCAATGCCCGGCTTGCTGGCCCTCTAGGGCAACCAACTGGCCGCCGTATGAAACAGGATGATGAACAAGATGGAGCGCTGGTCTGACGCAGCAGGGCTCTTCTCATGTTCTTAGTGATCTTTGGTGGGGAAATAGAGATTTCACAAATATAGAAGGGAGTCCTTCTTGCGTCTGTAAAGCGTCAGATGATATATTGTTTCCTGGCCGTGTCTCATCCCCAAGAATGCAGAAGGATTAGCCCTTGGAACTCTCTGCATCCTAGAAAGAAGCCTTCTCCAGGTCCTGTTTCCTTCTAGACTAGGAGGAGTCACCGCCCTCCTAAGAGAGCAACCACAGAGGGTGTCTGTAACACAACTGACCTGCTAAATCAAAGATAACGAAAAGCCTGAGAAGCGCTTGTCTGTCTCACCACAAGAGACCATTCTGATCATACTACTACTTTTGAAGAAAGGCCTTGTGCCAGATCATCCCTGCTATTGCACCAGGAAGGGGAGAGGCTAGAGAGATACCTATTCAGTCACTACCCAGACCAAAGTGGCTGAGAGTCTCTCTACACGAGACGCCGCGGAGCGTGTTCATCAAGTGTAGGGAGAGGCAATGTTAGCTAGGAAGCACAGTTTAAAAAGACAGAGCTGGCCGAGATTGCTCCTCAGAAGTTTATTAATTTCATCTTCGCCTCCCCAAAGGCTGTCAATTTCACCTCTCCAGTCTAAAACTGTTTGGGATGGCAACCAGAGAGCAGTGAGGAATTGGAAATGGGCTGGAGCTGCCTTCCAGAGCCAGGCTTGGACCTGCAGAGGTTATAATGGGCTGAAGTTTCCCTTCTGGCATTTCACAGCCCCTTCACACAGCTTCTATGTATAGCAAAGCCTTTGCCCTGCTGCCGGCTCTGTCTTCTTAAACTACCCTTCCCGGCTAACATTACGTCTCCTGACATACGTTCTTCATGTGTCAGATGTCTCATGTAGAGAGGCTCTCAGTCCTAGTGAATGCTTTGAACAGTTGCCTTGCTAGTTCCAGCATTCTCAATCTGGATTCCATAGATGCGGGTTTCAAGCCTCACAATGCCAGGTTTGGTAGGAATGAGATATATACTACCACCTTGGATTGGAAGGAGATAGAGAAGTTCAAATGTGCCCCCAAAACCTGACTGTCTATAATCTTAAATACTGTAATTGCACTTTCTATACAACCATGTTTCAAAGGCAGATTCTAAGAATGACTAGCAATACACATTTCAATAAAAAAACATGATGGATGAAAATATATATGTTATCTGATGCAAGCTGGAAAAGATGAAATGTCCTGGATCTACCACCGTGTCTTCAGGGAAGGAGAAATGAGAACCTGGCAGAGTAACACAAGCTAGGGAAGAAATGATGGTGAGTAAGGAAAGCTACTCAAGCAGTAACCATGCTGAGTGGTTGCAGCAGTATCAGTTTCTCGGATAGATGTTTTTTAAGTAATCTAGCCATTTGATGAAACCTGACATGTAATTACCGGTTAAACGGCATTTACTTTCTTTCTCTCATTAAATACCAAACAGTTCTAGTTCCTAGGATTAAAACTCGTCTTTATAATGATCTGGCCTTAGGTTTTTTGTTTAAAGGAAGCTTGAGCTGAAGACAAGGTTGTATTGAAACCTACAGTACAATGGCTTTAACAATGCTAACGACGCCGCATGAACTGCCCACACTGCAGAATGGTCAAGCAGCAAGTTCAGCTTCTCTCTGCCTTTATGTACAAAGGGCCACGTCTTGAGCCATTGTAACACACAAGCCCAGACGCACATGCTGAAGAATGGTATGCACCCGGTGGCATCTGCCTGTGAAAAAAGTGAGAACAGACCCTCTGTGCCTTTCACAATCGACTTCTAGAAACAAGTCTTCCTTTATCCATTGCCACATCTAATACAGTTTCTGCAAGGAATTGAGACTTTCTAACACCAGAACGGACTGGAGATTAATTGACTCAATTCCACACTCCAGGACAGATTTCTGGCTCCCACCAAATTTATACTTATGCACCCCTAAAGGAAATGGTCTTTAATAGTTAAAATCCCAATGCTCAGTGGTGACTTCAACTGAAGCAATAGCACACCACAGTAACATCCAAAACCACAAATGGGGAAGAACTAGTTGCCCCAAATTCCCTGATCTTTCAATGTTTCTACCTAAATTTTCATCTACTTCCCTATCCCCTTTAATGATATCAGACTAATATTGTTGGGCAGGCTATTGTTGGGCAGGCTATTCTTTTTAACCATAAAGAACTGGATAAGGGCCACAGGGCAGGCCAGTATCATGACGTGGTCCAAACAAGATGTATACAGATATTATTTCATTGTCATATTTATCCCACCCTTTCTCCAAGGAGCTCAGTTGTCTATCATTCTCCTCTCCTCTGTTTTATCAACAAACCTGTCAGGTAGGTTACCCTAAGGTCCCCCATTGAATTTCATGACCCGTAAGAGATTCAAACCCAGTTCTCAGTGTTAGCGCCCAGCCCTCCAACCGCTACACTACACTGACGACTACAAGTAGGATTTTATGCCATCCCCAGCAAATATTTAAGTACTGAATACATATTGAGAATGCTGGCACCAGGTGGACCGTAAGACTAACACAGTGAGGTGACACATGTGGTCTTACTGAACAAATGGAAGACAGCCAGAACTAAATTAAAACATGCCCCTCCACCTTTTCTTTTTTCCAACTGCGAAGGCAGGTGCAGTGGGTGAAGCTTTCCGAAGAGGAACCGTTCCGCTCACTACTGCCACAAAAAGAATACCGAATTAAGAAAAGTATATTGGGCAATAGAAATCCTAACAAACTGCTTATAATTAATAGTTCACTCCTTAGCACCAAAAAGAGAGAGAGAGAGAGATTTGCAGGATATGATTAAAGAAATCATTGCATGAAATTATAGATTTTCATTACTCTGGCCTTTCATGTGTAGCATTGCTGATTGCATCAAACCTGACTGTGGTCTGATTACCAGTTATTTAAGAGTTCAAACTGAGAAGAGTGTATGAAACAGATATACGAAATGTGAGATTAATAATAATTGTAATCAGCCTGGTTTGTAAGAGAGGAGAATGATCTCAATTTGCTTAAGTTTTTTAAAAAAAGATATCACATTGCTTGAAATATTGGAAAAACTGAATAGCACTCAAAGAGCTTAGTGTTGCTGATCAACCTTATAAACTCACTCGTTCTCTTGCTTTTATGTACATGTGTGTGGGAGGGGTGCGTGCAAAGAAAAATGTAAGTTAGTTCTCACATTGAGTGATTCTGCACACGTTGGATAATGCACTTCCAATCCTCTTTATAGATCATTTGGAATGGATTTTTTTGTGTGCGGAACAAAAAATTCTCCTCAAACGACTGATAAAGTGCATTGAAAGTGCATTATCCAACGTGTGCGGAATCAGCCATTGTACATGGTTAGCATGACTTATAAGTTGAGATCCACCCATGTCTCTGTTTCACTGAATCAATATGGGTAATATAGGCATGTATAAGGATATGTCCCCAGATTTTGGGGTTCCATATCACCTGGTGCGTTTTTCAGAGCAGCACTAATGCGACCTGCCACTCTTGTTTTTGATTTCCAGGCGTGGGTTCAAAGAACTGTGGCTGAAGCAGAGTTCACAAAAAGCATCTTTCTCACTGCATCTTTCTCACTGCATCTTTCTCACTGCATCTTTCTCACTGCAGTCACTCCTGAGGAAGAGAAGGACCTCAGGAACGGAACAGGGTGTGTCATGAGAAGTTATGGAGGAAAGAGACAACTGACCGAAACATAAGCAGAGTAAGACTCCATCCTGCTTCCCTCTTGCTGCTCCTTTTGCACTTAAATTGTCCCACCAAGCTGCTTTATAGGAATTTGGTATGAACTGAATTCTAGCGGTTGTCATAATAAATAATTTTAGATTTTTTCCCCCATAACAAGGGGCCATGGGAGACAGAAATTACAAGTGCAGATTCCCCTTTACAGTTTCCCCAAGCCAGGATAAGCTTTACCTGTTGGATATCTCCCTATCAGATTGGGGACAGACAGCAATTAGATGCAGGACAATTTGGGCACTAGATTCCTAAATATAGTTACTAGTTCTTTCCTACCAAGATTCCTCCGAATCCTGTTGCCAATACTACAACCACAGATACATTTAGGGGGCTATGGAAAACACATAATAACTTCTCCCAGATCAGCATGAATTTACTGATCCCCTAACCCATTCAGTTATTGATAGCAGAGGAAACACACATAAATAGGACTACAGATACAACACAGACGTTTTTCAGGTGCTGAATATGCCTTTGTGAACACTCAATGCTCAAGGCAATTACTGCCAGAATGGGTCAGCACTTTACAGTTTCCCCTCCAGACTACAGTGAAAACAGGGAAGTATGATGAGGCCATCTCACTGGATGTCCTCCATACTACCGCAAAGCAATGTTTGTGGTGTATTGTCCCTGGGTACATCACACTAGCTTTTCTTGGGTAGACCAACTGTATTCAACTGGTTCAGTCAACAACACCAGACTAGGAGCATGGGGAAAGTACCATATAGATCCATCTAATGGCCAAACTAGATGTGACGGCATCCTCGTGGCCACCATAAGGATGCCACCACCATTTTAAAGTCATTTAAAAATGCCACGAGAGCCCGGTCCTGGAGCATGGCACTCTTCCTGTCTCTGACGAAGAGAACTATGATTCTCGAAAGCTTATGCTACAGTAAAGTTGGTTAGTCTTAAAGGTGCTACTGGACTCTTTTCGAATTCCCATCTCTGGAAGCTTTTCAAGTGCTGAAACAGCCATTTCAATAAAGCATGGAAAATGGGGGGTTGGGGAGATTGCTTCAACCCGCCACACTGTTTCCCCCCAATCAGGATCAGTCCCTTTGTACTTTGCTTAGGTTGCTTTGCTTGCCAACAGACACCAAGAGAAGCTTGTCTTTTTTGCTTATGCTAATCTGCGACACAGGTGAGGCAACACCATACTGTTTTCAAACATGATTAAATCGAGTTTTACTTAAACTGATCTATAACTTAAACTGATCTATAACATGAATGAAAAACTTACACTGGTTTCCCAGTATGTCTATTCTGCATTACCCAAATTGTGCAAGACAGGTTCAAAGGTGCTTTTTCTAGCGGCATTTGGAAAAATGCTCAAAGCAAACTTCCAAGGTCGCAACAGCAGGAAGAACCAAAGTGATATCTTTAGAATTCCAGGCTACCAGTCTAGTTACTGGACAACCTTCATATTAAAAAATACTTCATGCAAATTAACATTGTGCAGTGGGATGCAAAATGTCAGACCAATAAGTCTCTAGTAAAGGTTAAGGAAAGCAATGATTAATTAGTGTTTTCCCCCTTTTGGATTTTCTCGCCTGTCAATAAGAGAGCGGATTTGTTGCTGTGCCCAAATATGCAGCACGTCCAGCTCTCTGAAAACAAGGCAGAGGTTCAATTTGGCAGCTATAATTTATAGTTTTTGAATCAAGATTCCAGAGGCAAAATTCTCTCATCTGTTACCTTCAATATTTCCCACAGCTATTTGTTTTTTTCCTTGACTTTTGAAGCTAATTGGTTAGCTTGGGCTAAACTCCAGATATCTAATTATGCTTCTGCTGGATTATCAATATATCTAATTCTCAACATGGCGAAATCTGTGGATACTTAAATTCAGAGACTGGAGCCATGAACAGACAAGACAGAGCTTTCTTCAAACCTGCAAAACACATTGCGGGGAACATGCCAGATTTGTGCAAAAATATGAAATCTTAAAAAGAAAACTGCTTTAACAAATAAATGCCCTCTGTGGTCTTTGCTAGGCACCCACAACAGTATTGCCAGTCTTCAAAGCTTGCAGTGGCAGATCCCTTTCCAGGGCTGTTTTGACCTTTGAGGGAGGACTCACGGGGGCCAGGCCCAGCAGCAACCACCGAGAGGCTTGCAAGATGATGAAACTTCTGATGCAAGCCAGAAGTGATGTCATCAACCCAGGGGGAAATGGTCTAGCATTCACCCCCTTTCTGGATAAATGTTAGAGCATCACCCCCCACCAGGCATCGTAGTGTCACTTCTGGGTCACACTGGAAGCTGCGTTATCACACTGGGGACACCGAATGTGCCTCCCTGCAGTGTGTCAACCTCCCTTATCTTCTGCTGGTTGCCTAGCAACCTTCTTTGCACACCATGTATGAATGGAAAGTAACCCAACAAAAAGGCTCTTGTGAGTAGATTGAGCTGCCCGCCAAATAAGTGGCTCCCAGATGGTGATGGATCCTAGACATACCAGTGAGTGTTTGAACGTCTCTACTTGGGACAGAAGGATCCCATGGTTGCTAGCACTGAAAGCTGCCTAGGGGTCCAGGAGTATCCACTGGATCAACTCCCACCACTGTCCTCTTCTAATGTCGATTCAACAACTAGGGCGATCAGAGCCATTTCCGTTCAAAAACTGAGTCAGAAATGGGACTGAAATGGGTCGAGGTAATCTCAACTAAAAAGCATCTCTGAAGAAGGCTGAAGAGAGTTGTCATTACCTATACTCCACATACTTGTTTCTTTTGTCTCATGACAGTCTTTAGTCAAGCAGCTTTTCAAGCACTACAAGAACCTGCAAAAGCAACTATGGCTAATTTGTACCATTGAACTCAACGGGAAAAACGAGTGTATGTCTCCTAACCAAGTGCTTAGCATGGTTTCCATTGTTAGGTATTTCCTTTCCTTGAATCTGAATCCTTTAGCTTCCGGGTGCATCTCCAGGAGTTTTTTCAGCCACTGGATAACCTCATGCTGCTCTTCTGTTTCTTACGAGCCACATATATCTTTAGGTGAGTCCTACCCTGAAGACTGGGGCAAAAGAGAATCAGTTCAGATCACACTGCCATGCCAACATGGACTTCTTCCTTGCCAGTCTGCACTGCTTTTTCCAGTGAACCTATAGCTTCTTCCTGGTCCTAAAGCTGCAGTCCTAAAAGAGAGAGAGTTTTCTGTTCCATCATGTCAGCTTACACAGTATGACGTAGTGTGGGCTGTTCCCCTAATGTGCAACTGAATCTGAGATCTGCGTTAATAAAAACTGCCTTAGAGCCAAACTAGATATTGCATGCAGACTTGGAACAAGGAGAGCTGACACTTTCAGATGGGTAATAAAAAGGGGTACACTTATTTCACTTTACATCAATCAAAGGGGATCTCTCACGCCTCCATTCCAAACCTGAAATTAGTATGGGATGCAGAAGAGTCCTCCTCTTGTTAGTGCATCCCTAATTTATGGGTGAGCCCACTCTGGCTCCAAGCCCTGAGCCATCACATGCATACTGCTCAGACTCTTCGTTGCCAAGCCTTTGTGATACTTGAGGGAGGTGGGCCACTCCCTGTTCCCCTAGCCACAGGGCCTATGGGTCACGGATAGAGATGGGCATGAACCGAAATACGAACCAAAGTTCGGCACGAACCAGGCCAGCTTTTGGTCTGTGAACCAGCGGTTCGTTGGAGTTCATTTCTGATGAACTGTGACAATTTTGGGAGCGGTTCGTTTGGTTCATTTTCCGGTTTGTCACCACAGACAGCCTGGCACTGATCAATCTGTAACCTAGGTAATGGGGGCGATGGGATTTCTGTAGACCTTCTGCAGCCCCAGAAGTGACGTACTCACGAACCAAACAAACCAATTCCTGAACCAGGCAAGTTCATGGCAGTTCGTGGTTTGTGAAATGTGTCGAACCACGAACTGCAATGAACTGCCATTTTCCCACTTCATGCCCACCTCTAGTCACAGATAATGGCACAACTCAAGGGCTTCCTGTCCCAGGTCTAGGAAGACACAGGGGCCCCAAGCCATGTCTGAGGCTTAACCCTTCACCATCCAAATGATGCCCCAGGGTGCTCCCCTAAGCTGTACTGCGTACCATTCAAACAACTTAACCCTTACGGAGCCAAACCTGCATACAGCCAAAGCAGACATTCTGTGTGACATCAGTTCACTACCATTCTGTCTCTCTTTATCTTCTGCTTCTCGTAATAATGTAAAAACAGTATGTGATGTGACATCATTGAACTCGTGCTTTCCTGCCTCACATTACTGTCTGATAGTGGATAGGTTACACATCATGCATTGGGTAGACATTACTAGAAACAGAAAGAACAAGTTACCGAACCACAGTTCCACATCTCTCATAATGTTGCCTTACAGCTTGCATGGATAGACCACTTAAATCTAAATATCTTCATGGATATAAAATCCAAATGAGCAGTAAATATACTTCTATATGGGAAGATTGTAACAGACCACTGAAAATTGGTGAGATTACATCTTTGTCCTTATAATGAACAATCATATCTGAATACTAAAAGACAAATGAAGTCCAACATTTTATAGAGTTTGATCATTTCCTAAACCAGTTTTAAATTCTAAAATGTCCCCTTCAATACACTGCTGGCCTAAAGTCATGTACTAATCCTCATTTACAGTGAAATCCTAAGCAAAGTTACTTCAGTCTAAACCCACTGATTTCAATGGAGTAACTCTGTTTAGGATTTCACTGTTGATCACTTAGGAATTATAAAAGCTATCAAAGCAGCAATCAAAGGTAATGAAATACAAGTCTAGGTTACTGCCAATTTAAGAATCAGCTGTTTCAACAAAATAGCTACAACAGAAAAATCAAGGCAGGCTCAATTCAGACGTAACATGAAACCATGGTTTAATTAAATTAACGAAGGTAGCTCCACTTGTTTGGGGTCCAGAAGACATATTCCAGGCAGTCACCTTGCTGAAACAAAGCAAGCATGGATTTGGTCAGTGTGAGAAAAGATGGTCTCTTGGACTCCTATGCAAGGCCTTGTCCCACGACGGAAGGGCAAATTCAACCAATCAATAAATTCACTGCTCTTAGATCACCTGCCATCTATCTCCTTTAAAAAAAGAATGACACTTCTCTGTAGGAAATATATTACAGAATAGTTCTGCAGTGCAAGGGTAGGGAGAGAAGGGGATTAGATCATTAACTGATCCGCTAGCATCCTTGAAACAAATGAAGCCCTTTCCAGAAGCCAAACAGCTTTCCTACAAGCAGGCAAAACATTTTTTTTTTGTTTCAAAAAGCAAATAAATAAATCCTGGAAGTCTTGTTGGTCGTTAAGATGCTACTGGACTCAAATCTAGGAAATCTTGAGTGAAAGAAAGAAGCAATTTGCATACGGCAAACCAGAACTGTTCAGTAATCGGGATTAGGAGGGGAGAGCTTCATGCTTCATAGCCTGAAGAACCATGTCCCTCTTGCATATGAAATATTATTAACCCTTCCAGTTGGCCCCAGCTGGAAGCAGAAGAGCAACAAGGCTCTCTGGTGTGTAACCCATCCCTCTGTTAGCTTCATCTGATAATGTTGTACATTGCTCTGTACTGATAGATCACTCTTTTCAGCATTATTTGACAGCAAAACTTTAGCTACACATAAGAACATTTTTAATGGGTCTATCCATCCCAGTCCTCCTCCCTCCTCCAAGGCCAGTACAGAATGCTTCAGATAACATGTCAAACATAATACAGCACTATTCCAGTCCTTGCAAATGCATTCTGGGATTTAGCGGTGCAACATTTAGAGCAATCCTGGAACATTTGCCTTTGAGAGGAGGGACAGTTGTGCAAAGGTGGAAATTCAAGTCAAAGCTTACTTGGGTAGCTTCAGAACTTGGTTTTGATTCCAAATTCCAGCTCTGGAATGTATAGAGCTGAGATTGGCTGTGAAAATGTCCAGGCTGATATTCGCACTACAAACAGCCTCCACAGTAGAGTTGCCAGCTCCAGGTTAGGAAATTCCTGGAGACTGGAGGAGAGGGTGGAGTGTAGAGATGGCGGGGTTTGGAGAGGGAGGCATCAGAGGGTTATAATGACATAAATGTCACCCTTCAAAGCAGCCATTTTCTCCTGGGGAACTGATCTCTATCATCTGGATATCAGCTAGATTCGAGTCCAGCACTACCTTAAAGACTAATAAGACTTTCAAGGTACAAGCTTCCGTACAGTCAATGCTCCTTTAATCAGATAAGCCGTAATTCTCAGAGATCTCCAAGCACCACTCCACATCTTTATATTAAAAGGCATGACTTCCAGGGTGAATTTGACCTCCCCATACACGTGCACCAACAGCCACCCCGGGGCACCTGTTAGCTCGATGAACAAATTTAGATTTGCCCTGTCCATTGTGCAAAGCACACCAGAAATGGATTTGCCCATAAGAAGTTGGATCTAGGAACACAGCTGGTAAGCACTTCCCATTTTGATGAGCACAAGCCAATTCTCTGCTTTAAAGCACCATGGACTCAGCTCTGCAAAAACAATCCATTTTGCACATCAGAGTGGATCGACACAAGTGCTTGATGTATTGTACAAATCAACACAAAGGCAATGTTTATGAACTTTCCTGAAAGTGGGGGGGGGGGGACAACTGCAGAGAAATTACTCTAAACATGTGAATTGGGGGGGGGGGGAGGTTGATGGATACCATTGCCCACCTTGTTCCTGTCTCAAACTTCCACAAGTTTATTTATTTTATTACATTTGTATTTGTATTGAACCAGGCTCAGAGTGGATCACAAAAAAAATATAAAACAGCAGCATAATAATTAAAACACTTACAATAAAAATATCGTGGCATTCATATTGCATTAATATAATGTGTGCTCACTCAACTGGGGGTTCATAATTGTGCAGAGATGGCTGTATGTATGAAAGACATGAAAACAGAATGTGTGCAGTTTGAAAGCACACACAGTACATGTGATACTCCTATATATATATATATGTTCTATTCCCACTGCCCCATCAAGCACATTGCCTGGGACAGAAAATCATCATACATTCTCTGGGGCCCTTCAAAGAAGGGGTTGTGATGAAGACCATCAGACTAGCAGCTGCTAAGGACATCTGTTGAATCTGTGCCTCTCTATGATAGTCACATGAGAGACTTACAGTGCAATCCTAAACACAGTTAAACCCTTCAAAGCCCATTGATGTCAAGGAGCTTAGAAGGCTATAACTTTGCTTAGGACACTTCAGGATGTAAGGGGGTTTGTTGTAGTTTTTAATTGAGCTAGCTTGACAATAAAAATGCAAAAACAGTGGCAACTTCTACAGCAGGAGGAACATGCAGTCAAATAGGTCCCATATGGACTCTCTGCCTTAAGAATCTTCAAGAAGTTTAACTATTCTGTATCACCACCTGGAACTGTTCGGGACAGGCACAGCCATTCCGAGCTCAGTTCAGAAGGCTGAACTAGATTCTTGCTGTCACAAGCAGGCTCAGATGAGAAGTCTGAATGCCTCCTTGCAATTTCTAACAGAACTATTCAATTTGCAGAACCTATATCACTTTACAGCACTGATATTAAAAAGGCTATGTTTATTGGAAAAATACAAACAGATAAGTGAATCAATTTAGAAAAAAACAGTCTGAATTCTTAACATCATTCTGCACAGATAGCAGTTTTTGCTGAGTTATTCTTTCCATTGCAGAAAGCCCCTGTGCTACACATCGGCAACCACTGCTTCCCAGACTTGGACTGTCTGCCCCAACTCCATCTTGGCTAAATTCCCTTAGGCAGCCATTTTAAGAGCTAGCAATACCTTGTTTTGGAGAAGGGGAGGACATGGCTCTCTTTAGATGATGCTAATGAGCGGCCAAAACCTTGGGGGTGAAACAGTGATTCACTGATGGGACATCTGCACGTCTACCTAACCCCATGGGGGCTTGCAAAGCCACCTCAGTCTATCAATGCAATTTTGTCAGCAAATCCAAGTCTTCTAGAGTGAAAATACAGTTACTATCAAGCTGCCAGGTGGGGCTGATCACTTTTACTGACTTTGCCTGCATTTCTCCTACCAGCCGGTCCCAGGCATCAGCGGAGCCTCCACCTTGCCAGCTCTCTTATTCACTCAGGATATCTCCCCGCCTGGATGGAATTGCCTTTTATTGTCCCTCTGGTAAGCCCCCCCCCCCAATTCAAATAGAGCCTTCGAGGCTTCTGCTGGACTCACCCAGAACTCCTGGAGTTTACCATTATTTCTTTGGTGTTCCTTAGGCTGGCTCCTATAACTATCGCTGTTCTGTCAGCCACAGTGCTGGTGGTCTCTCACTTTCCACTTGTGCAGAGGCTGCCAACTCTGCTGTTTTTCTTTAGGAATCAGGGATGTTTTCTCACCACACAGGAGCATCTCTCTGCTGAATTATTATTCATATTATTTCCCAGAACTTTTGCATACAGTCCCACACATGCAGTCTCTGGATCATCGGAATTGACAGTGTATACTACCCAGCTCAGTAGGACAGGCTAACTCCTTCTCTGTTCATTCCTTTTCTCTTAAAAACTCCCCTTCTTTTAATCCCTCTCTCTCTCTCTCTCTCTCTCTCTCTCTCTCTCTCTCCTCCTCCTCCTGGTTGTTCCCTGACACATAATTCTCACACTTTATCACCTCTCATGTAACTGTTTATACGCCCATCCTCACTGCTGGTGCCAGCGTTTCTGGTGCCTGCGGCCACCCCCAAGTGCGCATGCATGCAGTGTGCATGTGTGTGCCCCCGGACCGCGTGATGACATCACCAAGTGATGACGTCATCACGCAGCAAAGCCGGGGCCATTGGCTGGCGGGTGGCTGGGGCAGCGTGCGGAAGCTGCCTGCGTGCCGCACACCACCCCGGCCGCCTGCCATGCCTGGCCTGCGGCTGCTGCGCCCTGATGGGGGCGTGTGGTGGTGGCGCGGGGCTTGCCGGCTGCAGCAGCTGTGGGCCAGGCACACCAGCTCCGTGGTGCGAGCCTCTGACCCCGGCACCCCCTCTGGCGCCCCGTCCAGTGACCCAGCGCCCACCTCACTGCCTCAATGGTGGCGCCGGCCCTGCCCATCCTTCAGAACACAACAATTTCCCTGTTCTTATGGTTGAGTATCTTTTCGATTCCCATACCCCTATATTTCCCTCAATAAATTCTAAAGCTTGTTTTGGAAAAGATCTGGTTGTTTTGTAGTTACTGGCAGCTTATTAAAGGCACTTGGAGATTGCTTGTACACTTTCCACACGATTTCTAAACCACATGTTCTGTTCCCCCTGTGTCAGTTTTCCAAGCTAGCCAGGCTGTGGAAGTGGGAAGAGGTTTCTACTGACACTGATATTAATTTCCCCCAATGAGTTATGGTTCTGGGTGTGTGTCCTGAACCCAAGTTAGAGTATCTACACATATCTAAGAATACACATGAAAAGGAACACATGTGGTACCCCCCCACACACACACACCTAAATGAGATCCATGTTAGACAATACTTCTTCAGAAGGGTCACCTCACCCACATGGGCAAAGCCTTTCTTTTTCAAAAAGTCATTACTGGAAGCAGTTTTCTTCACGTAGACTATAATCCATTCTGGACTAGAGGTTGGAGTGTTACGGTTTTCAAATTCTATACCCTCTTATATCCTTTCTACATCCATTTTTGAAGCTGAGGTTTGGGAATTACACAGAAATTATTGTCAAACTTCACAGATTTTTTTACACTTAAGAAAGCTATGAGATGCTAAGCAACTGTAGAATTTCTAGGAACAATGTTGGAAGGCGCTGACTTCCTTTAATAAGATTTTGAGAATGGAGAGGTAGCTAAAAGTTATAATTCCCCACTAAACAGCATTTCCTGTTACCTGGAAACATATACCACCTACGCTAATAAATTTATCAGCTTTTATTTTTTATGTTTACTTTCTGTAAACAGCTTTAATGGATTGTTGATTTATGACCTCATAAAATAAGCTCTACTAGCTAACTCTTCATATATGCCTTTAATAGGAGGTGCTGCAGAGAGTGTGTGTATATTACACACACACACACGTAGTTTTGCCACCATAAGATATTTATATACATACAATACTTTTTAATGTTAACTGCTTCCAAGAGGTAGCTGGATGTTTAAAGCAACAATGGAGGACTAAGAAATGTTCAACCTTCCCTACGAGAAAAGTTAAAAGGTTTGCTAATCAATAAACATTTTACTAATGGACAAGCCTTATGTGCTAAGTAGTTTCTGAGGATGTTTCAGTCAATTTCTCCTTGGATTTTGCTGTCTTGTAAATTCACAACAGGTCTCCCACCCCTTCTTCTTGTATCCATGCTCCGAGTGTTAAAACCCGTATTAGAAAGGAAAAGGTAAGCGTAATTATGAACCGCATAAATCCTTGCATAGTATTTTTGAAAGAAAGACCACTGCAGAAAAGCATTTGGATTTAATTCTGCTGAAACTTGTACTGATTAAGTTTTGTCAAGATTAATTTCTAAGCCTTTACTTGCAGAAGATCATCATTCTAAGAAATGATAGTATGTTGAACTTTTTCATTAACTACACTGGAGAGGCGGGGGAACTGATTTTTAGTACCTTAATCGTTTTATTGAAAGGGGACAACAATGTGAAGGGCAGGGATGAAACCATCAACACATAAGTGACTAGAAGGCACTCAATGTAATAATGAACAACTGCTTTACCATTTTACTTGTTGTGTATATGGTATGCTGTCTTTAGAGGAAAAGCTACTGGATGGTACAGGAAGTTCTATCTGTATGGAATAAAATGAAATCCTGCCCTCAAGCCATAGTTGACTTATAACAACCCCTGGCGGGTTTTTCACAGCAAGAGACTAACAGAGGTGGTTTGCCATTGCCTGCCTCAGCAACCTTGGTCTTCTTTGGAGGTCTCCCATCCAATTAGTAACCAAGGCCAGCCCTGCTTAGTTTCTGAGATCTGACAAGATCAGGCTCTCCTGGGCTATCCATAAACAGTGCATTATTTGGAATGGCCTGTTGTTGAGATACCTTGCATAATTTTTTTAAAAAAATTATTTGAGCTTATTATATGAAACAGAACTTGCATGCTAACTTACTATTTAATAATAGGAATACTATTTATTGCTAATAACGTTTAATAAAATAAATCCTAGCCAATCAAGCAGGTATCAATCAATTAAATCCCCATAAATGAATAAACAATTCCAAAATGAAAAAATACATACTCTCAATTTTTAAATTTGATAATGCCTGTATAATGTCACAGCCAGTGATATCTTAATTGAGGAATTTCCTCTACTAGAGAAAAGGATTTCCTCTTCTGAGTTGACATCTGCCCTCTGTAGTTTTTGTTAAGTATTTCTGTTCTAAAGAACTCTTTTAAAAATGTCTGCTACATTACTAATAATGAATTTCTTTTTAAAAAGAAGAATTCAAATTAATTAATCTTACCAATTAATATAGTACATTTTCAGGCCAAATCATTTATGTGGCAGACAGGCAGCATTGCAGGCAGGCAGAAGTCATTCAGGTGGAGGACAGGTAGGCAGAAGGAATGGCAGATGGGGATCCCAGTAGCCTCTGTCAGTGACAAGGAACTCAGACTGAGAGAGAACAGCAGGCCTGGGAGGACAAGCCCTTTGGTGTCACTGGATTGTCCATGCCCAGAGGAGTATGCCAACTTAATTCAGCTTCAGTGGCCGAGAGAGCAGAGAATAAGCCTCTGATCTGCAGGTTTCTCAATCGGTTCCTGGGACCATGTAGGAGAATAGGGTTGCCATTCCCCCACCAGGGGCGGGGGATCCTCCATTCCCATCCTTACCCACTGCCCCCACTTACCTGACTGGCAAGGGAGGCATGCTCTTGAGAGGTGTGGAGCGCTCCCACAGGCCCAATCTGGCCCAAATTGGCCCACTGCAGAGTGCGGGAGCACTTCTATGCTCCACAGTGGCCCATTCCAGGCTGATTTGGGCCCAATCCGGGCCGATTTGGCCTAAATTGGGCCTAATGTGCCCCCCCCATGGAGTGCGGGAGTGCTCCCAGGGTGGCCACGGTCTCTAACAGAAGTCCCGGAAGTGATATAATTGTGTGGGCCCAGGAGCACATGCTTGCTTTGCATGTGCATGACAGGCACCAAAGCAGGTAGGTGCCAGAGCCCCCACCTCCCACTGGGAGGACAGGGAGACCTGGCAACCCTATAGGAGAATATGACTGGATGCATTCACTACAATACACTTTGGTCTGTCCGTACCAATGTAGCAGTGTGCAGAAACAAAAGATAAACCAGATGCAGAGAACAAGAGGCAGAGGATATTCAAGTAAGAAGCAGCAGCAGGAGAGGCAGGAAGGAAAGCAACAATGGGTAGATAAATCTTTGACAGGCCTAAATTCTTGGAAACCATTATGAGCACACAGGCTATGACTGATCCCTACTTTTGCGAATGTTACCCATTGGGGAAGAGCCCCGTGGCACAGAGTGGTAAGCGGCAGTACTGCAGCCCAAGCTCTGCTCCCAACCTGAGTTCGACCCCGGTGGAAGCAGGGTTCAGGTAGCCAGCTCGAGGTTGACTCAGCCTTCCATCCTTCCAAGGTCGGTAAAATGAGTACCCAGTTTCTTGGGGGTAAAGTGTAGACGACTGGGGAAGGCAATGGCAAACTGCCCCATAACAAAAAGTCTGCCAAGAAAACGTCACAATGTGACGCCCCCCCCCCCCCCGGGTCAGTAATGACTTGGTGCTTGCACCTTTACCTTTTTACCCATTGGGGACCTCCCCTTCCCCAAACAAACTACAATATCAACCCTCTGCAGAACTAATGAACAATAGATTGATTTGAATCTGCAAATCCTTACAAAGGGAGCACAATTGCAATGGTCAAGCTAAAGGAACATAGCTCTCCTTTAATCCTGTCAACATCAGCAGTAGCAGCAGGTTAAGCTAAATTGCCGTATTTTATTTCTGCCTTGCCTGGATCCATATAGAATCAAACATCTGAAATGTGTCCAATTGCAGGATGAGTCACTTTGGCTGGTAAGGAAAACCGAAGCAACTCCTTGCTTTTTAAAATAGAAAATGGATTACTTAAAAAAAAAAAAACGTAACTGCTTCTGTTCTAAGGTGTATAAATATGGGATTTTCATTTCAGGTGGATAGCCAGCCATGTTGGTCTGCAGCAAAAGAGCAAGATTAGAGTCACGCAGCACCTTAAAGACAAGATTTCCAGGGAATAAGTTTTTGAGAATCAAAGATCCCCTTGTCATATATTTTTATTGTTGGCTATCAAAATGGAACCATCAGAACCTGAACTTGCCCACATACTCAGAGCAAGAGATGAGAGTTAATATATGCAAAAGTTAAGTCTCAAAACTGTGCAGAGATTAAGTACCCTGATGCTAGAAAAGACGTATGACTAGTTACTACTCTCAATTATGCTAAACTAGCTATGCTATCGGCTGTGTGTAATAAGCACAGCAAACATTTCTAAACAGCCAGCTTGGCATTGATTATGGTATATCTGCCTAACAATATCAACAATAAAGCACCTGCTAGAATGCAAATTTCATCTTCATCGTATAACTGCAATGGAAATAAATACCATGCGGCCTGATCTTAAGAAGAAAGGTACCAAGACCCAAGGCTGAAGTTCCCAGTTTTTCTTCTAATTTATCTATTGGCATCTGTGTACAAAGTAACATAAGCCAAAGGCACGACCCTTCCCCAAGGAGCTCACCATCTAAATTTAGACAGTGGACAAGCAAGGATGAGGCAACCAAAGCTAGGGATGAATGTGAGCCAAAACAGCTCCGAGAATCCAGGCTTTTTTTGCAGCTGGAGATGAGGACTTGAGAGCTAAGGGTGGAACGACACATTACAAGACAAGCAAGGGATTTCCATCTGTGTGTGACTTGTGACATTAATGCCGCTGAGTACAGACATTCGTAGGGGAGAATCAGCAAGAGAGAAAGAGTCCTTAGCCTTTTTCTTGCCTGCCAATTCTCCCCACAAGACTGTTGCAGCCATTTTCCTCACCCCAGCCTTCAAGGCCAGATTTAATTGTGGGGGGACTTGGGAAAGGTTCAAGCATGCACTTTTCAAAGCCTGCTCCCTCCAAATACATCATTCCTTTCTCCCTTTCCTGATAGCTGAACTTGTGGTCCCTTAGCTACCTGACCCAAAACTGGCACTCAAGAGTTATTCTAGGAGCAGAACCACAAGTGACAAAAGGCACAGATTGGACACTAGTCAGCTTCCCTCAAGTTTTGATGGGAAATGTAGGCATCCTAGTCTTTCAGCTTGGCTCTCTGACTGCTGTCCAATGGACTTTTCAACTGTCACTTGTCCAACATTCCGCCAAGCTGCCTACGTTTCCCATCAAAACTTGAGGGAAGCTGACAAGTGTCCAATCTGTGCCTTTTGTCACTTGTGGTTCTGCTCTAGCTCTGAACATGGAGGTTCTATTTCTGCATCATGGATACTAGCAGTTCATTCATTCTATTTATTTATGATCATTTGATCAATCATATAACACATTTACACTGAAAAAATTCAAGGCATACAACAGAGCAAAAAAACCCCACCCAATTTAAAATTAGGATCTCGTTACAGTACAATGTATCACTGAACAATACTAGCAGTTGATGGAACTGAACACCCATGAATTTGTCTAATTCCTTTTAAAAGTTATCTGTTGGTGGCCGTCACCTTACACTGTAGCAGGCAGTCTCAAAAATTAATTATGTGAATAAGAGCTTGAGTGGGGCACATTAGCTCCATTTGGCTCCCCTGAGTTCTAATATTTGGGGGCAATGGAGTTGTAACTGGATTTTCCTCTCTGTATTGGACTTACATGGTACTATATATGGCAAGACAAGTTTAGTTTCTAGAGATGTGAAACACATATCTATATCTATATCCAGGGCTTTTTTTCTGGGAAAAGAGGTGGTGGAACTCAGTGGGTTGCCCTCAGAGAAAATAGTCACATGGCAGGTGGCCCCGCCCCCAGATCTCCAGAATGAGGAGAGTTTAGATTGCCCTCCGAGGGCAATCTAAACTCCCCTCTGTCTGGAGATCAGGGGGCGGGGCCACCGGCCACGTGACCATTTTCAAAAGGTTTTGGAACTCCGTTCCCCCGAGTTCCTGCTGAAAAAAAGCCCTGTCTATATCTATATCTATATCTATATCTATATCTATATCTATATCTATATCTATATCTATATCTATATCTATATCTATCTATATCTAGAGATGTAGATGTAGATATATGAGTATGTGAATGGGCATGTGTATGTGTATATATATCAAAAATACATAAATACATGCTGTGTTTTAATAAAATACTACCTGTTCATTGAAGTAGCCCCTAGTGACACTAAAGAATCTCAGTCCACTAGAATCAGCAGCATCTTTGCGCAGGCACACTTTGGCAAAAACCCACTGCAAATCTGTTTAGCATGTGATCATAGCTGTTCAGTGTGAACCAAACAGGCTGGACAATCCACTCATATCTGACTGTCACCTTTGAATGTGGCAAATTCAGCTGTCGAACACATTGGTAGTGAAATTTGAAGCGTCCCTATTTTAATTGTAAACCGGTACAACAGAATACAGGAAGGATGCTGTCACATGGCTTCCGTAGATTTTCAGGACAAGGATTACGAAAGTTAGTTATGACACACTGCATCGAAGTTACGCCCTGATCACCAGTGGGATCTGGTCTTTTGAATCTGGCTTTCTTCTGTAACCACATGGGCAAGAAATTGCCTCTCTTTAAAAAAAACAGAGCAATTGAGGTCTGTTCCAAACGGGAAAAGTGGGAAAGAGCTTCCTGCCACCACTCCAGTCATATAACCCAAATCATAACTTAGGAGATCAAGAAAGCTAAGCATCTACCAAGATGTTAGTTCAGTTAGACATCCATAGCACTGCCTTAGAATCAGGCCCACCTCAGACGCACAAACCGTTGCTTCAAGGATCAGTACTTTTATGAATGCCAATAAAGCACCATTAGAAAAGAGCAAGAGTCCAATAGCACCTATAAGACTAACAAAATTTGTGGTAGGGTGAGTGACTCACAAAAGCTCATACCCTACCACAAATTTTGTTAGTCTTAAAGGTGCTACTGGACTCTTGCTCTTTTCTACTGCTACACACAGACTAACCCGGCTAGCCATCTTGATCTATCTCCAAGGAAGAAAGAGCCATGTGATCAGAGAGCAGCAACCCAACATCCTTCATGGCACTGCAAAAACCCTCTGTGTACATCTCTCGTATAACCTTGTGCAGCCACTCAGGCAGCAAAACTCCCTGTGCTGACCCTGCGGAGAGCACATGGGATGGAACTACCAATTCATTCCTGTTTCGCTGTGAGCAAATCACGGCAAAGACCTTGTAGTGCTAATAAGGGTAGTGTTGATGCTCGATGTGGAGACAAAGTTAACAGCTCCCATCTATCTACTTTCACAGCCACAAGAGAGATGCACGCACCTTGGTGGGTGCCACCTAATGCAAGTAATGCCTCTGGTACAGCATAGTTTAGAGCTTGAAGGCAAGGCATGCCAGGAGGTTTTGCAAGGATTGGATATGCTCACTTTGAAGCCCCTTGGTTTCAAAAACAGTTTGTCACATTGCACGGGATGGGGGACCTTCTCTTTGAGAAATGAAACCCATATCCCCTTAGTTGCACAGTTCTTTGTGTCTTGGATTATATGGGCATGTAGAAAATATATCGCCTAAACATATAGCTGCAGCGTAGATTTACTTGCTAAAGCAGGGCTATCTTTTGTATAAAAATCTGACCTTACAATTTCAATTCTCTTTTCTAAAATGGGAATGAAAAAAGGGTTGAGAGGACAAATGTGGTGTATAAGAAAACCCTTTGCACTGTTCATGTGCATGATAAATGACTGGCAAGTAGCAACCAAGCCCACTGTAAAAACAACGGGCTCTAGAAAACGGCCTCCGGAGGGCTGCGCTGCTGTGTCAGACCTTCCCACCATGGTGGCGGTCTCCTTGGGGCCTCCGATGCAAGCCGTGTCGGTGACAACTAATTTTTTATCCCCGTGGAGGGCCCTGCAAGTGCACCTGCACAGGGATAAAAAGAAAGTTGTTGCCAATATGGCTTGCCTTTTATATAGCAGGATTACTTCTATATAGCCTTGAAATGTGGAAAGGCCATCCACCCCAAACCCAGTCCTGAAACAGAATCCTCTATCCAGCCATTCTTGGGTAACTCTCTACCATGTTATTTGCTGTATGTGCTGCACAATTAATAAGTATCTGGTGGGTTCCTAGCCCACTTACACTGCTGTAACCCTTTTGACTTCACATGGTTGGCTCTATCAAAGAGAAGGTTGTGATCAAAACAAAGGATCTGAGAGGTTATTACAATTCTAGATAGGTTGAGTATCATGACATTACAGATGTTTTAGCGATCACAGTTGGGTTTTATAGGCCATCTAGTCTAAGCTCTGCTCAATACAGGAAACTCAAAGCTAGTGCATCCTCAACAGGCAGCTGTCCCTCCTCTGCGTGAAGAATTCTAGTCAGGGAGAGCTTACCTATTACCTACTTAATTAATTCCAAAACTATTCTTAGGAAGTTTTTCCTAATGTGTAACTGAAATCTATTCTCCTATAACTTCAGTCAGTTACGTCTAATCTTGCCTACAGGAGCAGCAGAGAACAAGTCTATGTTGTTTTCCATGGGACAGCCCTTCAGGTATCTGCAGAGCAAGATAATGTACCTCCTTTTAGGTTTTTCTTCTCCAGGCTATATATCCAGTTCCTTCAACTTTTTTTCCCCATAGGACAACCTTCCAGACCCAAACTAGGCTTCACTGCCCTTCTCGGAACTTGTTCCAATTCATCCACGCTCTTCTTAAAGTATGACCTCCAGAACTGGAGATAATGTTCCACTGGGATGCCAATCTCTAGGTGGAAACTGGAGATCTCCTGAAATTACCACTGATAATAACGTAATAACATTCAATTTATATACCGCCCTTCAGGACAACTTAATGCCCACTCAGAGCAGTTTACAAAGTATGTCATTATTATCCCCACAACAAAACACCCTGTGAGGTGGGTGGGGCTGAGAGAGCTCTAGAGAACTGTGACTAGCCCAAGGTCACTCAGCTGGCTTCAAGCAGAGGAGTGGGCAATCAAACCCGGCTCTCCAGATTAGAGTCCCACGCTCTTAACCACTACACCAAACTGGCTCTCCAGTCTGATCTCCAGACTATAGAGATCAGTTCCCCTGGAGAAAATGGCTGCTTTGGAGGGTGGACTCTATAATAAACCTCACTGAGCTTTCACTCTTCCCCAAAACCCGCCTCCCCAAGGCTCCCCCCCCCAAATCCTCAGGAATTTCCTAAGACAAATTTGGCAACCCTGCCTGACTAGCATGTTTAATAACTGCTCTAAGTCAGCTTGAACTACATAGAAGATCCTTCTGCTCCGAATGTAAAGCTTCACAATCTTTGCATCTCAGTCCGTAAATTAATTTTAACTTATACAAAAGCACTGGGAAAATGAAAGACACATAAACATACCACCCTCTTGGTGCCACTTACTGGCCATTTTTAGTTTCACTTTAGTATTCTGGAAAACCCCGGTTCTACGTTTCATCATGAGAAACGCAAGGCAGTTTCATCATGAGAAACGCAAAGAAGGAAAGACTCATACAATTCTATGCCAGTAACAATCTTTCTCTTTGAGTACCGGCTGAAACAATTTTTAAAAATTAAAAAAAGTTTCGAAGGGCTGTCATATAGAGGATGACATGGAATTGTTTTCCGCTGCCCCAGAAGGTCGGCCCAGAACCAACAGGTTTGAATTAAATCAAAAGAGTTTAATTCAAGAGAGGCTAAACATTAGGAAGAACTTCCTGACAGGGCGATCCCTCAGTGGAACAGGCTTCCTCGGGAGGTGGTGGGCTCTCCTTCTTTGGGGTTTTTTAAGCAGAGGCTAAATGGCCATCTGACAGCAATGCTGATTCTGTGAACCCAGGCAGATCATGGGAGGGACAGCAGGAAGGGTTACATTAGTGCTTAGTTCTCATGGCCCCTTCTTACATGCCCAGGGTAACGCCGATCACCACTTTGGGAAGTAATTTTCCCCAGGCTAGTTTGGCTAGGGATCCTGGAGGTGTTTCGCCATCTTCTGGGCATGCAGTAAAGGTCCCTGGGTGTATGTTGGTGAGGGGTGGGGGGAGAGGTAACTGTGAATTTCCTGCATTGTGCAGAGGGTTGGGCTAGATGACCCTAGAGTTCCCTTCCAACCCTATGATTCTATGATTCTCCATCTGAAGAATAACCAAAAAAAAAAATCCTTGGGATATCTCAACCAGTTTCTAATGTTAATGCTTTATATTTAGTAGATGCTTCATATTTCTGTTCCACATTGAAACTGTGGTTAATGCATCCGTACCATTACTTCTTTATGTGAGACTAACAACACGTATCAGTAGGCTTTTATTTTTTGGCTATTTGTGATATCAAAAAACGTGTAAAAATTTGGGGAGTGAGGCCTACACAGCTTCTGATTCCTAAGAAATACAGACATGTGATAGATCACTCCTTATTGGATCAACTAATGCTGGCTGGCAGCATATGGAAGCTTTCTGTTGACACAGAACTCTTCAACCAGAGCAGATATGTGAGGCTCAGGAACATGAGCAACGTTGATTAATGATGCTAAGGGTTTTTTTTAGTTACTTTTGGTGGTGGTTTATTCACAAAGCTTTTAGCAGTGATACAGCAGGCCCATTAGACACCAAGAGATTACAGGAAAGTTGCAAAGGCCCACAGCCTGCATTTCAACCCATATTATTCATTTTAATTCATCCCCCAGGCTTGCTTTATTTGCCAAAAACATCATTCCTCTCCTATAAATAAACAATTGTTCTTAAAAGAGCAGAGAATTAGACGGAAGTGTCCCCCCCCCCGCCATTGAAGGCACAGCTTTCTGTTCTGGGTATCAAAAGTGGGGGTTCCCCCTTCATATTTTCAGCAGAAACCTGAAAGTTTTTATCTTTAATAAAACGTCACCCTGGAAAATCAAGATCCTTTTGTATTTTCGTCTTGCACAGCACCCGACGATGGTTCGACCATCTGCTTCATCAACCTTTAAAACACACACACACTCACATAGCTACAGAGCCAGAAAGGGGGAAGGAATAAAACACTGCAACTCTCAGCATACCGAGCCAGAAGAAAACTATTTTAAGAATTATTTGCACCTGTGGAAGATTTATTTTAATTAGCTCCAAACACTTATCAGAGCCAAGGACTAGAGCAGCACCGTTACAGTCTCTTTAGGTGACAATAGAAATATAAGAATCTGAAATCTAGAGCAAATGGATTAATCTTTTATTTCCCAGCAGAGCCTCTGATAATGTGAACACATGGAAGGAGAGTGGGGTTTATTGCAGGGGGGAGCAGCTGTTCTCTTCTGCTGCTGTACAATACAAGAGCATCTCTGAAATCTTTTTCAACCTCCCAGCTCCATCTCAGGTGTCTTTTCTACATGTCACCTCTTCTTATCTGAAACTACTACTTCGATCCAATGAAGTGGCTGGTACTTTGCCAGCAGGGAAAGTTGTACAATACAAGGTCAAGACTAGCTAAGAAATCCACATTTTATGAACCAGGCTAGAAAAGCAACTGTCCATCTGTAGGTCAAACAAAGGGAGGTGGCTGTCAGGGTTGACAGAGTTTTACTGACCTTACTTCCACACCTCCAGCAGCCACACCAGAAACTAAGCTTTTCCCATCATGGAGACGGAACGGTTAGAAAAAGCTTCACTTATAAAACCGTGGCGTGTCAGGGTTGCTGTATCTCTTCATGAGTAGGGCCGGGGTGAGAAAAAAAGTGGTAACTCTGCTAACTGTGTGTGTGTGAGAGAGAAGTAAAATGAAGACAGATCATAAATATTGATTAGGATGAATTTAACATGCAATGATTTCCTCCAGTCTCTGATAAACACCTTCAGTAAATTTGGCCTATGCATACAGCTGGATTACCCTAAAGCTGTAAAGACAATAATGCTAGGCTGCAATTTCACAAACACAAGGCAAACTGATCAAATCTTCTTTGGACATCTTCAGCACAACTGGGGGTGGCAGCGGTGTTTAGGAAGGTTGCTCTACCTTGAAGGAAAGTTACAAATGTACAAAACAAGGTTTGTTCCAACAGGAAGAGATCCCCCTGTCCCACCTGGCTCTGTTTTTAAAAAAACACACACACACACACAAAACACCCAGCAAGCTCCAGAACAAAATGCTCCTAATATGTGTGGATAACACATGGGCTAAAAGGCACAGCAATCCATTCGAAATAGCAAATTCGGATGTAAGCGTAGTGAAGTACAGCTCAAAGGCAACTGTGCCGGTTTGGTGACTCGTTTGGAAATGTTAGTCACACATTGTCAGAAATAAAAAGCACAGAAGCAAGCAAGCAGACAAGGCAATTCAAGGCATACAAATCTATATTTGTTCTCCACGAAAGAAAGCCGACAGCATTACCTGCTCCTGTTGTTGGGCTTGTTTCCCTGAAGCACTTTGCTCCTTAGCTGTAGTCATGTTCACCTACTAGGATCCACTGCAGTGGCAAACAGATCTCACAGGTCTGCGTGTCTGTTTTTGCAAGAGAGTGTGTGCGTGTGAGCGTGCAAGAGAGAAAGACAGAGAGAGCATGCATTCAAATGGGCAAGTGTTTAGAGACACAAAAGCTAAAAAAATATAAATGAATAACTAGCCCATCACTTAATCACCAGCTGAGAGAGCTCTCCTCACACTTCCCCCTTCCCAATGAAAATTTAAAGCCACCAAAAATATATACCACCCTGAATCTGCTCTCTATGTTAAGTGTCTCTCTCTCTCTTGCTCGCTCTTTCCCCCCTTTCTGCCTCTAAAATTTAAATGAGGAACATGAAAGGGAGAAAGCAGGATGCCGAGAGGGCTTCTTCAATTAGCAACAGCCTCCGCAATCGTCACAGAAACAATAACTGCTTGGCAACCAGGAACTGGCAGCTCGGAGCTTGAAGACCGCGATGTGGTACTCCCCCTCCTGCCTCCACAGCCAGTCTGGGAGGCAGCTGCGCATGCTCCGAGGCAGCATTGTAACAGAATGTGCAGAATAGAGCTCAGCAGCCAATTTAACACCCAGCTTTTACAATAAGGAATCAATAGGGACAAATGCTGAGCAGGCACCTCATACAAACTGTCCCTCTTTTATGCTTTAAGTGGATGTGGTTTCTTTAAAAAGAATGTCACAGAGGAGGAGTCTTAGGAGTGGGCATCTGGTGTGCACCCACTGGTTTTTACTTTTTTTCCTTCCCGGCGGTTTTAGGGCGAGAGTAGCAGATTTGTACGAACGGACGACTGGCGCACATGTTACAGTCTTCATTCCGTCTCTGTCATATGCTTAACATTTTTCATGCAATGATGTGGCATTCCCACATTTTATTGGGAGTCTCTGTGCCTTCTCCAATAGCCACTGGCCATGAGGAAAATGCAGTGTGGAAGCTCTCAGACAGAGGCAAAGTGATTCAGTGAATACTTGTACGTTTTATATTTGAGAAGGGTTCACCACGGGGAGGCCGTTTGCAGTGGCTTCCTTGCAGCAACCTTTATTTTATAGACTGCTGAACTGGCTACCAAGCACAGAATGAATACAACTTTTCCCCGAGCAGAACAGCAAGAAGATAAAGTTTCCTGTCTACTTTTTAAAGATTTAAACAATGGCAACAGAAATGTTTCTGGTCATACTTTTTTTATTCCAGATTAATAAATACAGAAGTGGCCCTGTACTCATAATCATAAATGCAAAGAAGGTCTATACAATGTGTAAGCAATGCATCGAAAGTATGGATAATACCCACTCTTCTGTTTCAGCACCCTGATGACAACTACTGCTGGCCAGCATGCATGTATTACGTTCACCTGGCCTCTATTATTGAGATTGGGTTGGATGAGCAAGAGGACATGGGTTCATCTCAGCTGTGCCCGCCAGTGTCCTTGGTACACTCTGGAGTTCGAGGTGGTGTTGTTGCCTTGGTCTATCAGGATGTTATCAACTTGACCAGATAGACTGTACCAAGCTCACTAAATTTTGAGTGCTTTTCTTGGCATTCGGCTCACAGGTCAGAACTGGGATTGTAGGTGCACTGCCTAGAGGAAAACTGCCTGGCAATCTTCCTGCCTGAACTGAGCTGGTTGGCACTGATGCTGGAAATACTCAGATGGTCAAAGCACTGGGAGATTTCAACATCCCTATAGAGCAGGGGTGGCCAAACTCGCTTAATGTAAGAGCCACATAGAATAAACATCAGATGTTTGAGAGCCACAAGACATGATGCATTGAAGTGACTTCAGATGAAGAGGCGGGTTTGGGGGAGTGTCCTGAAAGTGACATCACAGAAAGGGGTGGGGGTTTGGTGCAGTATGCTGGAAGTGACATCATCAGAAGGCGTGGGGCTTGGGAAGAGCCATCACCTGACTTTTGATTTGAAAGTGACATCACAAAAGTGATATTTTCTGAATCAGACCTGGCAACCCCAACATTTTTATTGAAAATATGAAAGACATGGAAAGGAAGAAGGAAGGAAGGGAAACACATTGAAAGAAAGGAGGAAAAGGAGGAAAGGGAGGGAGGTAAATAAACTAGACTAAAATAAAATGTATGGCCACAGCGATACTCAAAGCCGCACAATATGTCTAGAAGAGCCACATGTGGCTCCCGAGCCGCAGCTTGGCCACCCCTGCTATAGAGTCATTGCTGCCTGGAGTAGCTCCATGATAGCCACGGATCTGCCTCAATTGACACATATACCCGGTCACACCTGCATGTGTTGATCCATGCAAGTCACCATAATGATGATCCAGGTGTCCCCACCTAGATCTCTGCACCTCCACTGTCATCTGTGGACAGATGATTATCTGGTTGGTTTCAAGCTTAAAACATTGTGATTCCATGATCCACCCATGGAGAACAATAGATCCAGATGATTTCCTGGCAGCTCTGAGGGATTTTCCACCTGGCATGATTGGCAAGCATGCCACAGATGTAGAAGTTCTCTAGAACTGGGACGCCTGGAGAGCAGTGGACAGAACTGCTCCTAAGCACCCTCTCCCGTGGGCTCAGGACCATTAGGCGTCCTGGTTGACTGCAGAACTAGGTGCTAAGAAGCTGTTGGGACAATAACAAAAGAGAGAATGGAGGAAGACTTGAGCCAAATCTGACCGAACACAAGCAAAAGCCAGTTTTAGAACCTCTTCTATGGTGGTGATGGCTTTCTCCTCCATGCAGCACTGACTTGTGGTGCGACTCTGAATTGTAAGAGGCTTGTTGCACTAAGAGCAAACCGCAGGGGTTTCAGAAATTCACTGCTATCAATTCACTATCATCAATCACTGCCATAAATCAAAACACGTTTTATTTTTTATTTAATTTAATTATAGGCGCCTTTCTCACTGAGACTCAAGGCAGATTACACAGTGCAAGTCACTATGAACAACAGCTAGGACATTCTGGTTCATACCTGATTCTACTTGAATATCACGTTCTTTGTAGATATTCTTTCTGAGTATTCTTGAAGCTTCCACCAGCCAGGTATGTCCCTCGGTGGAACAGGCTTCCTCGGGAGGTGGTGGGCTCTCCTTCTTTGGAGGTTTTTAAGCAGAGGCCAGATGGCCATCTGACAACAATGCTGATTCTGTGAACTTGGGCAGATCATGGGAGGGCAGGAAGGCTTACATCAGTGCTTAGTTCCCATGGCGCCTTCTTACATGCCCAGGGTAAGGCTGATTGCCACTTTGGGGGCAGGAAGCAATTTCTCCAGGCCAGTATGGCCAGAGATCCTGGATTTTTTGTAGCAGTGGTGACTGGGTGTGTATGTGGGGGGAGGGAGTTGTGACTTTCCTGCACTGTGCGTGTGGAGGGGGTTGGACTAGATGACCCTGGAGGTCCCTTCCAACCCTATGATTCTATGTATGGGTTCTGTTTAGCTGGTACAGCCGAAGAATATGGGCAGAGTACTTGGAGCAAGAAGCTCTTCCACATGCTTACTGGAATCTTGTCATCCTTGACAAAAGCATCAGTTCTTCTCTTTGGATCCTTGGACTATGGGGTCCTGTAGGACTCTACCTCATTTCCCATGCTCTTTATCATATACATGAAATAGGGTTGTCAGCTCCAAGTTGGGAAATTCTTGGAGATTTGGGGGGTGAAGCCTGGAGAAGACAGGGTTTGGGGAGGGAAAGGACCTCAGCATGGTGTATAATTGCACAGAGTCCACCCTCCAAAGCAGCCATTTTCTCCAGGTGAACTGATCTCTGTGGCCTGGAGATCAGTCGTAATTCCGGGAGATCTCCAGCCACCACCTGGAGGCTGGCAAGCCTAATACGAAACCGCTGGGAAAGCTCATCTAGGCATCTGGGATCATTAGTCACCAGGATGCCCATGACAGTCCTCTCCTTCCCATCATGACTCATGCAAGTTGTCGACGATCTTAACTAGTGTTTGGAGTCTGCAATGGACCAGATGAGGGTGAACGGGTTGAAATTAAGCCCAGACACAATGGAGATGCTGCATGCTAGAGGTAAAGTTAATTTGGGAATAGGCATTCAACATGTACTAGATGGGGCTGCAATCACCCTAATCGAGCAAGCTCACAGTTTGGGTTTGCTCTTGGATTCCTCGTTGACCCTGGATGCCCAGTTGACAGAGGCAGCTGGTGTTTTCCCCAAGTAGGTCATTTCCCAGGTGCGTTTTGTTCCTGCAAATCTGGCTACAGTCAGACATCAGAGGAAGGGTCATCATGTCTAGAGGGCTGACATGAGCATCAACCTCACAATATGAGGCTGCTTTTAATCTAGTCACCATAAAGGGAAAGACCAACCATTTCTTCTACACAGTATTCCGTAAATCTATGGCATGAGTTCACTGTGAAATAAACCAAACACATGGATGAAAGAGATGGGTAGCTCACAAGAAAAGGATGGCTGTCGCTTGCAATGTCTCATAAAGAAACAGAGGGCTAAGACTTCCACAGCCTTCCCTCTGCATGCTCAACGCCTGCCATCTGGCCAGGGTCAGCATTGTGATGTATGTGAAAGATGAGGGATGAACAAGTCATTTCAAGTCAGTTCCATGGGGTGTCGAGTTATTTTGGCTTCCAGCCTGTTTCCAGTGATTGCAACATTTGCTGCCACTTCACAACCTAGAGTTCCACCTGCAATAGATACACCTGCAAGAACTACTACATGGGGAAACAGGCATCAGTGGGGAAAATAAGATGCCAAAGTAAATGAACAAATTCTTTGCAATGCCAGGGACGGCGATTAGGCTGCTGCCATCTTTCTCCCTGAGAGCCACAGGCTGATTTTTCATGTTAACTTTGTGGCAGCTTCATGCAAATGCTCATGACACCACAGTCTGTGGGTTTGCACATGTCTGGTCCCCTCTCTCATGTGGACAGGGATATATTGAGAGCCAGTTTGGTGTAGTGGTTAAGAGCGCGGGACTCTAATCTGGAGAACCGGGTTTGATTCCCCACTCAACCGCTTGAAGCCATCTGGGTGACATTGGGCTAGTCAAAGCTCTCTCAAAGCTCTCTCAGCCCCACCCACCTCACAGAGTGTTTTGTTGTTGTGAGGATAATAATGACATACTTTGTAAACCGCTCTGAGTGGGTGTTAAGTTGTCCTGACGGGTGGTATATAAATCGAATGTTGTCGTTATATGGAAAGCCCCCAACACATTTAAAGGAACACACCACCAAAATCAGTAATGGAACTACTTTTTGACGATCCGTGCTTTAAGAAATATGAGGTTCACATATCTTTGCAAATCGCATATTGATTTGAACTAACCATACAGCTATTTGGCTGGAGGCTACTAATGTGAGTTATGAAGATCCTCTAAAGCCCTAAACATGGGACCGTTGTAAATCTAAGCAGCATTAGCAGATACGAGTTCCCAAGGCCTCAGTGAAGTGGTGCTAATAGCCTTTGTGGTGTGAGTGTAAGGAATACCCAGGGAGAGAATGATTATACTGGAATCAGAACAGACAGACGAAAGATTAAAAGAATCTCTGTTGTTCATTGCTACCACTTTAGGGGAGACAACTGCAGTTTATAGCATAAAAACAGGGGACCCTATACCTCAAACAGATTAAGTCCACTAATTTAGTTTGCCTTACGTGAAAGAGGATTTCATCACAGGGAGGCAGACAGCAAAGTGAGAGAACCATCTCCAATGAGGTCTTTTCCTGCATGCATTCTCTGAACGATTTCTGAAAACTACACTTCAGAATAGGCATTTCCTGGAAATGTGTGTTGGAATATTCCAGGGCAATTCAGAACTAAGAGCGATGAAGTCTTTGTGGACATCAAAAACCCGATAGAGAAAATATATGAGAAACGGCTCTAATCTACATCAGTGCTTCCAAACGTTTTTGGTATGCTGACCCAAAAGTCCAAATTTACTTTGTACGGTGACCCATCCGGGACTGGTCCAAGAGATTGAGAAGGCGCTGGTGGGGGCACTGAGTTGAGGAGATGCCGGAAGATGGCAAAGAAGCGGGTGACAGGTGGCTGTCATCCACTTCTTTGCCATCTTCCTGCCACTCCTCAGTGCAGCACATCTCCCAGCACACCTGCAGCCGGTAGAGGGGCATGAAGCACCGCATGGGAGTGGGCAAGAGGTTGGGCTGCTAAGGCGCACTGGCAAGAGAGAGCCTATGCTCACACACACCTCTCTCCTCTCGCTTTTCCATGTGCTGAACAGCTCCCACCCACTCTTCCAGCCTTTCCTCCCCTTCCTCCACCTACTATCCTAAGGTTACTAATGGACAGAAGGCCTTTCCCCCATCATTATTGTTGCAAAGGGGGAGGACAGGGGGTTGGACTAGACGGTCTGTATGGCCCCTTCCAACTCTATGATTCTCTGACAAGAAGAAAACATGAGAAGCTGGAAAGAAATGAGAGGAGAGAAAGTGAAAGGTGCAAAAGGCAGGAGCTGTCAATAGGGATGGCTGGCCTGAAATCTATTTTCAAAGGCTTCACAACCCACTTTTGGGTGCCAACCCCCAGGTTGAGAAACACTGATCTACATCACTCTCTAGTCCAAAGCTGGAAATGTTCTAGGTACTTTAAGGAATAAGGGTTGGAAATTCTTTCATTGTACATCAGATACACTGTTTATTTATTTGTAATTTTAAGTGGCCAGTTTTGCCTCAGGTTGTGCAATATAATTCCTTGTTGCTCAAATAAGGCATACAGACTAAACTATTGCTGTAACAAGGTATATAGACTAAACAATCAGTTTAATTATATTGTCTTAAGTGTATTTTCATTTGATGTTTAGTTAGTTTTCAGAGTGGTTATCTTCACGCTACCCTCCAAGGATTCGGCATGAGAGGGAAGGGGGTTGAAGGCACCCTTTGAACCTCTTCCTCATCCTGAACTGTCCCAGCTTCTGAAGGCAGGCTTGCAGGCCACGCATTCTCCCGTCCACTCCCTACCCCTGGGGACAGCCACCCCTGCAGGATGCCAAGAACAGCCCTTGCCTAGGCTAGGCACTGGCTGCCTTTCCCCTTGCCGTTGACCAGTTACGTAGCCCCGAGATGCCCTGTGCCCAAAGCATCAATCAGAGCAGGCTTAAAGGGTCAGCAAGCTGGCTGGCAGCTAGCATCTCCTCTTCAGAAGTTACAAGTTGGAGGTCTCCACACACTGAAAAAAGAGACTTATAAAATAACTCATTTACTAACAGTGCAATCCTAAGCAGAGTGACTCCAGTCTAAGACTATTGACTTCAACTACGCTTAGATAGTAAAGAGTCCAGTAGCACCTTTAAGACCAACCAACTTTATTATAGCATAAGCCTTAGAGAACCACGGCTTTCTTCATCAGATGCATCTGATGAAGAGATCTGTGGTTCTCGAAAGCTTATGCTACAATAAAGTTGGTTGGTCTTAAAGGTGCTACTGGACTCTTTACTATTTTGCAGCTACAGACTAACACAGCTAACTCCTCTAGATCTTCTTAGGATTGCACTGTAGGTGTCATTATCTCAAATCGGTTCCCGGAGAAACAGCATACAGCATTTCTAGCTGAAAACTTGGGGCATAAAGAAGACCCCTATATTCCAGAGATTTAGAGGGGATTAAAAACCTTCCTGCTTCTACCTATAACAATGAGAACTGATAAATCTTGGACGAGCAAGCTTAGGCCTGGGTCAAATCCACATTCACCCATTACTCGCATGTTTATCGGATATCTTCCGTTTGCCTCCAATCCGCGATTTTTTCCTCTTCGTTCACATTCCTGCTTCCAATCCGTCTTTCTCGCGCGTCCCTCCGGTCACACGGCTGCTCGAAAATCACTTTTTTGGGCGGGACCTTTTTTTCCCCGCCCATTTTTTAAAATTTTTTTGAGCGCACTTTTCTGTTATTTCAATCTTGCCTTATAAAGAAACATCATTGAAGATAATGATGCCTCTCTTTCCCCCACTGACAGCACTGATGGCTCTCTCCCGTTTCTTTTTTGGAAATTTGGAAGCATGTGGGAAGCTTTCATGGGCATTTCCTATGCAGGACAGTTCAGTGCCTGAATTTTACTGAAGTTTCACTTCCTTGGAGTGTCATTATTTCGGTATTTCGTAATTTCGATATTACAGTAATATAAAATAAAAAAAAAATAAAAAAACAGTTAAAAAGGAAGTTTCGCAAGTCTGTTCTGAGGATGGATTCACCCCAAAATGATTTTTCAAACTACCAGATTTGATTCAGAAACAGCATAATCAATAAATCCAATGCTATAAAGTCAAAAACAGTCTTTTGCAGACTACGGAGCACTTGCAAGTTGAATCAGCCAATAGGAACTCTCGGAACGGCCGGAGAGACAGGAAGGGGGGTGGTTTTTAAAAAAAACGTGTAAATTGCGCATTGGCCCGTTCACGGCCACCGTGAAACTCCCATTGAAAACCTGTGACCACATATTCGGGAGAAATGCGAATGAAATGCGTCTGTTTAATGAGGTAATGTGACCGGCACTCGGGATTGCATGGGGAATGCGGGGAACATGCGACTTAGAATGAGTAATATGGATTTGCCCATTGTTAACCATTACACCAAACTGACTCATAGGATTAGGGTTAATTGAATCCAAGAGAGAATCTGGATTTTGTTCAGATGCAAATAACAATTATTAATGTGGATTTGCCCCTGGTTGTTGTGGATTTTCTGGGCTGTATAGCTGTGATCTTGGCATTGTAGTTCCTGACGTTTCGCCAGCAGCTGTGACTGGCATCTTCAGAGATGCAGGACCAAAAGACAGAGATCTCTCAGTGTCACAGTGTGGAGCTGATGTTGGCAGGTAATTTATATCTACTCAGGAAGGTGGGTTTGGGCTGAGTCATCCTGTAAGAGTTTCCCAGGGTGCGGAATGCTAATGGAGGGAGGCTTCACTGTATCCTGAGAAGATTCCAAGACCACAATGCCAAGACCACGGCTATACAGCCCGGAAAATCCACAACAACCATCATTCTCGGGCTGTGAAAGCCTTCAACAATATAAGCTTAGGCCTGTTCTAAATATTTGATATGACATGGAAAAAATTTAATAGGTGACAAAATAGCCACACAAAGCAAATCTGCAAAAATTCCTCTTATATAAATAACTACATGGAAATAACTACATGGAAATAATATAAATAACTACATGGAAATAATATAAATAACAACCAAGGAAAAACAGTCTCCTACAGGAAAAGTGTTTTTGCCATATATCAAAGGAATTACTGATCAGATGGGAAAGCTTATGAAAAAGCATAACCTTCAAGCAGTATTCAGACCCACCCGAAAAATACAACAGACGCTACAATCAGCAAAAGACAGTAGAGACCCCTTCACCTCTGCAGGAGTATACTGTATACCCTGCAGCTGTGGACAAGTTTACATCGGGACCACAAAGTGTAGCATCCAGACAAGAATAAAAGAACATGAAAGACACTGCAGACTTGGACAACCTGAAAAATCAGCAGTGGCTGAACATAGCCTAACTCAAACAGGGCACAGTATCTTATTCCAGGACACCAAAATACTGGACAACACTTCCAACTACTTTGTCAGACTGCACAGGGAAGCCATTGAAATTCACAAGCATAAGCAAAACTTCAACAGAAAAGAAGAAACCTTAAGAATGAACCGAGCATGGTTTCCAGTTCTGAAAAACACCAGGCTAACAAAACACTCTATACTTGACAATAGCCCTGCAGAGAAGATTAGCACATCAAGCACCAATCCATATGCAAAAGAACCTCCTCAGGATACAGTGAAGCCTCCCGCCATTAGCATTCCACACCCTGGGAAACTCTTACAGGATGACTCAGCTCAACCCCACCCCTCCTGAGTAGATACAAATGACCTGCCAACATCTTTTCCACACTGTGACACTGAGAGATCTCTGTCTTTTGGTGCTACACCTCTGAAGATGCCAGCCACAGCTGCTGGCGAAACGTCAGGAACTACAATGCCAAGACCACGGCAATACAGTCCGGAAAACCCACAACAACCATCACTACATGGAAAAATGAATTTAACTTTTTATCAGCTGTGAACTCAAATAGGAGATTTGGTTTATGTCCTGAAAGGCTGAGATCCCCCACACACCCTCCACTCACAGAGAAAGCAGCCTTTTATGCATAACTTCGTAACAGTTATGATTGTAAAACACTAAATCTATGATACGCATTATCAGTGCAATCCTAAGCAATGTTACTCAGATCTAAGCCCATTGATTCCAATGGGCTTAGACTGCAGTTGTGTTTGTGTGTGTGTTCTTGTGTGTTACAATAGTTCTTGCTACATTTCACTGATCTGCTGAAATTCTTTACCTCACGTCATCCTGTAACATCCTGTAGGGATCTAATTAACTTTTGTCAATCTATACTGAAGTATGTAACGATTTTTTAAAAGAGTTTAAAGGGGAGGGCATAGCTTGAGCAGAGAGCAGGAGCACAGAAGGGTAGGCATGTTTAAACAATTCCCTGGCCGTTTCCAGACGGCTGACCTGCACCCGGGATGTCGTGCCATGTTTCGGATCGTGCCGGGGAAACGCGAAATATCGCGTTTTCTTGCGCAAGTTTTGCGCGATGTCGCGATATTTCGCGTTTTCCCCGGAACGATCCAAAACGTGGCGTGACGTCCCAGGTGCAGGTCAGCCGTCTGGAAACGGCCCCTATTTTCCTCCATGAAATGTGGGAGGGAATGGAGGAAGTTCCTCCCTGGTTTTCCCATAAATTAAATTAATGAAACCAGACTTGAAAGTAGCCATTTGCCAGGTAGGTCATGGCAAGGAAGGATTGCTTCCGGGCAACCAAGAAGAGGAGGCTTTGCCAAATGGAAGAGATGCACTTCTGTTTTTGTTAGATATTAATATGCCACTGACGACTAACATAAACAAGCGTGGGTAGGCTAGGAGCATTTTTGTGTGTGGACAAGTTAAAGGTTCCAAACTTATTTGAGCAGCTGGATGAAGTCACAGCTAGCCTTTGAAACAATGCTCCACTCTCTAGCCAGTATTACGATTTGGGTCTCCAAACTCCATCAAGTATATTGTCGTGTACAGTAAGGCTGCTATTTGTAGGCTGGGTCCAACAGCTACTGCTATTCAGAGCTTAAAATGGTCCCTGAGTCACGGCAGAAGAAGGGGAGAGTCAAACAATTCCATGATTGTTTTCGTTCAGCTTTCCAATTGTTTTCCTTCTCCTCTGAAGGAAGCAAAAATAGTTGCTATTTGATAACAGCCCTGCACATTTCTGGAACTGGAATGACCTTATTGCCGAGTCTTTTCTAGCTTCGTGCTTTCTAAACTTACTTTACTTTCCACCGATCCTGCCCATCGCCAACACAAGTAAAGGTTATTCTTGTAAGCACACATCCTGAGGATGTATGCAAGGATCTGGGCCCTGGAGCACTAATCCAACACCGGCATTAGAAATGGCATGCTTATAAGATACTGCTGACTTTTCCTAAACTACAAACAGACAGGTTATTTGCCCGGGGTTCAGTGCTGTTGGTAAGCAAGTTTTTTCCTGCTTCCCCAATCACTGAGGGGCATTTGTGCACCTTCTGGGCTTTCCCTGATCTTCCCATACCTGCTTTGCTCCAAAGTTCTGGGAGAGATTGCAGCCAATTCTGGGTGGCTATTGTGTGGGTGAGAAATAGTGGGGGGTTTCTGCCCCTGCCCCCACAGCAGCCATTACTTCTCCTTGCCTTTATGAGGCTTTACAAAAATGGCAACTGAAGATAATTATATTGCTATAGCATTATAACAATCTGTGTGTCAGATTTTCTGAACTCCCTGCTTTCATTTAAAAAACAACGTCTGTAGGCCCTTTGGTTGCAAAGTTATAAAAGGGAATGCCTATCTCTGCAAGGGTAGGACTTAGTTTTTTGAAAAATGAAAGCTTGGAATTCAGAGAACCTGTTACACACACTGTTACAAAGTTATATCACTGTAATGATCAGGGCTTTTTTTCAGCTGGAATGTGGCGGTGGAACGAAGTTCCGGAACCTCTCGAAAATGGTCACATGGCTGGTGGCCCCGCCCCCTGATCTCCAGACAGAGAGGAGTTGAGATTGCTCTCTGCGCCGCTGAGCGGTGCGGAGGGCAATCTCAACTCCCCTCTGTCTGGAGATCAGGGGGCGGGGCCACCAGCCATGTGACCATTTTCTCCGAGGGTCAACCCACTGAGTTCCACCACCTCTTTTCCCAGAAAAAAAGCCCTGGTAATGATATCCAGTTGCTACTTTTTTAAAAAAAAAAACGGGAAAGCTCCTGTTGTGTGTGTGGGAGGGGCGGGGTGGTGGCAAACAACTTGTCCAGTGAGGATCAAATTAATATGAGGAGACAATTTGGCCTATCTTTTTGTGTGTGTGGCTGCTTTCATGGGGTCTTTTGCTAGATCTTCCCTCCCACTATTCCAGGTACTTTGCATTCCCTGGGGGAGAGGGATGGCCTCATAGTTTTAAGAACCACTTCTTTTTTGAGAAAAAATGTTACAGCAACCATACTGAGCAGTAGCAACGGTGGCGGTGGCAGGAAGCTTAGGACACTTTGAATTAAGCTTAGCAGACACACATCTTCACGCCTGAGAAGGGCAGTCAGTATTTATAGCAATTACCTAGCTACTGCCTCCTACTCAGCCTGTTAGCCTATAAATCTTGCTCATAGTGGTGGAGTAGACATCTAATAAACATTTATCCGGGCTCACAAAGTAATACCCATTCCTTTCACACGTATGGTTATTTTTAAGGGCCTCTGTTTCCATTAAATTTTTTGCTCCAAAGTGTGTGTGTGGGGTGGGGGGTGGGGGGAAGCAGCACAATTTAATGAAGTGTGTTAATGAGGTTTATCTTGTATTAGCCTTGCCCTTCATATACATTCATTATTCTGCCTGCTTTTGCAATGCCTTGATCCTGCATGAGGAAGAACAGAAAGGAACCAAACCTGCCCAACTCACAGATTAAATCCGATAATGACTTTATTTCCTGTCTTCTTCAGCACTTTTTTTCGCAGTTCTTGGAACACCATTCCTACCTCTATCCCTTTAAGCCCCCCTTCAGAATTCCCTTCTTTTGCAGAGTCTTCCCTGGACCATAACTGATTTCTAGGGTTGCCAGCCTCCAGGTAGTGGCTGGAGATCTCCTGGAATTACAACTGGCCTCCAGGCCACAGAGATCAGTTCACCTGGAGTAAATGGCTACTTGGGGGGTGGGGGACTCTATGGCTTTATACCATGCCAAGGTCTTTTCCCTCCCCAAACCCCACTTTCTCCAGATTTAACCCCCCCAGATCTCCAGGAATTTCCCAACTTGGAGCTGGCAACCCTACTGATTTCACCTATTCTGTTCTCTCTCCCACAGTTTGTTCACCTATTTCTTGTTATTTCTTTCTGTAAATTCAGTCCTGTCTGTTTGTTCTTTGCGACCACATCTGCATCCCTACAGAATATGGGCCATGCAAATTCAGTAAATTTTGCAAAGCACCTTGGCAAGAAGGTGGCAATAAACAAATGATGCATTAATAACAAAATCATTAACATTTAATTATATTCATTAAGCAAATATAAACATTCGCATAAAATTGGTCTTAAGTCATTTTTATTAGCCAGGCTCCTAGCACAGTCAAGGGCAACTATTTTAATGAGTGAAACTACTTCTACTCCTTTAACGAAACCTTTCCAACCATTTAACAAAAAAGACAGGAATGCTGTTCTTTCCTGCTTCTTCCCCCTTGCACAGCCCTACCATCCATCTGATGAATGCTTCTGCCAGGGCAATCTGCCTTGAGTCCCCCCAAAGTGAGCCATAAACGAATAGAGCCCATTTAGGATACATTAATGGGAGGTACTCATGTAAAAGCTCCTGGTGTTTGCATAGTTCTAAGAAATAGTTAAAGCTTTCATTGTCAGCCTTGCACAAGGAAATACATGGTGGTGGAAGATGCTGTCAAGTCATAACCAACTTATGGCAACCCTTACTGCCTTTTTTAAGGCAAGAGATTAAAACAGGTGGATTGCCATTGCCTGCCTCTGCAACCCTGATCTTTTTTGGAAGTCTCCCATCCAATAGTCAACCAAGGCTAACCCTGTTAATGTCTAAGATCTGACAAGATCAGGCTTGCCTGGGCTATCCAGGTCAGGGCAAGTAAGTATATAGATCATAGTAAATACATACAGAGCCAGTGTGGTGTAGGAGTTAGCGTTGGACTAAGATCTGGGAGACCGAGGTTCAAATCTCTGCTCAGTTATGGAAGCTCGCAGGGTGATTTGGGGCCAGCCACATTCTTGTAGCCTAACCTACCTCACAGGGTTGTTGTGGGGATAAAGTAGAGGAGAGCAGAATAATGTAAGCCACTTTAGGTCACACTGAGGAGAAATGAATTAAATAAGTGAAGTAAATAAAATAATCAGATCTGCCACATTCACTTCCAGTGCCGTAGCTCAAACCACATCGACAGCTTACCCTAGGCTTCCTGCCTGTACTCTAGCTGACATGCTCTTGACAGCTGCAACACAAGACATGCCTGGTTTTGGCTTGTTTGTCTACGCTAGGGAGACTTATGGTGCCTTTTATACAAACACCAGTTCACCAGCCAGTTAAGCAGGAATACACGGGACTTAGTCCTCTTATGATCTGATTTACTCTCCCAGTACTTCATTAAAAGAACAAAAGTGCCACATGCATCTATTTGGAAGTCAACGGCATTGCTTTAAAGGGACAAAGGCTCAATTAGATTGCTAACCTGGCATGAGAGCTACCCAAAAGACCATGCTGTATTGGTGTAAAATGGAAATCCTCATCTTGTGTGTTTTCCAGATCAGATGGTTAATTTGCATGCCAGCAATAGTCGGGCTGGAGAAGGGTGTATTTTCGGTGGAAGAAACAGCTTCATGAACCACTGCAGGCAAGCAAAGCCTCATAACAGTACCACCAACACATCATGAAACCCAGAGAAGCACTAGATTTCCCCCCTCTTTGGGGGCGGGTGGGCGCTGGGTGGGTGAGTACCATGCAGCTCACATACAACATGAATTGGATCTTTCCCTTATGAAAATGAAATAAGAATAAGGATACAAGGATGAGATTACAAAAAGATTGAAAAAAATAGGTTTCTTTTCTTTATCCGTATCCTACATGTCTTTTTGATCAGTGAGAGGGAAATACACATGAGAAGAAATACTTTATATCACACTTGGGAGTAGTTCATCAAAAGGGTTTGACTGGTTTCGGTATTCTGGTTTTTAGCTTGTATTGTTGCTTGGGCTGGCTTTCAATTAATCATTGTGAACTGCCTCAGGCTCTTGTGGTGCGGAAGTCTTAAGTAAATATTTCAAACTAACAACAAACAAATTAACCACCTCATGCCTGAAACCAGAGGTGACACTTTCGCATCACTTCCCACTGATTCAAGTTGTACATTCAAATGAAGCATAAAGGTATAGCTGTCAAAAAATTAAATACCCAAGTGAGCAAGCTAGGATCTTGTACGATGCATGGCTGTGGGCAGGAAGGCGAGTTCAAGACGTCCCCAGCAGTTTACATTTTGAGGTCTGAGTTCTTCCAAATCCCAGTAGAATTTGTCACCCAACAACAAACTGCGCCCCCCCACACACACACACATCCACCTGCTACTGATATCCACTTGGACAAAGGAAAACAAGATGTCCGTTGGATCATAGGCAATACTTGTGTAGGAAAGTGGTACGAAAACCACAAAACAGAAGTATTAGCTAAGAGTTTAAATCAGAAGATGTGAACTGACTGTAATGCAGATAAATAGGTAAAGATTAGATTAGACTGGATCCACTGTATATCATTCAAGCACTTTCAGCCGCATCACAAAGACAATTCCACTTCAGGGCCTGAGGACTCAAAACAGAGCAGGTCCCAAGAGTATCCGAGTTTGGCCCAATTATGCCATCAGCGTAAAGCAACTACTTTCCCCCCCCCCAATTACATAAGTGAAAGGCATTTATAACATGGCTGTTGCAATGATGTGCGTAGCAATATACGACCTCAGCGTGATCTTGGGAGGGCAATTACGGTGAAACTATCAGCAAGGTACATGCAGCAAAGGGCCGTCTTATTGTGTGTGTTCTCAGCCGCTGGACAAAAGCTGAACTCTTTCTCAGCTGTGGTATAATGAGGACAGCAAAGGTGAAATTAGAGTACGCTCCTTCCTTCAAGACACTTCAGGGCAGACTAATGAGCCCATCTCTAAATGGCACATCACTTTAGACCTTTGCACCTCCTTCCCATTTTATAAAATAACATCTGAGTGAAGAGGGGAGGAGGTAGAGAATGGAAAGGTTACACAGTGTTCCACCACGTGCATGTAAATATGCAGCTTCAGGGGCCGCCAGAGTGAGAATCCCCAAATAGGGGATATTTCATTTGCATAATATGGAAGTGATATTTGCATATTCTTGTGTGTCAACCAAGGGACATTTCTTGAAATTGCTTTCTCCCCCTGAATAATCTTCTCATCATACCTCACTTAAATGCTCTAATGCACAGTGTGTGTGTGTGTGTGTGTGTGTGTGTGTCCATCAAGTCATTTCTGAGTTACAGTGACCCTATGAATGAAAGAACTCCAAAACATTCTGTCATTGACAGCCTTGCTCAGATCTTGCCAACTGGAGGATGCGGCTTCTGTTACTGAGCCAAGCCATCTCATTTTGGATCTTCCTCTTTTCCTACTGCCGTCCACCTTTCTTAGCATTATTGTCTTTTCCAGTGAGTCTCGTCATCTCACAAAGTGACCAAAGTACGATAGCCTCATTTTCATAATTTCAGATTCTAGGGAGAATTCAGGCTTGATTTGATCTAGAACCCACTCATTTGTCTTTTTGGCTATTCATAGTATCTATAAATCTTACCTCTAGCACCACTTTTCAAATCTTCCTAACCACTTTCTTCACTGTCCAACTTTCACACCCATACCTCATAATGGGGAATACCCTAGTATTAATAATCTTGATTTTGGTCCTCAGCAACATAGACTTATCTTTAAGGCTCTTTTCTAGTTCCTTCATGGCAGACCTTCCAAGTTTCAATTTTCTTCTCTGACTTCTTGGTGGCAATCTACCTTCTGCGTGATGCTTGAGCTAAGGAATAGAAAAGTTTTAACCATTTCAATTTCTGAATTGTTAACTTTATAATTGTATGATTCCTCAGTAGTCATTAATTTTGTTTTTTTCATGTTCAGCTGTAATCCTGCTTTGGCACTTTCTCCCTTAACCTTCATTAGTAGTCATTTCAAGTCTTCACTATTTTCCACCAGTAATGTGGTAACATCTGCATATCTCAAACAGTTAACGGTCTTTCCAATTTTCACTCAACCTTCATCTAAATCTAATCCAGCATTCCTTATGATAAGTTCTGCATACAGGCTGAATAGAAAGGGAGATAACATACATTTTTGTCTGGCCCCTTTGCCAATTAGAAAGCATTCTGTTTCCCCATATTATGTCCTAACAGTAGCCTCTTGTTCAGAATACAGATAGTGCATCAACACATTTAGACACTGTGGCACACACATTTCTTCTAACACTATCCATAGCTTTTCATGATCCACACGGTCAAAAACTTTGCTGTAATCTATACAACATGGGCTGATTCTCTTCTGAAATTCCCTAGTATGCTCCATTAGCCATCATATATTTTCAATGTGATCTCTAGTGCCTCTTCCTTTTCTGGATCCAGCTTGAACATTTCTTGTTCCAATATGGTAAGAGTCTTTGCTGTAGAATCTTGAGCATTATTTTGCTTGTGTAGGAAATTAATGTGATGGTCTGATAGTTGCTGCAATCTTTGGCATCTCTTTTTTTCGGAATTTGAATGTAGTGTGGACCATTGTTTTGTTTTCCATATTTGTTGGCATATTCTTGTTAAGATTCTCCGTTTCTGTAGCTTGAAAGAGCTCTATTGATATCTCAGCTGCTCCAGGTGATTTGGTTCTCCCAGTTGCTTTGAGTGCAACTTTAACTTCACTTTCTAAAATTGTAAAGCACAGTGGGTGACTGTTTTAAAATCAACTGCAACAGCACAGCAGTTCAAAAAGTCATATGCTTGGACCTCAACACAAACCCTTACAAGGTTATATCTGATAACCTTGGACTGATGTTGTAACTAGAGATGGGCACGATCTCCATTATGATAAAAAAAAACCCACGATAATGGCAATCTCCCAATCGTGACCTGATGGATCGTTGTCTTCCATGGCAAATGATCCAGCAGTCGGGGGAGGGGGCTGGACCGGGGCGATCGTGATAGGACCGGGAGGCTAGACATTCAGTTGCCAACAATCTATTCCCCTGGCAACGGAGGCAGGGGAATGCCTGAGCTCTGTTTGAAACTTGATAATATTTCCCCTAGCGAGGAAAGGCAAACAGTTGTGAGTGAAAAGGTGGCTTCCTGAGAAAAATATAAGCAAAGTGATTGGGAGAGGAATGGGTTAAGAGAGAGAAAACTTTGAGTGCGGCTATCAGAAGCTGTTTTGCACTTCATTTAGTGTGTTGAAAGAGTTAAGAAGAGATCTCTTCTCAGTGTTAACTCTTTCAAAAAACCCTTGCTTTGAAAGCAGCTATCGAGCTGTTTTGCGCTCCTCTCCTGACTTTCAGTGCATTGAAAGAGTTAACTGAAAAGAGATCTCTCTCTCCTCCTGGCTTCTCAGCCCAGTGCCTGCATTTTGCAAGAAGTTGGTATGTGATTTGATGTTTCATTTGTGTTTTTCCTATTTAAAAAACCATAGGATCTGCAAGGATCTGTGTGGATCCTGGTTTTACTTTCTTCCTGTTTAAAATATTCTTTGGAAGATTGGCTGCTTGCTTTTAAAATCGGGTGGGATGGAGGATTCTATCCCTGCTTTTTTAAAAAAGCTGGCTGAAACTTGTTGACGGGGTGTCTCTCTCTCTATTTGGAGAGGCAGGGACGGGTTAAAAACTTTCCCCCCCTCTGCTCTAAGTGCGTGCGTGTGTGTGTGAGAAAACGTCCCCTCCCGGAGGGGAGGCAGCTCATCGCCGGGTTAAAAACTCCCCCCCCCCGCTCTAAGTGTGTGTGTGTGTGTGTGTGTGTGTGTGTGTGTGAGAGAGAGAGAGAGAGAGAGAGAGAGAAAACGTCCCCTCCCTGAGGGGAGGCGGCTCATCGCCAAGTTAAAAACTTTTCCCCCCATCTGCTCTAAGTGTGTGTGGGGGGGGGGGGCGCCCCTCCAATCCCAGATCCCAGATCGGAAACGGGACTTGATCAGAGTGAATCGGTGATCTGGGGTCGTCACCAGAGCAGATCCATGAACAGCTTGATTGGTATTTTTTTTTGGGATCGTGCCCATGTCTAGTTGTAACCCTCAGCCAAAACCCTGAAAAAAAAAAGAAGCATCCACTGGAACAACTCGTCAGTAGCTGCTCCCTGCCACAACAAAAAAACCCCTATGTATTTGCTCTTGCAAAGTAGAAACAGGTTTTTGGATTTTGACTTTCCCATGTATTTGCTCACCTTTCAGAGTCTCAAGATCCAGAGATTCACTTCCCAGGCATTTGCAAAATCTGATGCATGATGTACAGCCTATTGCACAGTGGGTGGCAGATCAAAGGGACCACAGGTACATAAGAAGAAAAAATTCCAGATTCAAATCCAGCCACAGTTTGCTCTGGATTATACATGTTAATCTGCAAAGGAGTGAACAGTAAATGATTCTGCCAAGACCATTGGGTAAAGGATGTGAAAAGTTGGCTTTGATTACATTTGGAACCATTTCAGCCCTTTGAAGACATGATTGGATGACTTATTTCTGGCAGTGAAAAGATGGACATTAAAATGTTTTGAGCTTCATTTTTGAGGAACAAGAACACCTATGGTCCATTTACATTGCAGAAATCCATTAGGCAATATAAATTGGTTGTTGTCAATCCGATATTCTTCTGATGTCTTATCTCACTGAATGCACTCTAACAATCGTAATGTAGCTGCTGGTTATCAATCACATTTCTAAATTAAATCCCCAAGGATATTCAACTGTCCCCCTCTATTGCTGTCTTCCACCAGCAGATGAAGATTTTTTTGTGTTGTTTGGCATACCCCCAATAACTGATACTGTTTAGTATACATGAAAATCAAAACAAGTTTTTAAAAAATCCTTTGTAGGATTTGGTATTTTATAAATGTTTTTATTGCAGCCGAATTTTCTTGTGCTCCAGTTAATTAAGACTCACTGAAGACAGCATTCCTCAAATCAATGTAAAAATGACCTTACGTAACTACTCTGAATAAGCCTGGCTCTATTATCAACAGTATTACTCTTGTAATGCCGTGCCTAATACTCCTCCATGCAGTGGAGCTCAGAGACTGGATTACAACCCAAAAATAGTTCTCTAATTTCATTTTCACAATGATGAAAAGTTTCTTCTCCCCACACTAGCTTACATCCTCTAAAATGCTGTCTCTCATTTGAAAGAGGTGGTAAGTGACATTATCTTCTCTACTACTCCGCTTGCAAAGGATCGTGCTTCTTATTAACCCCAGCTTAGCACAGCCAACATACCAGCTACAGGAAAGCAGGCATTAACAAGGGAAATTACATATGAGAGAGCACATATGCAATTGTACAAACCAGATCAGCGTGGCAAGGCACTTCACAGCAAAGAGGGCTCATATTGCAAGTGCTACAGCAACGATTTTTCTTTTTTCTACTTGATTGATATTTCCCACTACAGATCAGGTGCTTTGCAATTGTGCCAGCTGTTTGCACTGGCCTTCCTCATCCTAATGCAGCAGAATCCCTAATGTCAATGTGGAATTTACTAACCTAAGCCTTGAGGTTTAAGAAGTAATTCAAAAGGCAACCTTTCCGTTTCCCTTTCCCTCCTCCTCCTCTCACTTTGTCTCTTTAAAATTGTTTTTCTAGGAAACCCACAATTAGTGGAAAGGAAAGGAAAGGAAAGGAAAGGAAAGGAAAGGAAAGGAAAGGAAAGGAAAGGAAAGGAAAGGAAAGGAAAGGAAAGGAAGGCTAACATTGCCTCTCTCGACATGTGTTCTTCACATGTCAGATGTCTCATGTAGAGAGACTCTAGGCTTATTCCTAACTATGGTTCAAATAAGGACAGGCTATATATATTCTTAAAGTTGCAAGTTTCAGAAGTTTCATAGTATGGGGTTTCTCCCTTTTGTTTAGCAACCTGTGATCATGGCTGCCACTGAGATGGATCTCTGGTGTGACACAGCTCCCCATAAAAAGGCAAGATGGCAGGAGAGATTTTCCCTTGTGTCCAGAGGTTTTATGATCTTTTTACTGACCCACCCTTTGCAGGTCATCTCTCCTTTCCTGCCCAAGAGGAAGATCTGTTCATTACCATTTTGTCCCCCAAGCTCTGAGTCTTAAGTGTGGCTTTTCTATCAGCTGTTCTTCCCTGGGCTAGGGCCATCTGCATATCTATGAAGCTGGATGGCTCTGGTGCTGGCAGCTGAGCCATATCCACCTAAGCTTTTCACTACACCAAACTTGAGAGACAGTTTGGTGTCGTGGTTAAGAGTGTGGGACTCTAATCTGGAGAGCTGGGTTTGATTCCCCACTCCTCCACTTGAAGCCAGCTGGGTGACCTTGGGTCAGTCACAGCTCTCTCAGAGCTCTCTCAGCCCCACCCACCTCACAGGGTGTTTTGTTGTGGGGATAATGACATACTTTGTAAACCGCTCTGAGTGGGCATTATGTTGTCCCGAAGGGCGGTATATAAATCGAATGTTGTTGTTGTTATTATTATTATTGTGTATCTGTTAGCCTGTGCAGCCTCTGAGTCTGTGCAGAGTGTAGACTCAATTATTATAACTTTGACGTAAGTTTTGGAGTATAAGGCACCCTGTGATTATCTCATGGCAAGTATAGCATCTGTCATCTAGGCATCATTGGAGATTATAGACATTGTTTATAAGGAAGCCAGAGGTTTATGAATGGATTAGCACAGGTTTGGATGAGTTTTTTCATTGAATGGTACTCCAGGTATTACATAGACTTTTATTTGAAAAGCTGCAAATTAGGAGCACTTTTCTTCTTTTAAAAAATTGCAGAGATTAAAAACATTGGAAACTTATGAGAAAAATTTATTGTATCAAATTTTGGATCTGGAAAAAGAATATAAACTTCTTTTAGATTATCAGATCTCAGAAAAGATAGATATCTTAAAAGCCCAATTAAGATTACATACATCTCATAAATTAAAAGGGATGTTGATGTCAGATCAGAAATATTTTTAATATAAATCCTTCTACAGTATTGGCAAAACTACTGAACCATCAATATAAAAAGAATATGGTTTCTTTATTATCAGTTAAGAGGAAGAATTTATATTGATCAATTGAAACTGTTGACACTTACAAGGATTATAAATCAAATAATATTGGGTTAGAGCCCCGTGGTGCAGAGTGGTAAGCTACAGTACTGCATCCCAAGCTCTGCTCATGACCAGAGTTCAATCCTGGTGGAAGCCGGGTTCAAGTAGCTGGCTCAAGGTTGACTCAGAGCGGGACCACAAGTGACGCCTGACACAGGTTGGACACTTGCCAGCTTCCTTCAAGTCTTGATGGGAAATGTAGGCAGCTTGGCGGAATGTTCGACAAGTGACAGTTGAAAAGTCCATTGGACAGCAGTCAGAGAGTCAAACTGCAAGACCAGGACGCCTACATTTCCCATCAAAACTTGAGGGAAGCTGGCAAGTGTCCAACCTGTGTCAGGCGTCACTTGTGGTCCCGCTCTCAGCCTTCCATCCTTCTGAGGTCGGTGAAATGAGTACCCAGTTTCCTGGGGGTTAAGTGTAGATGACTGGGGAAGGCAATGGCAAAACACCCTGTAAAAAGTCTGCCAAGAAAACGTCGTGATGCGACGTCCCCCCATGGATCAGCAATAACTTGGTACTTGCACCTTTACCTACCTATTGGATTGAACATTTTTAAGCTAGCCTGAACATTTGAAAGATTCACAGGCTATAATTACATTGGTAGGATCAGTACTTGTAGGAAAGTGAATAAAGCTCGTTACCCTGACGATCCCCCGCCCCCTAGTTTATAAAATTTTCCCGGGTAAGATAAGGAATCCTCTCCTGAATGCAATTAATAATTTGTCAGATTTTCATTAAAAACACTTCCCTCAAAGAGGTGCGTGTCATTGTTATCCTAATGCCAGCTAAGGATCCTTCTCACACCAGTCCTTATAGGCCAATATTGCCTTCTGGGACTGCAGCATTTCATAATTTCAAGAGGGTGGCGTGTTTGAATGCTCTTCCATTTTTAAAAGCCACTCTGTGTATAAGCATAAGCTTTTGAGAATCACAGTTCTCTTCTTCAGATGCATCTGAAGAAGAGAACTGTGATTCTTGAAAGCTAATGCTACAGTAAAGTTGGTTAGTCTTAAAGTTGCTACTGGATTCTGTGTATAGAAAACTAGAGAAAAGGAAAGATTAGAACTCAGCTCCTCAACAGACAAGCATGGTGCTTTTGACACTGAATACTCTACTGTTATGTAATCTCCCCCCCCCTCTCTCTCTCACACACACACACACTTTGAACTGGTACTCTCAAGAACACTGCACCTCCTACAGATCTTGCATCTCCCTTAATCATAGGCTGATGACAGGAAGAATATAAAGAACTCACTAGAAACTGAGCAAAATGACTACATGTGTAGTCTGTGCACGCGGAGTGTTGCTTCACAACCAGAATAGCACAGAAATAATATTTCATGTGGGATATTTTTATCCATTTTTCAATTTAAAAAGTACAGGAGAGAAAACAATTTGAGTCGCAGCTCTTCCTGTTAGCTAGGGACGGGCAGAGAAGGAACAACATGAAACATGATTTGATGTAGTTTAATCGAATTAAACATGTTTCCCAGTAGTTCAGGGAAGGCCCTCTGGCCAAAACAACAATGTTAAGCTTCCCAATGAGCAAAATATATTAAGCAAAATACATTATGATGTAAATAGTACAGCCCCCCCCCTCCATGTACACTGGGTTCAGCTAAAGGCAGTAAAGCCAAATCCTGTGGACAAGTAAAACTGCAGGATGCAGCAATAGAACTGCTTGAAGTAAGTCCATGCTAATTAATGTATTAAAAGGTACAACGACATCTTAAATAAAAGATACACTTTTAGTGAAACAATAAGTTGTTAGGAATATGGGAATTGCTTTGCTTGACCAGACCAAACTTTCGTCCCACTCAGCACTCCCTCTCCAATTAGGGTTAACACGTATTTGCAGAAAGGACTGTTTCTTTAGAAATGAGAATAATTTTTATCATTACTTTGGGCCCAAGATAAAACTATTTTTTTTTTTAAAAAAGCAACACAACTTGCCCATGACAATTATATCAAGGCTGGGCGGAGGAATGGGTTCTGTGTTTGATGCTAGGTCAGCCTATACAGTTAATTTTTTTTTGCTATGATGCCTAGGAATGAGATGGTTGGACTTTTGTCAGGGCTCACAGCTATGGATAACCTGATTCTCTTTCAGGCCACAGACAGACCTGAAGGAAAGGCATTGTGGGCAATGGGATGATGGGAGCTGATCGTGTCTTGCCAGCTGCTCATTTCTCTACATTGCTTTGCATATGTGGACTTCCGTGCCTTTCTGATTTACAGTCAGACATGTCAGTACAACTAGGCTCCCTCCTCCCCCGTGCCAAAGGCCGTCCCTAAAGAGACGCAAATATGCCTCTTCTCTCCCAAAGAAGTCTTGGCCTTGCATTGGGTGTGGGTTTTACAGTGCAAACCTAAGCAGGTTTACTCAAGACCCCACTGAATTCTACTTAATGGGGCTTACTCCCAGGAAAGTGTGCTTAGGATCACACTGTTATGCAGGGCTTTTTTTCTGGGAAAAAAGGTGGTGGATATCACTATTATTACATGTGCATGTGCAAAGTGTGTGTGTGCCGCTGGAAACACACGATGATGTCACTTCCGGGAAATGTTTTAAGCTTCATTTATGAGGAACAAGAACACCTATGGTCCATTTACATTGCAGAAATCCATTAGGCAATATAAATTGGTTTGTTGTCAATCTGATATTCTTCTGATGTCTTATTCTTCTGATGTATCTCATTTAATGCACTCTAACAATTGTAATGTAGTGGCTGGTTATCAATTACATTTCTAAACCACAGACTAACATGGGAAAGAAAGAAGGAAGCAAGGAAAGAGGGAGGGAGGAAGGGAAAGGCCAGGGAAGCAGGCAGCCCGGGAGAAGCTCCATGCAGGGAGATGGCCCACGGGTCTTTGGGCACCGGGGGCGGGGCCACCAGTCACGTGATCTTTTTTCAGAGGTGCCGGATCTCAGATCCTGGGAGATCCCACTGAAAAAAAGCCCTGCTGTTATGATTCTCTGCAGGACAGTCTTCCATAAGAAATGTATCCTTTTTTTTGTAAAGGCACTTATGGTATGAACCGTTATACAACTTCCTTTAGAAATGAATTCTGTAGCTTAATGAATCAGTCAAAGTATTATCTCATTTGGTTCATTCTGAACCTGATGTGAGCCAGTTTGACTACATGGTCCTCAGTTTTGGATGGATCAAAATAATAGCTAACTTTGTGGCAGATACATAAAGATTAATTAAAGCCCTAAAGGCATGAAAAATAGATCAATTGTATCTGAATTGGATACAATCAATTGGATTGGATTGGATACAATCAATTGATCAATTGGATCTGAATCTTGCTCTTCTACTACAGATCAACACAGCTACCTAGGATTGCCAGTCCCCTGCTGACGGTGGGGATCCCCTGCTCCCACCCTCCACCCCTGCTTACCTGGCCAGAGGGGAAAAGGTGAGGGAATGCACATCCTGAGGCCTGCTCCCAGGCGGTGTGCCATGCTCTTGTAGTCAATCAGGCCGCTGTGAAGCACAGGAGCACTCCAAGGCCCATTGCACCACTCTGGCAGCACTCCCGTGCTCCACAGCAGCCCAATTTGGGCCCGATTCAGCCCACTGTGGAGTACAGCAGCACTCCTAGGGGTGGAACATGGTTTGCACGATGACATCACTTCCCAGTACTGGTGATCAGTACTAGGTATGTGGAAACAGATGGGAACAAAATGAAAAACTCTCCTGCACAGAAGCACTCTTAAACCTAGGGCTGTTTTGTTGTGGGGATAATAATAACATAATAATAATAATAACAACATACTTTGTAAACCGCTCTGAGTGGGTGTTAAGTCATGCTGAAGGGCAGTATATAAATTGAATGTTGTTGTTGTTGTTGTTGTTATTCTGCACTGGGTGTCTTCTGCAGCTCAGATTCTTAACTGCACCATTTTCTCCCATACACGCTATCATTTGCCATTCAGTGCTGTCCTGTTTTTGTTTTCCTTTCCCAAATGTGTGTGTTTATTCTGACTGATAAAACAGGGGGAGAACTCTAAGATAAACCTGGAGAACAGTAACTGTCAAATGACAAATGTAAAGGGTGGGTGGGTGGGGGGGGGGGAAGAACCGATGCAGTTAAGAAGCTGAGCTGCAACCAAAACCTGGTATGGAAACTCCCCCGTTCAGCTTTATCAATCTGGCATTCATTGCTTTATGTTCATTATGTTGGTAACTTATAGTCACCATTATTCCAGCTAACTTTCCGCCTGCTGTTTTATAAGTACTGTATCAACTAAGTGTCAATATGGCAGCTGTTCATTTATATAACATTTATGAGCAGGCGTGAATATGGTCATAAAAAGTTTTGCACCAGGTCCAGATACTGTGCTCTGAAAATGCTTGATCCCTAAAAAATTCCACATTAAGCAGATTTGCAATTAAGCATGTAAGAGCTCAATTAGCATAATTTGTTCTGTTTGTGATAGTGATGGAAAGGAGCAAAGAGAGTACTGAAATTCTATCAAATCACTGTAAATTCTGCTCATCCCCCTCATTTCTGAGATTTCACAAGATGCGGTACACCTATTTTTGAGCCAGTGTTTTAAATTTATTTTACTTCATTTATACCCTGCCCTTCTACCCATTGGGAACCCAAAGCAGCATGCATCATTCTCTTCTCCCCCATTTTTTCTTCACACAACCCTGTTAGGTAGGCTAGGCTGAGTATGTGTGACTGGCCCAAGGTGTTGGGAATTAGCAAGTGTTTATGTTCAGTCATCAGATGCCTGATCAGGCATCTGATGAAGAGAACTTGATTCTTGAAAGCTTATGCTATAATAAAATTGGTTAGTCTTAAAGGTGCTACTGGACTCTTTTTGATTTTGCTACTACAGACTAACACGGCTAACTCCTCTGGATCTATGTTCAGTCATGAAAGAGTTAAACTGTTGTTTGTGTTACTTAGGTAGAAGGTTTATTTGCACGTAACCACTTAGTTGTCTAGTAAGGTTTCCTGCCATAGGACTGGGAGTCTCTGTACTTAATGAAGTAAGATTGGGATTCTCTATTGGGCAGTTTATTTGGAGGGGGCATTAAATGGAAAGATATACTGAAGTTTATTGCTCTTTGTTCAGTTCCCTCTAAGTGTCTGTTTGGTTCACAAGCTAGCAAAATGTACCCAGTTAGCCATTTCTTGTTTTTCTACCAATGTAACCTTTTATCCTTTTATGCAGTAAAATGTTTTTATAGAGCTAAACCCTGGGATCATGTTCTCATTATGTCCAATGCACAATTCTGCTACTTTGCTACAAACTGAATATATCTTAATACAAGGTCATCCAGGAAGCTTCCATGGCAGAGCAGGGAATCAAACCTGGGTCACCCACATCCTAGTCTGACGCTCTAGCCACTAGGCAACACTGGCTCTCTGATGTCTCCAAAGTGCATCCTGTGTACTTTGATAGTGCTACATAACTAAGCAATCTTAAGGGTTAGAAAAGGCTGAGATTCTCAGGATAATTCTGAATTCTGCATTGTATTCTGTACTAGTACAACCTGATTATGGAATATGGGACACAGATGGCACTGTATTGGTTATATAAATATCTCCAATCCTAGACTCATAGTTGGATCTGGGCTTGGGCACTGCATCTACTACAACAGTCATAATTCTTTTCCTTTTTAAAATATGTATAATATGCAAAGTTAGATCTCATTTCTTTATGAACTGCTATTCAGAGGGGAGGGGGTTATCCTGAGGAAGGGGTTTTAGCTATAGCTTTATGAAATCAGTTGCAATGAGGAACCTGCACAGACCTTCCAAGATGTAAACATTTTTTCATTTTTTAAGTTCGACACTGCAATTACTTTCCTCACCTGACAAAACATTTTTTTTTAAAATTCACATGATATTAATGAGATCATCTTCTTTTCTTTTGGGCTGCTCTTTTTTTATATGCCACCACACTTAACAGCACGTGGAATTTAATTTACTATGAAGCCAAAATTATATTCAGTATCAGATGTGAAAAAGGGAGTTCTCTTCAACCTAATCCATATACTTACTTACTATACTTACTTACATATTATCTGTTGCTTTAAATATGTACTCATGTGCTTCATGTTGTTCAGTGTAAGTCCTAGAATTGATTAAGTTCTGTTTCAGCAATTCCTCATCCCCATATTGGATCCTTGCTAATACTATATCTTTGTAAACTTATATTCACTTACCCTGTGACACTGTTTATGGAAATGTTCTTGAAACTGTATGGAAATGCCTGCCTTTGTCCTTGCCACTGATTGTACTCATCTCACACTATGTAATCCGCCTTGAGTCTCGGTGAGAAAGGCGGATTATAATTAAATAAATAAATAAATAAATAAATAACTTTCAGGAGCTAGATGGTATATGCCTATTATATCTACTACTGTCACCTCATTGCCTACAAATTAGTCTCTAGGTTTAATTCAAGGTACTGGTTGTTGTTGGTGGAGAGTACTGTCAAGTCATAGCTGACTTATGGCAACCCCCGCTGCGGCTTTCAAGGCATTTATTGTATCTTATACTATTTTATTGCATTGTTTTTATATTTTGTAATTCTGCCTTGAGTCTCACTGAGATGAGCGGACTGTAAATAAACGGAGGAAACAAATATTCCTTGAGACCTTCAACCTGCTGACACATGCGACCAATTCTGCAATGAGGACTCGATCCAGCTGGAGCTGACGGAGAGGAAGATGGCAGAGCCAACTAATTCTGGTTTTATCCCCATCCTCCTCCTCAAAAACAAAAATACAACAGAACAGCTACTTAACAATTAACTGCTTACTATGCAGCTGCCAAACTAGGGTTGCCAACCTCCAGGTATGGCTTGGAGATCTCCTGAAATTACAAGTGATCCCGACTACAGAAACCAGTTCTCCTGGAGAAAATGGCTGCTCTGCAGGGTGAACTCTATGGCATTTTCATTATGTGTGGGGCTGATTCCTAAAGAATTGGCTCCAGTGCAATGCCATCACTTCTGGGTTCTGCTGGAAGTGATGTCATCAGCTATTTATTTATTTGTTTGTTTGTTTATTTATTTATTTCATATTTGTATTCCGCCCTCCCCGCAAGCGGGCTCAGGGAGAATAACAACCTTAAAATCATTTAAAAACATTCCATATTAAAACATTATATAAAAATAGCAGCATGCTTTGCCTGGCAGCAGCAATACAACTATTAGCGAGCAATACAGCAGTACAACTAGATATAGCAGCACAGTAACAGCAGCTGAAAAACAAACAGTGGTGGGCAACTTTCACAGGGAGGGGGGTAGATGTGGCATCCTTCAGCCAGCAGAGGTCCAACCTCAGCCATGAGCTTGGTGGAACAACTCTGTCTTACAGGCCCGGCGGAAAGATAGTAAATCCTGCCGGGCCCTGATCTCAGTAGACAGAGCATTCCACCAGGTAGGAGCCAGGACTGAGAAAGCCCTGGCTGTAGTCAAGGTGAGGCGGGCCTCCTTGGGGCCAGGGACCAATAACAATTGTTTTTCTCCTGATTGGAGGGTCCTCTGGGGAATATACGGGGAGAGATGGTCCCTCAAGTATGCTGGCCCCAGTCCGCACAAGGCCTTATAGGTCAATACCAGAACCTTGAACCTGATCCGGTACTCCACTGGCAACTAATGCAGCTCGCGCAGTATTGGTGTAATATGAGCCCTATTTGGTGCTTTCATAATGACGTGCGTCGCTGTATTTTGCACCAGCTGCCATCTCCGGGTCAGGCTCAAGGGTAGGCCTGCGTAGAGCGAGTTACAGTAAGCTAACCTAGAGATGACCATTGCCTGGATTACTGTAGTTAAGTCACAGCTAGGGACGTGGCCGCATTTGTGCCCATTTCCTTGTCCTGACTGCCAATGGTGGCCAATCTCCAGGAAGCCTGCCAATCGTCAGAGATTAGAAGGCAGAGATAGGAGTCCCCAGGAGATTATCTGCCACCAGTGGGCACCTAGGAACATTACATAGTACTGTACAGTACTAGTATTATACAGAAGCATGATTCGTGTGTGTGTGTGTTGAGGCTTTAAAGAGACATTACACTAGTTCATTGGGGCTTTGGTAACCATAACATACTTCCACCTGAAGTGTCCCTATTTGGTCAGCTTCCACCCCACCATCCCTCCTTCCTCCCTGGGCAAAATTGACACACCTGGTAAATGCATTCTTATTGCATGAGAGAGAACCATAAGAAGGTCTCTCTGCTCATCTGGGCAGTGGGGCTTGGTTTAAAGAAGACAGAAAGCCCTCTGCATCAACAGCCTTGCTTTTTTGCAGTTCAGTGTTGAATTTCATTAAGACAAGACAGAGACAGGGCACCTATATAGCTTACAGCCTGCCACTCCTTGGATTATTAGGTAAGGATGGGAGGAGCTGGGGACAGCCTGGGTCAGTAGGGCTCTGCCCCACTTGCCCTAATGGACAAGCCTCCATTGCACTTTTGATTTTATCTACACTATACGGTATCCAGGAATCAATCAACAGGTAATGTTCTGTTCTGGGGCCCCTTGGTTTCTAATGTGGGCTGCAGAGGCCTTTCCTTTGACATTTGACCTTGTCAGAAAATATATAACAACAACAGCAGCAGCATTCAATTTATATATTTCCCTTCAAGATAACCTAATGTTCACTCAGAGTGGTTTACAAAGTATGTTATTATTATCTCCACAACAACAATCACCCTGTGAGGTGGGTGGGGCTGAGAGAGCTCTGAGAGAGCTGTGACTCACCCAAGGTCACCCAGCTGGCTTCAAGTGGAGGAGTGGGGATTCAAACCCGGTTCTGCAGAATAGAGTCCCGCGCTCTTAACCACTACACCAAACTGGCTCTCAAATATCATTGATGGGTCACCTACCACCAATTTGTCATAAAAACATAACATATCCAGCCTTTCCCAGTTGGGAGTGTTGATGCTCCTGAATCAGAAAGTGTGCATTGTTTTGCATACTGAATATTATGTTAGCAGTCCAACCTGCTCTCATGTTAATAGGAAACATATGAATATGGCAATATCATAAGATCCTCTCCTCATGCATTTCAAACACAGAAACACTGCCTGGCAAGACAGGAAATGGCTACCAACTCCCAGACGGGAGCTGGAAAACTACTGGTGTGTGAGTCACTAGGCAAGACTAGCTTTCAGCCCCACACCCCCGGAGATGTGCAAAGATCCTAAGACAGTAGGGTCTACCAGGAGTTCCTGAATTAATCAACTGGACATCCTATCGATGTTTCCTTATCCGCTCTTCCATTCTGGGAGAGTGGATATTATGTTCCATAGTATAATTGGACTACCCTCCTGCCATAGTCGTGTGTGTTCTGGACCTAACCATGCACCCTTGGACTGCACATCTGAGCCCCCCTCTCTCTTCTTTCCACGAAGCACTGGACACTCAAGCTACTGGACTGGTAACTATAACCCCAACCCCCTGAAACTCTATCCTACCTCCTCTCGGCTTTTCCTAGGCAACTCTGTACATGTAAGGTGTACGTTCTTGTATGATTGCTTTTGATACTCCTTTTATAAAAATCATTTTTGTTATGTTGTTTGGTCATTTCAAGAGTCCACTAAGGGATGGGACCTGATATAAATTGGTGGAGATCCCCCTTAGCTCCTCTTGCTAGCTTGTTTTCTTGCATGTGAATTCCCCCAACTCGCAAGGAGACCCCCATTTTGGTAACAATGGGCTGAGTTAGTATTTATTTTATCTATTTAAAACATTTGTACCCTGCCTTTCCACCCAACGAGGGCTATCAAGGTAGTAACATTACTGACCACCAACAAACAGAACAATATTTAGGATTTGGGGGTCTCTTTGGTCTTTAACCTCCCAACCAGCAAAAGGCCTTTGTTGCCTGTAAAATACTATCTCTATATCATGAGCTAACTTCCTGTCACTAGGGGGCATCCCAAGGACAATCTCACAGTTGTATTTGGAAGATAGAGATTTATGAACTGCAGTTCTAATTTCACAGTGCCGGGTCTTTATGGCAGAAGGAACAAAAGTCTTGAAGACAGAAGAGAGCTCAATGATACCGTGTGAGCCTTTTCTGCACAACCGTTGAAAATGTGCCACAGGCAACTTTTAGCTATTCTTTGCAAATTTTCCTTGGCAAATAGTATAATTTATCATCCTTGCTATTTGGGAGATGCATTTCTTAAGACGTCTTTTCCTACGGGGTGTGTGTGATCCCTTTATACAAGGAACAAATTTTTCCAGTCCTGCTGCATGCTGCTCTGCTCACCTTAAGAGCACACACACTATTCAGATGAAACAAGTTAGCAGCAGGCCAATTGACAACTTCAGCTGTTGAGGAGTCAAGAGGATGCATGCAGCGGGGCTTTATCAACAGTGGCCCAGGTCAGGCCTGGTTCCCCACACAAGTGACTGCTTGGAGTGCCGTATGAGTAGAGGGCTGCCACTACCTGTGCCTAAATTAAGGGTGCCAGCCTCCAGGTTGGTACCTGGAGACCTCCTGGAATTTAAACTGATCTCCAGACTACAGAGATCAGGTCCCTTGGAGAAAATGGCTGCTTTGAAGGATGGGATCTATGGCATTATACCCTGCTGAGGTCCCTTCCCAAACACTGCCCTTCCCTGGCTTTACCCCCAGATCTCCAGGAATTTCTTAACCTAGAGCTGGGGAGCCTAGACTGCCTTTGTAGCCTGTGTTGGAGCCAGACAATGTGACACAAGAAGACACACCCTTCTGACTGTACCACTTGCACTGGGTTCAAGCCGGCAGCTAGTAAGGAGATGGTAATATGTAGTGGTTAGAGCATCAGACAAGCATCTGTGAAGTCCAGGGTTGAATCCTCACTCTACCATGGAAGTTTGCTCAGTGACCTTGGAGCAGTCTGACGCACTCAGCTTAAAATTGCAATCCTAAACAGAGTTACTCCAGTGTAAGCCCATTGATTTCAATGGGTTTGGACTGGAGTAAACCTTCTTAGAATTGTATTGTTTGTTACCTCATAAGGATAAAATAGAGAGGAGAATGATGTAAGCTGCTTTGGACCCCATTGGGGAGAATATAATAAATAATTTATCATATATAATATAATGTGGTGGTGGTAGAGAGTGCCCTCAAGTCATAGTTGATGTGTGGCAAACCCTGGTGGGGCTTTCATGGCAAAAGACTAACAGAAGTGGCTTGCCATTGCCTTCTTCTGCAACCCTGGTCTTTGTTGGAGGTCTCCCATCCAATTACTAATCAAGGCTGACCCTGCTTATCATCTTAGATCTGATGAGATCAGGCTCACCTGGGCTATCCAGGTCAGGGCATATAATATAATACATATATAATAAATAAATAAATGACAACAGAAGAGTCATATGTCCCTCACGCATGCTCTTGCCATCCAAGTCAAGGCAACTTGCATAGTTCCTCTTGGAGCTGGTGGGGAATCAAAAGATGAAGCACGCCCCTCCCACATATGCAGCAGGTGTTGCCACTTCCAAAATGAACTGCAGACTTTGAAGCTGCTGGAGTCAGCAGGCACCCCCATGGCTAGTTCTATGCTGCTGGGCTTGCTTGGGGGCAGCAAAATATGTTGAGTTTTCCTAGGTCCAAGTCTGTGGAATGCACACCTAGGAAAGTCTTATTCCTGCCGGATGTCTTGCAAAAAGGATATGGCCTCACTGTTTAGAATGACATTTGAGGGATTTCTGTAATGCCAGTACGTTCCTATCACACACCATGATCAACATAAATTTTATTATGGTTTTATGGGATCCATCTTTGGAAGTACGTAGCATACACAGGCACATTTTAGGTACAAGAACAATTCTATTTAGTGCTAATATTTTTAAAGCTACCATTTTTAAATCCCTCATTCTCCGCTTTCAACACACCTAGCAATAAAATTATAAACCGTATGCAGGGCAACAGTTCTGTCCAGAAGCACAAACATTTGCACCATGAAAACCAGGTAGACTCACCATCTCTGCCTCCTTTCCGGCATCATTCCTGTCTTGTCTGGATTCTGCCTCAGATTGTTGTACTTCATCCACTGTCTCCAACACTGAGTCCCAACCAAATCATGGCTCCACATGACTCAGGTAATAAAAGATGGAGCTGAGTATCATCAAGCCGATACTGGCCCTCTCCAAAGTGTCTGCCTATGAACGGTCCATGTTGAAGATGTACATTGTGCTTTTAAAACGCTACCTTATTCTGCCATCTTTTGTGAATGTAAAGTGCTGTCAAGTTGCAGCCAACTTATGGTCACCCACTAGGGTTTTCAAGACAAGAGATAATCAGAGGTAGTTCACCACTGCCTGCCTCTGCGTAGCAAACCTGGACTTCCTATTGGTCTCCCATCTAACCTTGCTGCAAGTCACCAGGGTTATATTTTTTATGGAGAGCGCCGCTAATAATCAAAATAAGTGATGCAGGATTTTCCTCAATTGACTTTTGATAAGTTTGACCAGCTTTAGAACCTGTGCCAATCTGACTTTCGGCTGAGTACATGGCACTATTTTGGGGGGGGGGGACGGGGATGGGAACCAGAACAGACAAGAATGGGAAAGGCTCAAGGTGTGACAGTGGCTGGAGCCAGAAAGTATAGATCGAACTCAAAGCTTGAGGAAGGTACGAACACCATGAAAAAGACTGGTCTCTTCAGGAAAAGCTGTAGAGTTGGCCGAGCTGGACAGGACTGCATTTGAGAAAGGTAAGCACATCCATCGAGCATCAGAGTGTTCTTCAGGAATCCATTAAAAGAGAATGAAAAAGGCTGTTATCCAAATAATCCTTCCCAGCAGATGAACTTAGCTTTCATTTATCATGATCAATATTTCTGGACTCCAGCCTACTGTCGATTAGCCAGGCGTTCGAGGTCCAGAATTTCCTGTATCTCTTCTCAATAGTTACTTACAGACTCCGTTTAATTCTCTTCCTCCCCGAACCCCGCCCTTCCCTCTCCAGCACTTCTGAGCCACCGGGTTATTGCAGAAGGATCAGAAGTCTCTGCCAAGAGATTTCAGTTTCACTTGCTGCTTTTGACTCGGTCCCTTCTAAGACGTAATTCATCTGGACCTAGTGCCTTGTCAACTTTGAACAGTCCTAATCGCTTAACTATCTGCTATGGCGAAATCATAAAACCATTTAACATTTCCCGTTCCCAGAGGAAAATGTATACTAGACTTGCAGATACAACCTTTGTTTTTTCTGCTAACACTTAAGGGAACGTATTCACCAGACCTTTCAGCTACGTCAGCTATCCTGGCCCCTCTGCCCTTGTGACTGACAGGTTGCCGGGATGTCTCTAGAGCACTTCCAGACAAGAGTTTTCTGAGTGTCAGGCATGGGGAATCAGCATGCCTGACACTTGCCAATCAAACTGGGAACTGTGCCGAACACTGCTAATCCAAAGCAGCATCAGTTGTGAATGGCTCAATAAAGAAAAATGACGAACACAAAAACCTCACCCTAGATGATAGCCTTTTCTTAATGGGCCTTTTCCTCTGGTTTAGCATTACATATATCACTAAACCAGCCACGGAGAAGCTATTTTTGTGCAGACTCATGGTTAGAGACTAAAAAGAACAACTATGGAAGGACCTTCTATAATCACGTATCAACCCCACGCACACGTACGCGTGCGTGATTCTGCCTGACACCACCTTCTCCCCGCTGCCCAGGCCTTTTATAAGCTTACAGGGCTTGAACCTGCAGATTTCCTGCTCCCTTTCCCCCTTTAATTGCCTCCCAGCTATTCTTAATAGTCTGTTCCTCAGGAGCATGCTCAGTCCACATCAGGCTTTTCTTGTGCCCTCCTCCCATTGGTTAATTTACAAAGTTGCATTTCTGCATCCCAAGTTTGTAAAGTGCACTGGCTGGCCTGTGATTTGCTGCCATGATTGGTATGGGAGGAGCCAGTTATTTTATTATTAGATATAACAAGCAGGGACCTGAAAGGACTTAGGGGGCACCTCATTTTCTCTCCCCCGTTATTTCTTCTTTCCCTTCCCTGAAAGCGCCCACAGCTTCTGCCCTTTTCATGCTTCCTTCTCTCCTTCCCACCCACCAGCCAAACTACCTTTTATCTACCCCCCCCCCCCGCTTCAGCTTTTCCTTCTTCCCTCCCCCAGCAGACTAATCCTGGGGAAAATCTGGCCCAGTTGTGCACTGAGCTGGGCTGAGTTGTGCGATGCCAGCCAGGTGCACAGCAGGGAACTTGTAAGGACATGAGGGGGGCACCTCACTTTTCCCTGTGTCCCCCCCTCCACACTATTTCCTGTTTGTCTCCTCTTGGACTGGCCATGCTACCATGCAACTTGTATGACTCGCCTAGGCCTGGCTGCTCACTGCTGTTTTTCCCCTCTTGGGACTGGCCACGGTGAATCTTCCCTCAAAGGCCAAAGCAGCCATGGAAATGCTCCCTCCCCCTGCTTTTTACTGACAGAAAACAATACCTGATTGCTGGCAATAGCTATTGTATTTGTTTCTTAACACTACAAGTGCTGCTTCTATCAATTTGGGGAGTTTAAACCCCCTCCCCAATGTTTTTCTTCAGATTTTTCTGCAAAGCTGGTGCTTTTCTCCCCACAATACAGCTGGGGCTGAGAGGAGTGGTTAACCAAGGCCACCTACTGAGCTCTTGGCAGTAGTGGGATTCGAACCAGCAGAGTGCTGATTCACAGCCAAACCACTTAACTACTGTGCTACAGCAGCTCAGATAGATACATCTTGTCTGTCCATGACCCCAATCTCTGGATATAAGTTGAGAATTAGATATACCAAAGAATAATAAATATGGCATCAGCTTCCCCAGGAAATGGTGTTCTTCCCCTCTCCCATTCCATTGTGTAGTTCAGTTTTCTCTTCATTGAAATGAAATGTTCTTTAAGCACCGCATGCATTTCAGAATATGTGGTTCTTCTAAAAGCTGCTGGATACACGCTTGTCCATAATGCTTTTATTAAAGGGGCCCATATCAGTGGAGCCACTTATATTATTGCAGTTTTTTTTAGTTTCTTAGTTGATTCACTTCGTGCCACTCTCTGCTGCTCTCAGATTACCACTGTTTGCATCCTTCCAGAAGCTGTCATGTGGTTACTGCTAGAAAAGCAGTTTGATAGGCAAAAATAAGGAACCCAACACATGACTCTACCATAAGAATGTAAGGATTATCCCTAACAGGGAGCACTTGAGTTCCTTGAAAATGCATCATGCCCTTCCACTGCTCTTGAAAGGCTACACATAAATGCACGTATCACATCTCCAACTACAAAACAGCCCAAGAGGGAGCACTTTCAAGCCGCTAGCCAGCCATCCCAATCCTAACTTGCCATTCTTCTGATCAAACCCATTCCTCCGAGCTACTTTCTTCTTCCATGGGATTCCAGATCGTACAAGACCAAGCAAGCAGCTGGGCCTCCGCAGAGAAAAGGGTAGTTTAGGGGCAGTTCTGAACAGAGCATACACCTCGGCAGGGCTTTTTTTCTGGGAAAAGAGGTGGTGGAACTCAGTGGGTTGCCCTCGGAGAAAATGGTCACATGGCTGGTGGCCCCGCCCCCTGATCTCCAGACAGAGGGGAGTTTAGATGGCCCTCGCAGGACAATCGAAACTCACCTCTGTCTGGAGATCAGGGGGCGGGGCCACCAGCCATGAGACCATTTTCAAGAGGTTCCGGAACTCCACTCCCCTGCGTTCCCCCTGAAAAAAAGCCCTGAGCATGATTATTTCCCTCCAGGAGTGACATATTGTTAAGAGCAGTTGAGGTTCACTTAAAAAACAACAACAGGGAAGCAGAAGGCGATATTGGCCAGCTCTAGACCCTTGCTCTTGAAAATAATGCTGAAGAGTGCATTCATTCAGGGGATGTGTGGCAGAGCTTTGATATTACTAGCAAAAATGCCCAACATAACAAGATGTGCGCACGCACTGCACCCGTACCCCACAGGATCCTTAAAAACTAGCACGGGCAGATTGTTCCCCCCACTTCGCTGGTCAGGGCTTTTTTTCTGGGAAAAGTGGTGGTGGAACTCAGTGGGTTGCCCTGGGAGAAAATGGTCACATGGCTGGTGGTCCCGCCCCCTGATCTCCAGACAGAGGGGAGTTGAGATTGCCCTTCGTGCCGCTTGGCGGCGCAGAGGGCGATCTCAACTCCCCTCTGTCTGGAGATCAGGGGGCGGGGCCACCAGCCATGTGACCATTTTCAAGAGGTTCCGGAACTCCGTTCCACCGCGTTCCAGCTGAAAAAAAGCCCTGCACCTCGGAAATGTTTAAGTATTTGCTTCATCTGCCATTCCTCTGCTCAAAAGTGAAGCCTCCTGAAGCAGGTTTTCATTAAAAGAAAACAACACCAACTTTCTTATACATATTTCCATGTAATATCAAGCGCACCCTCTCATGAAGATCTAGAATACTGTGCTGGGTTTGGAGGATCATATACCATGCCAAGGTTCATACTTCTTGGGCTTGAAGAGCAACCGTCAGTGGCTTGTCATATCTTCCTGCAATGCAAGGGAATCCAAAGAGCCTCCCAAAATCTTTCTCTTTCATCAGCAGCAATTCTCTTTCATCAGCAACTGTAATACCTTTTATTGGGACCAAATGAATTGACTCAAAACTGCGTGCAAGCTTTTGAGTTCACTAGAACTCTTCATCAAACTGGAAGTTACTAATAAAAAAGAGGTGAGCGGAGAGAAAAAAATTGTTTCAGGCCATGATGTTAAGGCCTTTTCTCACCAGTATTCCTTTGCCTAGTGCTGGAAGGCAAGCAGAAATGGTGCCATTGATGCCATATTTTGAGCCAGCCCAGCCATAAGCAACTTGTCTCTAGTACTTCAGAAATTCCCAAATTCAGCCAAGAGGAATGTGTAAAATGGAAGAGAATGCAACAAGAATGGGAACTGTGCATATGAGAATTCACCCTCAGCGTGAGATAAAACTACCTAATTTGGCCTTTATGCCTCATGCATCACCTTAAATTTATCTCCAAAATTGTTAAGTCAATGACTACCAAGTAATTGCGTTGTTCTTGTCCTACAAGGGATCTGATCTGAGAATCTTGCTTGATGTCAGAGAGATACAAAGAAAATTGCTGGTGTTTGAAATTCCAGTGGAGAAACACCGTTTGTTTTTTCATGCTCTCAAGATAAAAGTTGCAACATGACACCAAAGAAGTCTTTTTTATATGTAACATCCTACTTAATGAAGAGTCATGGTGCACTAGAAAACTTGCACCGTTTGGGGTCATTTTAGTTGGTCCCAATAAAAGGTATTTACATGGACTGTGCTTTGTTTAGGGATTTTGCATCAGTCCAAAAACACTTTTTGCCTAGTTTGTCAGAAAAGCCGTTTCTGATTCAGACACATGAAAGCTTGCCCATCTGCTGAGAGAGTTGGGGTAACCCCAGCTATCTCTAACCAAATCCTTGGCCAGTTATGAAGCTTACTGGGTAGCCTTCAACAAATCACCCTCCCTCAGTCTATTTCAGCTGGTTCTGAAACGTTAAACATGAAAATGAGGTGCTGTGGTAGCACAGTGGTTTAAGTGGCTGGGTTGCCACTCCTCTCAGCCCTAGCTCCCCAGCTGCGTTGTGGAGATAGTAACACTCAGGGCTTTTTTTCTGGGGAAAGAGGTGGTGGAACTCAGTGGGTTGCCCTCGGAGAAAATGGTCACATGGCTGGTGGCCCCGCCCCCTGATCTCCAGACAGAGGGGAGTTTAGACTGCCCTCCGCACTGTGGCATGGAGGGCAAACTAAACTTCCCTCTGTCTGGAGATCAGGGGGCGGGGCCACCAGCCATGTGACCATTTTTAGGAGGTTCCGGAACTCCACTCCACTGCGCTCCAGCTGAAAAAAAAGCCCTGGTAACACTGAATTTGTTCACCACTCTGAGTCTGGCACTAATCTGTCCAGAAGGGTGGTATATAGGCACATTGTTGTTGTTGTTGTTGTTGTTGTTAATACTACTGCTGCTGCTAATGCAAAAGAAGGCATAGGGACTGGAAAGTCTGTCCTCAAACTACACATTCCCCATCAAAGCATGAAAGAAAAAACAAAAACCCATAAAAGCAGCTTTTCAAACACAGCAAATTTCAAACACAGACATGGCAGGGACGGCAATTTGTGTTTGGAACTGCATGTGGAAAAGGATATTTTTTGAAGGCAGGGAAATGTGGAGTGGAGAAAAGGTGGACAGGGAAAGTAATACTCCCTCTGCCCTGTTCCTTCTCCAAATCTTAAACATGGCACTGTATTTTTGAGATACACATCTGAGTGGGCAAAATGTGTAGTTACACCCTTAGATTCCTGCTCTTCCTTCACCAACACATTTCTCAGTCTCTGAATATGGAGGCTCCAACATTTTTTCTCTCCTCCAGATGAATGCTAGAGTAAGTTCGTAAGGCACAATGGTGAACCAGACAGAATGAAATGTCTTGTCCCTACAGCTTCACACTCTTGAAGACGCAGAACTGGGTTGTCTAGTGCCATTTGTTACAGAACCTATGCAATCAACACTACCTATTTGGCAGCACACAACATTACCACCAATTATTTTTGCTCTGATGCCAGCTTTAAAAGTTTTATATATGTATACCATCTAAAATTATAACATTTGGCTTGTATAACATATTGGAGAATGCAAAATGTTGTGATATTTAAATGTTAAAAGGGAGATTTTTCAAAGTGGATGGGAGTGAAGGTTTCCAAAATTTCTTCTGTGCGAAGGATGAGCAGATGTCCCTTGTTGTTTTTTTAAGTATTCTGTAGGTTGGCTCTGCCCTGCCTACCTTCTGGTTTAGATTGAAGGATTTCTGAAATTAATTTCAGAATTTATATGTGCAGAGTTTTCAGTTCATATCATTCTTCTTTCTTACATGTCACTAACATGCATTGAGTTCATGTGTGCATTAATTAAAATATTGCACCCAAAATAATCTTGATACAATCACAGCAGGATTACATTTTTTGGGGGATATGTTTTCATCAATACTCATCTGAACATGTGTTCAATGCTAACCCCAGCTGTGTATGTGTTTGTTTACACATCTATTTTTTTGTATTTATATATACATTTTAAAGGTTATTTTAATATCCATTGACATTGCCTTGGGGACGATATTTGGGTGGAAAGGCAACATATAAATGTTTTAAGTAAATAAATAAATAAGTTAGGAATGATCTCTGAACTCACCATGGGATACAGCTTTCATAACAAGGGAATCTGATGGTCAATGAAAATCCAAATAGACTGCAGAGTAAGAAGCCTGGGAAAGGGTTTGAAGGTGATAATCAGGGTTTTTTTGGGGGGGGGGGACAGGTAGTGTAACTCAGGGTAGTGGATGCCAGCACCTGGGGCAACTCCCCGCAGGAGGTAGTTACCCTGCCACTACATGCGCGCGTGCAAAGTGTGCGCATTCTCCGGGGACCCTGTGATGACGTCACTTCCAGGAAGTGACATCATTGCACAGGGCTCTGCAGCAAGGGGCTCTTTAAATTTTAAACGCCTGCGTTTTAGCTGCTTAGTGGGGACTTCCCCGCCAGGCAACCCAAGTGAGCCTGCATGGTTTAAATGCCCTTTTCCGTGCTGCTGCCCCAGCTCCAGCTGTTAGCGGGGACTTCCCCGCCAGACAAGCTGGCGGGGTTTAAGTGCCCCTTTCTGTGCCGCTTTGAAGTGGCACGGAAAGGGGCATTTAAACCACGACTTTTTTCCCGCTTCAGATTTCCAAAAACACGTCAGCATTTTGGAAAGGTGCCGGAACGCCATTCTACCGCGTTCTGGCTGAAAAAAAGCCCTGGTCATATATATGATTTAAGTTGATTCTATTTTGTTACCAACTATATACAGTAAATAGTAATATATTTACTAGGCTTCATAGTTCTACTAAAACTACATTATGACAGAGAAAAATCTCTTCAGAGGCAGAATCTTTTTTAAAAAGCTGCTACTATCGTGTTCACGGTGTCTGCCACTTTCTCATGAAATCAATTTTCAAAGCCCATCAGGGATGAGGAATGGAATCATAAAGGATTATTTTTATCACCATCGTCGGCTGTTTTGTATAAATGCCTTTTCAAAAAAGATGTTTTATGACAACAACTGAGAATCTATTAAAATACAATACTTATGAGCTACAATACCTTCAATTTGTGCACAACATTGAACAGCAGAAGAGTAATATATTTTGGTGAGGTTAGAAAAAGAGAAACAACCAGCAGTCATTCCATTTTAATTTATACATCTCAACTTTTATGTGTTTTTACTCAAGCAAAAGAGAGAAAACAGGAGGGTGGAAGCACAATTAAATCCTTCCCAACTGACTTAGTTGGGCCCAGAAAACAGCCCAACTGAACCAAGGATATGGTTCTCGAATCCAGAAGATCAGTTGCTAAATTGAAATTTAAAGCCAGGCTGAGAGGTATCATTGTTTGGAATGATTTACCCCTTAAAACCGCACCTTGCCTATTGGTTCAATAATACAATTTCATCCTAGCCTGAAACATTATTTAACTGATTTATCCAGGTATGAATTGGAGAAGATCTTTCATACTTCTGAGTTCAGTAAACGTTTTTTGTATTGTTAGATAAGTGCATGCCATAGGGTGCATATGTGTTAGATGGATCCATATGGTGCCTTTTGGGGTGATGAAGAAATACTAGAAGATATTCCATACTATATGTCCTGTTGTTGCATTTATGAAAATATGCAGCATAGGCTATTTCATCTTTTATTAAATGACCATGAGCTTTAGTCATATTAGCAAAAAACTAATCTGATTTGTTTTGGCTACTGTGAGATACCAACAAAAACATTGCAACACATAGGAGAGTTGATAGTAAATTGGGTTATTTGACATAATTTGTTGCTGCCTTTAAACTTCTGCTGACGAGTTCCTGTTTTGCTTTATTTTAAACTGTTTTAAATTGGTTTGGATATGGTTGTGACTTTTCCTTTGTAATTCTACTTTTATTGTTATGGTTTATGATTGAAACAAACAGAACTAAAGCAAAACTAAAATATATTGTCAAAGGCTTTCACGGCCAGAGAACGATGGTTGTTGTGGACACAGAGATCTCTGTCTTTTGGTGCTACTCCTCTGAAGATGCCAGTCACAGCTGCTGGCGAAACATCAGGAACTACAATGCCAAGACTATGGCTATACAGCCCGGAAAATCCACAACAACCAAAACTAAAATAGCTTATTCATTCTATCAACATGTCACAGGATGTTTATTTGTTTGTTCTTAGTATCTCTCCAAACCAAAACCAAGGACTTGGAAGAAGTGATAACACATTTAAAATCTTTAAAAAAAAAAAGCGCTCTGCAAATTGAAAAGTGAGCTCACCACCTTCCACCCGTTTGCTCCAAAGAAATCTCTGTTGAGATCAATGGGACTTTAAGGAAGCGGCCATCCTAAGCTATAAATCCTACTATAATGTAGCAGAATGCTTGCTGCTAAAAGGTGACGAAAATAAGAAGTCTTGGAGTGCTTCTGGAAGATACTTAGTCACAGAATTAACACTAAAAATGGAGTGTTTCCCAATTCTCTATGCCACTGTATGAACATGGCAGTCCAGTTCCAAATGCAAAGCTCAACTTGCACTTTTCTGGAATCTGCCAGTATCCCTCAGCCATCTCAAACACCCTAATCCCCTCTCCTCCATCATGCCCTGCTACACTCCTCCCTCTTGCCTGCCTTGTTTTCTTCCTCTCTCATTGCCTCTTTCCTCTCAGGTACACTATGCCTACATGCACAGTTCTAGCAAAGAAGCTGTGGGTGGAACACATATGGATCCAGAATCTACTTAACAACTGTGATAATGTGCATCCCTTTAACACCTATTTTTATGCCTTTTCTATCCCTGTTACCCTCAATAAAATTAGCCTTATCACTTAAGGAAAAATCTATCCCACCCCCCCAAATGTCAGTCCAAGATGTACCTGTATATAGGTAAAGGTAGTCCCCCTGTGCAAGCACCGAGTCATTACTGACCCATGGGGGACGTCGCATCACAACGTTTTCTTGGCAGACTTTTTACACAGACTTTAAAAGACCCAAAACCGGAATCAAAGGAATGGTGAATGGTAGCCCCTTCTGCACTGGGGACTGAATACTTTCCCTGAAGTCAAACCGAAAGGCACGGAATCACCTTGTATGTGGCTGTTCGTAAATCTCATCATAGCAGCGATGAATTACTGGCAAAGCTCCATTCTTTCTCTATTGCCACCAAGCATCAGTTTCTCCATCATGGAATAAAAAGAAAATCTAAAACTCTATTATTTTTGATACCCAGATATTTAGCCCCCTATACAGTATTCCCACCAGTTCCAAAGCAAAAAATTTTAAAAGTGAACTTCCACTTCATTAATCCTGCGCTGAACTTTAAAAAAAAATTAAAGCAGAAAGAAGAGAGGGGGGAAGAATGGAAAGGGAGAGGGAATGGCTGGCTAGACAAGAGTAGCCAATCACAGTGTAATGGACTGGCAGGGGGCGGGAGAGGGGGGAAGAGGGTGGAACACCAAAAATGGAATAAAGAGTATGCACAGGGAAAGAGTCTACCGCAAAGTGGATTTATTTATTTTTTTTAAAAAGGGTGGTATAAGAGCTTTCAGGAAAGCTGGGGGAAAGCTGCATAGTAGCCCGAGTGACCACTCATGGAGGCAAATCTGGGGCAAACTTGACCTCCAGGAGTTCCATGTTTAGCCTGCAGCAAGCCAATGGAGAGGGACTTCTCGCACTTTGGAATTTTTTTATAGGAATTTATGTTCACCTGTTGTTCTTAATTATCTAAATACTTCTAAAGCATTATTGTTATTAATTGCACAAAGGAAATTGCCCGGGATCCTGAAATGCAGCATGAGTTACTGAATGACAGCAGCCGAGTAGTGGTTTCTTGGGATCAAAATCCATGTTATAAACACATGAACATAGCTAAGAAAAATGTTATTTATAATCCTAAATATCCTACCGTTCCCCAAAGTGACACAATCAATATTGCAGTTTGGCACTTGCTGCGGTGACAGATGGTGTTATTAAAAATACCAAGCAACATATATTTTCTGGAAAGGGGAAAAAATGCTACATCTTGGCCTCATCAAATTTGCATTTCAGACTCCTATGAGAGAAAAGTTATGGAGAGAATGCAGGAAAACTATAACGAAGTAGTGACATGGGTGACCATTTATTGCTTTTGGAGGTAGTAAATTTTGCTTACCTGCAACAGTTGGAGGAATTTTAAGATTTAAAAGGATCAGTGTCTTAAGAACACAAGAGAGCTCATGAGCAGCCATGGTGGATCAGACGAATGGTCCTTCTAGTCTAGCATCCTGCTTCATGCAGTAGCCAAACAGATGCTCCTGGAAAGGCTACAGGCAGGGCATGGATGCCAAAGCCTCCCCGTGCCGATATTCAGAAGATGAACTTGACCAGGGCTTTTTTTCTGGGAAAAGAGGTGGTGGAACTCAGTGGGTTGCCCGCAAAGAAAATGGTCACATGGCTGCTGGCCCCGCCCCCTGATCTCCAGACAGAGGGGAGTTTAGATTGCCCTATGCACCGCTCAGGATTCTAAGCTCCCCTCAATCTGGAGATCAGGGGGCGGGGCCACCAGCCATGTGACCATTTTCAAGAGGTTCTGGAACTCCGTTCCACTGCGTTCCAGCTGAAAAAAAGCCCTGAACTTGTCTAATCTTCTTTTAAAGCCAACTAAAGCAATATCCATATCCACCTCTTCTGAACAGGATCTTCCTTTAAGATGTTGTATGTATTTGCTTCCTTATCATTTCTAAAAGTATTTTATTCATTTTTTATTTATTTTCATATTTCTATTCTGCCCTCCCCACGAGTGGGCTCAGGGCGGATCACAACCCATTAAAATACAATAAAATTCCATTTCCATTAAACATTTAAAAACATCATTAAAAATAAAAATAAAATAAAAATATTTGGTCTGATGCAGCTTGCTCAGTTGACCGCTTACATGTCTGGTAAGCATCTAGTACTGATAGAGGACTACGCTGAAAGGGTCAGGCAAACCCTACACCCACCTTCTGAAAGTCGACTGCTGTAGCTGCTACTTCTTTTAAATGGTCAGTGTGTGCGTGTGTGCGTGTGTAAGGGGCTACATATGGCCAAGAGACCTCCAGTTGCTGATACTTTACACAAACCCTACAAGCTGGTTTACTGGGAACTTGGGGCAAAATTTTATTGAAAAACATTAACAGCTTTATGATTTCTTAAAGAGAAAAAAATATTTCAAATTCATTATTGTCAAGGTTATCTACGGAGATCTTTCCAATTCTGTTTTATAGAAGGCCAAAACCCGATGAAATTGATTACAAAAATTGGTCCTGCTATGGAAGTGGCTCCTCATAGCTTCAGGGTAAAGACTCTCCCAATTGCTTTTATACCAGTGTAGTCAGGGCTGCAGCCAAAGACAGAGAAAGTTCATACATCTTTAATGTACCCTGAAGCGACTGTCATAAGGTCCCACTCTATGTTAACAGGCACAGACCTGAGCCAAAAAACTTTACTGATCAGATCACACGATCATTATCCTGAGTCAATTCTGTGCCATGTTAATGAGCATAAAAGTTCTTGAACATAAACAATCAAACATCTTAACCAACCATTGCATTTTTATCTCACCCTTTCTCCATACAGCCACCACTCTTCCCTCTGGAGATGGTATGCTCTTCCCCTCGCCACTTTTATCTTCACAGTGATCCCGAGAGTTAGCTAGATTGACCATCCTGAAATCGCCCAGTCAATTTCATATCAGAAAGTGGATTTGAACCCAAGATCTAGTCCAAATATCTTTTCCTATTTGAGGGATTTTTTTTAAATTCAGGGCTTCAACATTACTAAATAGTTTTTGTATTATGTGGACAAAGTCTACTAATGGTCTTTAATCAATGTACAGGGCAGTACAGCAGCAGTGACTTTCCAAATAATTTTCTTTAGAATTTCAAACAGTGCTAAGAAAGGGGCAAATTTACCTACTATTTAACCTATCTATCTAACCAGATGTGCCATGGGCACCTACTGGATTGTGCCCACAGCATCAACAGTGGTGGATCACATGTCCCGGTGCCCCAGAGTTGCCTTTTATGGTGAAGGATAGAAGTACTACTCACATAATCTCCATTCATGGAGATCTTTGGCAAGGCTGTTCTGTCTTCACCCATGCACCCAAAGTGTAAGGACGAAATTCAAAACTCCATTAATCCACATCTGTCTCCAGTGGATTCAAAAGCATTCCCCTTCCCTGCAGAGCGAAACTGACTGGATCTGCAGCTGCACGCAGTCTGGCCCAGCCAATTTTACCTTCCTTGTTACTTGTACGGAACACAGTCAGTAGCATAAGCTTTCAAGAACCACAGCTCTCTTCGTCAGATGCACGGGCCGCGACAGGTGTTAAGTTATGCTCCATGCTGTACAGAAATGATAAGATGCACTCCAACATATTTGTGGCTGCACTCACTCATTCAGTGAAATAACTAATAACATCATGTAGCATTTGGGACGATTTCTGATGCCATACCCTTCAGATTAGTACACTGCAGACTGTAAAACAGGGCATTCTAAGAAGAGGCAAAGTTGCCAAACTCTTACCCTTTAAGAACATTTTAAATCTTTGCAGCTCTCTGTATGCTGGTATTAATTGCATTGTCTCAGAGAAAGACTAAGATGAGAAGGGCAGATAGACAGATACATTATCTTTAAAAGGCACTGGGGAAACCTTTCAGAGAAGGGCCCATAAAGAACGAATTGTCTCTACTTAAGGCAATACAGAAGCAGACTGCAGGCAATGAAAGTTAGTTATGTTTGGGACCTGACTTTATGTGCAAGTTAAGAGAAGCCAGCAGCTGTTCAACAAGAATCAGGCCGAACAATCCCTGTATGTCATAGACTAGGCCAGCGATGATATAAGTTCCTACAAGGGCCAACATAAATGTATGCAAGTAGGTTTGCCTCGCCAATGAGACAAGGCTTTGTCAGAGTTTCTATAGCCCATGGCAGAGTGGGGATTCGAACCCAGACCTAGTCAGATACTCTAACCACTATACCACACTGGCTCTCTCATAATTATTAAGACGAGTAAGCCCTCCTGTGATGACACAAAGCTGCGTTTGAATCCATCAGACATTAGGAGGCCAAATTAAGATACAGGACAAAACAAGCGTTGCTGTATTTGAAGAATATTGAAAGGAAGGCACAGCATGAACCCAACCAGGCAGTTCTTGAATTTTTTAGAGCTCTTAAATCTTTAAAAAAGGGAGTGGTGCTTTTTGCTGATGATTTCTCCCTCTAATCGCAGACATCTGCTTGGCCCCCTATTTATTTATTTATTACTTATGTCACTTATAGTTCACCTTTCTCACTAAGGCTCAAGGCAGATTACACAAAGCAACAGATAGTATGTAAGGCAACTGTGCTTTTCTTATGGGGTTGTGCACTCCACGTTGTGAAATTCCTGTAGATTGGAGGTGGATCCTTGGGAAGGAAAGGTTTGGGGAGAGAAAGAACCTCAGTGGTGTAGACAGCATCCATTTTTTCCAGGAGAACTGATCTCTGTAGTCTGGAGATCAGTTGAAATTCCAAGGTGATCTCCAAGCCCCAAGTGTAGGTTGGCAACATAGGGAATAACGGACGGATAAATCCAGGATTCCCTAATCTTGCTGAACTGGATCAGAGAATTGCTCCTGGATCTCAGGGATCCTGGATTTTTTTGAGATCCCTGAAACCTGGATCTGGATTTTCTTGGCAAACTATGTTCCTGGTGCCCACTGATCCCCAAGAACAAAATTTCAAAGGACTCAGGGACAAGCTACAAGTGACGAATAACACAGGTTGGACACTTGTCAGCTTCCCTCAAGTTTTGATGGGAAATGTAGGCGTCCTGGTCTTGCAGCTTGGCTCTCCGACTGCTGTCCAATGGACTTTTCAACTGTCACTTGTCCAACATTCTGCCAAGCTGCCTACATTTCCCATCAAAACTTGAGGACTTTGGAAAGGGTAATATCGGTTTGAACTAGAGTAATGTAGTGGCAAAGATAATAAACTGTGATCCAAGATGTTCCTAGCTTAAGTCTTGCTTCTGCCACCAACTCATGCCGTATTAAGGCAAGTCAGTCCTGTCTTGCACACACTCCCCTCATGGGGACAATAATATTGGCCTATTTCATAAGGTTTTTGTAAGGGTTACAAGATGCATTGAGTTAAGCACTATACAGATGCTAGGAATTATTTATTCCACTGAAGCAAGTAACATGCCTTTGGATAATAATTGGGGGAAACAGCGATGAGAATGATCAGCTTTCATGTAGTCTCTTTCAAATCACCAACTGCAGTTATACCTTACTGTCCTTGATCTTGTATCTTGTTTCAGTGTACCACAAAGGATGAAATAGTTTTCCCCCCTTCCTGTCTTTCACCTGAAGTGGAAGCATCTCTCTAGGTTTCATAGAATACATGGTCTTTGTGTACACCGTATGCAATACAGTCAATAAACTAAAGTGACTGTCAGCAAAGGAGTCAGCGGGCAAGAACACAATTCTGTGATTCTACTCTGATCTCTGACCTAGCAATTTATATCAACATGCATATTTTTCATACATCGGTAAGTTAAACTTACCAACTATGTTTTTCTCTCCCATTAGCATATAACTTTGTATCGGCCTAAAAATACTCTCTCTTAAGTACTTAATTGATTGTGCAGCAAGTCTTAAGATCAGGCTTTTAACACTGCTAACTGATGAAATATTTTGCTTTTACCTTACTGATGCTTTAAACAATTATAATATCTAATTACAGATAATTACTTTTAAAGCAAAACATAACATTTTTTTTCTGTCTCAGTTAAAAATATGACTTCATATGATGATACATCAAGAAGACGTAACCTTCTGATCAGGGTACACGTCATAGGCAGGGCTTTTTTTCTGGCGAAAGAGGTGGTGGAACTCAGTGGGTTGCCCTCGGAGAAAATGGTCACATGGCTGGTGGCCCCACCCCCTGATCTCCAGAGGGGAGTTTAGATCGCCCTCCACGCCGCAGCGTGGAGGGCAATCTAAACTCCCCTCTGTCTGGAGATCAGGGGGCGGGGCCACCAGCCATGTGACCATTTTCAAGAGGTTCTGGAACTCCATTCCACCGCATTCCAGCTGAAAAAAAGCCCTGCTCATGGGGAATAATAGCCTGTGGCCAACCAGAAGCTCTTTTCAAGGTGTACCAGCATCAAACGCTGGTTTTAAAATGCAGGGGTGGGGGTGGTGTAGAGGTTACAGTGCTAGACTACGATCGGAGACCCATTTTCAAACACCCCCCATTTGCCATTAGACTTGTTAAGTGATCCTGGGCCAGTCACTCTCTCCCAGCCTACCTGTCTTTACAGGTTTGTTGTAAAGATTAAATGGGAAAGGGAGAACCGATGCCACACGGAGCACCTTCGAGAAATGGCAGCATAAAAATGTAATACATTGAGAGATGGTATATTATTAAAGTGTGCAGCACATATATATGCTTGTCCCTGACCTGGATAGCCCAGGAAAGCCCATTCTCGTTAGATCTCAGAAGCTAAGCAGGGTTGGTTTGGGTTAGTAATTGGACCTACAAAGACTAGGGTTGCAGAGGCCAAACCACCTCTGTTAGTCTCTTGCCATGAAAACCCCACCAGGGGTTGCCATAAATCAACTTTGACTTGATGGCACCCTCCACCACCACATAGATATGCTAAAAACATAACATGTGGAGTTCAGAGATATTCCATACTAACAGTGCATCCTGAGAGTATAGTTTTAAGTGGGTAGTTGTGTTGGTCTGCAGCAGAACAGCAGGAGGGCATCAGGATGTACAAGTACAATGCAACTTCATTAAGCTGCATTGTATCTTTAAATCTTGAACACCCCACTCACCTTTGGCTGAGAAATAAAGGCTCAGGGATCTCCATTCCTACTTGTGTCTGAAGAAGGGAGCAATGACTCTCGAAAGCTTACACTCTGAAAATCTTCTTGGTCTCTAAGGTTCCACTGGACTCAAATCCTGATAGCCTAAGTAGAGTTATACCTTTCTAAACCTGTTGGACTTAGAAAGGATAGAACTGTGGACTTAGAAGGGAGTAACAACAACAACAACAACAACAACAATGAACATGAACATGTCAAGATCTTGTGGGATTTTAGAATACAAACTGATTGACACCTTGAATACAATACACCAGACATAACAGTTGTGGAAAATCTAAAAGTTTGGATAATAGACTGCAATTCTGGGGGATGCCAGAGTCGAAGAAAAAGAACAAGAAAAAATGATTAAATATGGCAACATAAACCACCTGACTATGGATGAAGAATGCAACAGTAGTCCCCATTGTCATTGGGGCACTGGGAACTATTTCGAAAAACTTCATAACTTATATGAAAAAATTGCAGCTTTCTGACATAACACCTACAGAACTGCAAAAGACGACGTTACTTGGAACAGCGTACATTGTACACCCATACCTGGCTGATACTTAGGTCTCTGGTGGAAACTTGTATCAGCTCAGCAAGGCCAATCAATGATAACATGCGATCTTTATTTATCATTGATTGTGTTGCATGTAGTAATAATAATAATAATAATAATAATAATAATAATAATAATAATAATAATAAAATGCTCTTCTAGGCAGATCAGTGCCCCACTCAGAGACGTGAACAAAGTCAGTGTTGTTATTATCCCCACAATGCAGCTGGGGAGCTGGGGCTGAGAGGAGTGGCTTACCCAAGGCCACCTGCTAAGCTCATCATGAGCAGAGTGCTGGCTAGCAGTCCAACCATTTAACCAGTAGGCTACAGCATCTTAGGATGGTACTGTCATTCTTATCTCAAGAAATAAGAACGGGGTTGAGTTTCCCCTGTTCAGCTAGCTGATCGTTTGATGGCCATTTTCCAGACCTGTTTCACACAAATGAACAGTCCCGCCGTTTCTACTGAACGTCAACTGCATCTTTTCTGAAACCCACAAAGAGAACTTGTGCATCTCATAAGGAGTATATGCACACCTGGAAGCATGGCAAATCACTGAAATATGTAAATTTTTAACAAGACACCTAACTAGGAAAGAACCATATTGTAATTTGATGTGTTCAGTAGCCTTGAAACGATTGCATATGGTTAACAAAAACCTTTCCCCACCCAAAAAGTGCAAATATTATAATTTACTGCTCCTTAAGTGTAAAGCTCAGTTTTTCCTTTTGCAGATAACAAACCAGAAAAAGCAGCACACCTGCCAAAAAGTGGCAGTTCCAAAGCCACATATAGGATGCCCAACAATGAACTACATCTGCATTAATTTGTACAGCTATTAGTGGTTTTGAATGGGGGGTTATTATGCAAAATCAAGCTAATTGTTCATTCAGAGCACAGCTTTTCCAGACCTCTTTTGCTGCCTAGGAATAAGGAAAAAATGAAAGGCAACTACAGATGACACAACACACGCCATGTGCAATATTAATTCAGATTTGTTTCTGTGGATAAGTCTTCCAAGCAGCATGCAAGCAGGTAAAATATCTGCAGAAATAAAGAGAACGGGTGGACACAAGGGATATGAGAAAATACATAAAGCAATATAACCAAACAGCATCCTACTTATCTTTTTTCTTTGAGCCTGCGCATTGGTTACGTCACATATGGGGGGGGGGAGTTCCTGTATTACATGGCATCTCAATACATCTCCATTCCGGCATCTCCATTCCAAGCTCATGCAATTTTTGGCTTTTGCTTCAGTTCATCCTCTCTCAATTTCTCAGCACCTGTTCCTTGACACGCTATCTCTCCCCAACACAGACCTTCCCTTGGCTTTTTCTGGCTCTGCAGCTTTTATGCTTTTTCTAAGTGAAATGATTGTATCCTACCAGCTCTTCCGAGCAAGGTAATTGGCAATTACTTATTTTTGACATATGTAGGAAATCTAGTAAAATATAATTCAAATTCAGTTACCAGTGACGAACTCTTCTTGTGGATTGGTATGTACCAAAGCTCATCTCAGGGTCTAATATTCCTGGGGTTTTTTTTTCTACTGCAATCTGTTAAAATATATCATTATATATTCTGTATGTTGCTTATCACTTCTCTTCGTGTCCCTAGCTAAGAAAGCTACAAAATGTGCCATTTCCCCTACTTTTTCCCTGCTGTGTTTGCTCAATTTATTTTTAAAACTGATTTTGTTCACTTCTCCAGAATTTCCTTCAGCGGTTAAAAAGTAATGCATTCATCATTATAACTAGTAAAAATGGCAGGTGACCCTTTTCTGAGCTAGATAAATATGAACAACACCGTGAAACATTCACATACTCATAAGAGATACATTAAGAGATACATTAAACTGTTTCCCAAGCAGGCGCCCTCTCAACGGTAAGAGTAAATTAATTGAAGATTAAACATGCAGATTAAGGCAGGCCATGTTTGTTGCTACTAGACCATTTATTTATGCATATTTATTTATAAAAAATATTTATATCCTTTCTTTGTGGCTCAAGGCGGCCTTATACACCACAGTTAAAACATTACAATTAAAGACCAATAGAATAAAACCCCAGATACCGCCCTCCTCCCAAAAGATGGCTGCGGTTCATACTTCATCGAAAGCCCTGGCATATAAAGAGGCCTTGCAAGGCTTCCTGAAGATTTCGTGCAAGGGCATTCCCTCTCACCCCATCGGGAAGTTCATTCCACAGAGTTAGAGCTACAGTAGGGTTGCCAGCTCAAGGCTGGAAAATCCCTGGAGATTTGGAGGGTGGAGTCTGAGGAGGGTGGGATTTGGGGAAGGGAGGGACCTCAGCAGGGTTTAATGCCATACAGTCCACCTTCCCAGGCAGCCATTTTCTCCAGGGGAACTGATCTCTGTCACCTGGAGATCAGTTGTAATTCTGGGAGATCTCCAGCCACCACCTGGAGGATGGGAACCCTAAACTACAGTGGAAAAGGAACAGAATCCTGTTGAAGCCAGGACGGCCACCTTAAGTGGGGGAACAGCCAGTAGCCAATATACAATATGAAATGCAGGGCATAAATATTTAAACAAACAAATATAGACGCAGTGAGGTAGCAATCCTGAGTTCCATTAATAGGGTCGCCAAGTCTCGATGCCCTCCCAGTGGGAGGGGGGACCTAGCACTTACCTTGTGTTGCTTGCACGGTCATTCTTCACGTGCACAAAATGTGTGCACGCCCCAGCACTTGTGCAATGACGTCACTTCTGGAAGTGACATCATCTCACTTGCTGTGGGAGCACTCCTGCACTCTGGACAGGGCCGATACGGCCCATTTGGGGCCCAAATCAGCCCCAGATGAAGCATGGGAATTCTCCCGCGGCCAGCACAATGACATCCCTTCCAGAAGTGATGGTGCTGCGCCCTCTGGGAGTACACACACTGTGCATGTTCCCAGGGTGCCTGCCGATGGAGGGCAACCTCCATAGGGCTTGTCACCTCCTGCTGATCACTGACAAATCAGCAGGTGTGTGTGGGGGGGCAAATTCTTGGGAGTTTGCCCGACATTGGCGGGCACCTGGGAACTCTGGTTCTATATGACTTCTTCATCCATATTGTTTGGGATGCTGTGCTGTTACATGAACTACCATCACTGCCCAGAGAAATTCATCCAACCGGTGATGCAGATGTGCCCTTGATTTCTTTAGGACGCATCCAGCTCAGAAAATTGAAGACTGGAAACAAGCGCTAGCTATTTTTCCTTAAGTGGTTTGAGAAACACATCGCTTCCCATGGTGAGCCCACCCATTTCTTCACTGTGCACTTTCAGGTTTGCCAAGATTTGGAACAACACAAAGAGAGGCAAGAACGGGAGGAGTATAAATGCCGCAAGCAGCCATTCCTTCTTTTAAAGTGTCTATTCCTCTTTGAAAGAAAATACTGCTAGTCAAAAGCTGCAATTCTAAGAACACATTCGTGGGAGTAAGCCCCATTGAATAAAATGGGCAGACCTACTTGTGATTGCCATTCTAAGCAGGGTTACCTCCTTATAAACCCATTGAAGTCAATGGGCTTAGACAGGTATAATTGTTTAGAATTGCAGTGTAAACTACCCTATTTAGATGAAAGGTGTCTTATAGTGTAATCTTAAAGAGAATTGGTGGTTGGTGGAAAGTTCTGTCAAGTCATAGCTGACTTATGATGCCCCCTGCTGGGGTTTCCAAGGCAAAAGACTAACAGATGTAGTTTGCCATTGCCTGCCTCTGCAACCCTGGTCTTCTTTAACAGTCTCCTGCTTAGCTTCTGAGATCTTGACCGCGCCATTACACCATTCTAAATCTATTGAACTGAATAGGCTTAGAACGGTATAATTAGGACTGCACTGTTATTAACATAATAGGATTTTGATTGATTGATTTCATTTTGATGTAGGCACAGAAATGCCTAGCATCTGCTTCTTCTGACTGAATCCCAGTTTGTTAAGTGTGGCTGAGGTTATCTAGTGGCAACTAAAAGGGGCCGTCAGGGCATAAAAGCTCTTTCAGTTTAACTTCCCTGTTTTGGATAACAGTAAAGGGTTAACTGAAAAGGAAGAAATGTTCAACAGTTGCTAGGGAATGATGTCCCAAGAGTAGCAGCATGAATCAAGCCAATGGCAGTTTATTCTGATGGTTCATTGCTCATCTTGAGTCAATGGAGGACAGTGCTGTCACTCATCTTTACCCCATGGGCTCTCTGACTGATGGTACTCCAAGAAAACTCATTCAAGTTCTCTGGTCTGTTCCTACAGCCAAATTAGCCTGAAGGCTTAAACAAAACATTTTATTTCATTCTCTCTCTGTTTTTGCTATTTGAAGCACATGGAGGAATTACACTATTTGCCTTTAATTTTGTATTACATGGCATCCTGAAGGAAACCTGTTCCCGTTGACAAAATTCAGCCAGTTTCATGGGCAGTCCTACAGCTTATTGCTTTGCTTGAAATAACATAGTCCCACCCCTTATTGACTTTCTGCGTAAGACGAGAAAAAACAAACTGATGATTTGTGGATTGGACTTCTAAGAAGATAAATTTGGGAAAAATAAATAGAAGGGGAGCAGTATTGAAAAGGTAAATTTTGGAGGTATCAAAACTACAAGTATAATGTCTGTAACAAGAAAAATGGAAAATGAAATATGTATTATTTTTCTTTGTTTTTCTTTAATTTTTGTTCTTCTCTTTTTATCTCTCCTTTTTATTCCTTTTTCTTTTCTTTCTCTTTTCTATGCACTTTTTAATTAGGCTTTTAATCTTATTAATAAAATAAAAACTATTCTTGTTGGTTATATAATCTTAAAGCTACATATTATGCTACCATACCCTATCTGTTTTTCATCGAATGTCCCAACGGCTGATCATATTGTATTTTTGCTGTGAATGTCCTATTTATTGAATGTCATAGCTATTGATTATATTGTATTCACTTGCAGTATGTAATCCACCATGGAACTCGGTGAGAAAGGCGGACTATAAACAAACAACAACAACAATATTGAGTCATTCTTGTGCTTAGTATTTTGACAGATTTGAACAATACTTCAAAATGGATTTCACTAAAATAGAGGGACAATATATAGAGTTTGGATTTAATAATCCAGTAATCTCCATTGCTATACTGACAAACATTGAAAAAGATTAAGTTTTTGTGTACTCTGTAGTATTCTAACAATTCTTGTAGCGAACAGTTATAAAATCTTCTTGACCTTATTATTTCCCCCCTCTACTTTTTTCTTTCTGTATCCTTTCTTATTGTGATAAAATAATAAAATAATAATAATAAAAATATGGACTTCACTAAAGTTACAGAATTATGTTTTAATTTTTATATATTTTTAATATGTACAGTTGGCCCGCTGCAAATGGGAGGCATTGTGGAATTCAGAGAGGTTACTGGACAGTGTGTGTGTGTGTGTGTGTGTGTGTTCACGCGAGAGACTTATAAACCTTATTTTAAAACGAATATGAAACTATGTAGTTCTCCTGTCATGAAGAACAGTAATAACTCTCTGCCATGTGTATCAGAAATGTGAGATTGCTTGTGACAGTGCATAATAGCAATCTGAGCATTGCAGAGAAAAAGAAAAGGAAAGCCAAACTGCTATTTAAAAGAAACAGCAGGTTTCTAGCCCTCTTGATTGCTGAGGAAAACCTGACTGGGCAATTTCTGCTGAAGACTTACAAACAAAACTGAGAAACGGCATGGAATTTCCAGTGGCTGACAGGGAGAGAGGAAAGCCAGGCTGGGCTCACCATTATGTTAAGTGTTCTGCACAGCAGGGCTTAACCCAACTGGAAAGCTCTGCTGTGCTTTAATTATCTGAAGTTAACCCCATGTGGGAAATGCCCATCTTGCTCCCGGTATGAGATTTACTCAAATGCCCTGCAGCCGTACACAGTGCTACAAAAAAAGAAAGACTCAACCTGTGGCCGTATTACCAACTTCGAGAAAACTTAACAATAAGAGCTCTCTAACAATGGAGGGAACAACATATTCTCTGGACAGCAGGGAATAAAATATTAACAAGGTAGGGTTAAGAGTGGCTGGTAGCACTGGGGAAGATCCTATTCTGTTTTCTGTGATGCTGTACCTGCTAAGCACAGGGACAAATGTTTCGCACGCACACCCTGGTATACAAGGCGGCAGCAATGTAGGCTGAAGGAATATAGCAACTGCTGCCTTCGCTCCCAAGATTCTAGATCGCATCTGCCATGCATGTAGACTGTACTCGTAACATAAGACACAGAGAGATTTAGATTTCAAATTTATTACAGTCAAATGACCAGCAAGAAAAAGATCACATATACAAACCACAGTTCCTGTCTACATAAAAAGAAAGGATTTAGTTAAAACCGTTATCATACTCAGCAGATAATAAATCCTAAAAAGTAAAACTATCTTCAGTCTCTCCTTTTGTTACAAACTTCTGCTTGTTTATGACCAAAAAACAATATTTTGCTACTGTCGAGGATACAGTCTTCTTAGTATCTTCCAACAAATATTTCAGTAGAGAGAGAAAGACTTAAGATCAAATCAGATGAGATCCAAGAAATTTGAGATTTCTCAACAGAGGCAGACAATGGCAAACTACCTCTGTTAGTCTCTTGCCACCAGGGGTCTCCATAAGTCAGCTATGACTTGAGGGCACTCTCCACCACCCCCACCACCGACTTTAATATTCCTTAAAAGCAGCCATAGGGAAACTAAATCTCATATTAAGTGGAGGATGATTCTCATGACAGAAAAGAGAATATCAGCTGGCCAAAGAATGTACACATCAAACCTCAAGATTTTATAAAATTAAGGGGATTTAGAAAATAGCTGATACACAATCCAAAAGGCTACATTATGCGTATTAAAAATCAGAGACTTTGAAGCCAGAGTGGTTTGTAGAATTCATGTTAAGCGCATTTTGAGGGTTTTATCCAAAAGCCTATATTGTCACTATTACATCAAAAGAGACCATGATCTGTGATCTCAGAAGGGAACGATGTTGGTCTAACAGAAAGAGGTCACAAACTAAAAGAGGTCTGTGCTCTGCAACAAAAAAGATGCCGTCAGCAAGGGTCACAGAGCACAAAAATGATGTAATGCCCATCTGATGCCCAACACTTTGCAACTCACTGTTCTCTTCAGGGGAAACTATCAAACCCTTGAACTGATATGAAAACATTCTGTCTGTTAGAAAGCCGCCACCTCCTAGCTTGAATGACATACATACAACTTCTGAAGATATTTTTATTCATGCAAATAATTTCTAAATTATTGGCCTTCTGACTACAGTCTTGGAAGGAAGGAAGGAGAATCTTTGCTATCCAGGCTGTATTAAGGATCAACTGTTTTGTACGGAGTCATTACTAAGTCACATCACTAGACCATTGAGCACGCTGATGTGGGGAGGGCGGAGTATAAATCCAATAAATTAAATTAAATTAAATTTTAGCCAGTGCTCTGAACAGCAGCTGTCAAGCACAGGTCTTTCCCCAGCTCAGTTGCTAACCAAGACCCTTTAACCAAAATATCACAAGGGCTGACGCAGAAAAACTTGGCTCGGGGTTGGAATAGAACCATGGACAGCAACGTGTTACTTCTGCTGTACGGCTGTTACAGCAGAGTTTCCACAGCAAACATAGCAAGGGGAGAAATCATGCATGCATGCTTGCATCTCTGAACACCCCTAGGACCATCCAATATATCTGCTGTTAAAAAAAATATGTGCTTCCTGAAGTAAACACACTATGTATCCCTAGCCTATTATTAGGCTTAAAACTCAGGTTATTCAAGCCACCTCTGGTGAGGAGAGAGCAAAGCTACAGTAATTCTTACAGGTGTGCACATCGCTCAGTGATTTACTGCTTAATATATTAATCCTCTTTATTAAGAACTGTCATTTGTAGTAACATGATATGGAAATTGTATCATATTTAAACTAGATAGACTATAAAAAAAATTAGGCAATTTTCCTAAAGATATTGGATGCATTGTACTGTTTTTATTATCTTGTTTTCTAACTTTGTAATCTATTTTGTTGCATTATTTATTGTAGTTATTATATTACCCTAAGCTGGGTAGCTCAGACCTTCCTGATCTCATCCCATCTCAAAAACTAAGCAGGATCAGACTTAGTACTTGAAGGGCAGACCACCAAGGAAGTCTATGGTGTCACCATAAGTTGGGTGTGACTTGATGGCAAACCCCTCCCTCCTTTTATTGTATTGTTTTATCATTATGTAATCTACCTGGAAACTCAGCAAGAAAGGTTTACTATAAATTAACAATTACAATAACTGAGTGCCATCAAGTCACGACAGACTTATGGTGTACCCCTAAGGTTTTCATGGCAAGAGATGATTTGCCAGTTGCTGCCTCTGTGTGGTGACCCCAGATTTCCTTGGTGATCTCCCATTCATGTACTAACGAGACCTGACGTTTGCTTAGCTTCCAGATGATTCGCTAATGAGTTAGAAACCATAGATTTCACCATTATGTTGCCTTCCATATTATCTGTTGCTTTAAATATGAACTCCTATATACTACCTGTGCTTCATGTTGTTTAATGTCAGTCCTAGAACTGGTTATGTTCTGTTACAGCAATTCCTCAACCCCATACTGGATCCTTGCTAATACTATATCTTTGCAAACTTATATTCTTTTACCCCGTGACATTGTTTATGGAAATGTTCTTGACACTGTATGGAAATGCCTGCCCTTGTCCTTGCCACTGATTGTACTAATCTCACACTATGTAATCTGCCTTGAGTCTCGGTGAGAAAGGCAGAATATAAACAAACAAACAAACAAACAAATCTGGGCTATCCAGGCTGCTAAATCTGCCCTTTTTTGCTGGAAATGTTTATGTTCATTGATAAATTGCTGGGTGCTAGGCAGAAATTCAAAAGGAGAAGTTCTGTAAAGAAGCCTCATCTCTTGAACATCAGTCTCCCCTGTTGCTCTTAAAAACACGGTTGTCTTGGCTGGGAAAAAATGGTGGCTGTGATGTCTGTTTCAAACTATTTCTTGAGGTTTTGGTCATAAAATATTATTTGATTTTTATTCTAAACATCTTCTTATAAGCTCAGGAAGGTGTATGTAGTGCTGTAGCTCCTCCCTTAGAATTTTATTCTCACAACCCCCCTATGAAGTAGATTGGGTTTAGAGAGGTCACCCACTAAGTTTGACAGCTGAGTTTATTTTAAATATTTCTATCTCCTGCTCTCAACCATTGAGGAGGAATACAATAAAATTAAAAATGGCAATATCCCAACATATCAAATTGAAACAAAATGAATTAATCCCTAGATGTAAGACCATTAGCAGAAATAATGTTTTAAGATTCCTAAAAGAAGCAAGGAAAATACAACAAAAGGTGGTTATAGTAACAGAAGTGTTCTTAAAAACTTGTATCATAAAAATGCTAACAAAGTCAGAACAGTATTAAAAACTCATACCATTCAAGAGCAGGAGAAGACACATGCAAAACCACTGCCTGTCACCAGAATACCTGGGAGAATGTTCATCCACAAACTCACCAAAAACATGAGGGGGGGGCAAAGGCACCCAGAGAAAATATAACCACCAGACTGACAGGCTTTTCTTCCTCTCTGTATTGATGTTGAAATGCACATTAAAATTTCTCCACCTACGGTTGGATCTCCATGATTTAAACGCACATTAAAACCTCCTGGCCTACAATTGGATCTCCATGATTTAAATGCACGTTAAAACTTCCTGGCCTACAAGTGGATCTCCATGATTTAAATCTTCTGGCCTATGCCAGAGTCGCTTTTCCTCAAAAATCTTCAAAAGGCGAGCTGAGCTGATAAGGTGTTTGCGGCACGAGTGTGTATTTCAGTTATAGGCAGTAAAGGTGCAAAATAAATACCATCCTCTCTCATTGCAGATCCCCAGAATTTCACAAGATCACACACTCTCTTACTCCAAATGAATTTTGATAATAGTACATTCCAAAGTCCCTTTTGTTCTTGCTAAATGTTGCAATGTACCCACACAACCAGTTTTCTCAGCCTGCCAACAAAGCCATGTGTGTTGGCTCATAAAAATCTAGATGCTCCATTGAGAATTCCATTTTCACAATCTGATAACCGGAGTCGCTTTTTGTCATAACACTGAAATGATCCGCATTGGCCAACCTGCACTGTCACACCCAGCTGAACTGCACCAAACCTTAGTGTGAGATGATAGATTCTTTTGCAGCATGAATGTGTGTGTGGAGTTGTAAACAGGATTGCAAGAAGGGGGAGAAAAGATTAATATCATTCTCTCTTTGAATGTAGAACTCCAGAATGTATAATTTAGCATTTATATTACTGTTGGCATCACCTATATAATGCCTTAGTGCACAAAACATGCTATCAAGTGCATTAGCAAACAAATCTATATAAAGAACTTCTGAAAAACCAAAAGGCTACTTATGAATAATTCAGAATACCATGCATTAAGAACTGTCTCACTAAAAACGCATAAAGTGCACTTAACTTGCCCCAGAGAAAAACTGATAAATTACAAGAATAATTGTATATAATATCAACATAACATTTCAGTTACTCAGAAGGATAAAAAGTTGCTTTTCCTGGATGACTTTGAAGTCAATTTGCAAGCTTGCTCAATTTATGCTGACAGTAATTGGTATACAGCTGTTTGAATCAGATCAGCAGAAGGAGATAGAGGAAGGAAAAGTCAAGTAGAATGCACAGTTCCAAGCCAGAATGAAGAAAGAGAACAGTGCCTCTTCCCTTGTGACTTGCCTTTTGCACCCTGATTTGATACACTAGTGATGCCTCCTGTTGCCAGCCCTATGCAAATCAGCATGGTCTATGCCATTTTAGTTAATTGTCAAAGCAGCTTTTTAGGTGTTTTTAATTGTGGCTAGCTACAAACCCACCACAAACAGCACTGTTCAGTAGGTACAGGACAAAATTCTTGAAGCACTTATTTTGCAGGCTCTGTACTACTGCCAAGAAAATGTCAAGGCCCAAGCAAAATGTCAATTATTAACACAGGAAACAAGCAAATTATGAGAATGGATAACGGAGTTCCTTGTTTGAGAGAGATCTCCTGTTGTAACAGACGATGCCCTATTCCAGAACATCTTGGACACAGAAAGAAATACCATCATGATAAGAATAGGAATGCAAAGAAAGGCTATATTGTGTTAGAAATTCTGAAGGTGCAATGCATTTCTATCCCCCTCCCCCTGCCTAAGGTTGCCAGCCCCCTGTTATTCAGTGGCAGGGATGAGAAGTAAATTATTCTTCAAATGTTAAGCGCTCCACAACATCTCACTTTTTCCACTTAATGGTAACCAGTCTTATTTTGGGGGAAAGGATTCTTTTGTTCCATAGAACTCAATGGGAATTAACTAAGAAATGAGCACGCCTACCTGTATGGCTGCCCTGACCTGGATCATCAGATCTCAGAAGCTAAGCAGGGTCAGCCTTGGTTAGTCATTGGGTGGGAGACCTCCTACAAAGACCAGGTTTGCAGAGGCAGGCAACAGCCAACCACCTCTGTTAGTCTCTTGCCATGAAAGCTCCACCAGGGGTCACTATGACTTGATAACACTCTCTACCATATCTGCATAGCCACACCCATTCATCTGCACAACTCTGTTCTCAGTTCCATTTCTGAGATATGCTGTGGTAAAAGCTAGGAACTGGATTTCATATATATAGAGCCTTCAAAATCCTCTGAATCCTTGACATTTCATGTTAAAAACTTTGGCCTGGCTCTGAATTAAAATTAAATTCAGCTGCTAGTACCTGTGAGACCAGAACTTAGGTCTTTGAATCCCAAGGGCGGAAGACTTGCCCACCTAGGAGACCAGTTTACCAGCAGAAATGCCCCAGCATTTACAGATCTGACCTCCTGACTGGTTGGGAACCCATCTAAACCTCCCCTCTCTCTTAAAAAACAGCCCAGGAGAACCTGCTGTGCTGTGGTCAGGGTACCTGCTCACCTAGCCCTAGCAAGATAAGTCAAATGGCTGGAGGCTCACCATGTGATGCGACTGTTCAGCCCAGTGGACCCAGAACATTTCCCTCATGTCTGTGTTTTCTCGCCATTCATAGCCACTTGGGAAGTCTTATGAACAAAAACATTGCACTCCAATGCAAGGATACCTCTGTAATACTGCCCCAAAGCCACACATGCAGTACACTGTCAAGCCAAGTTACACACTTCTAAGTCCACTAAAGTCAACGAGCTGAGAAGGGTGTAACTGCTTAGGACTGCACTACAAGCATTCTGTCATGGTGCACTAATCAGCAAGGGCAGGACACCTGGTAGGTCTCCACAGCCATTTCATCAAGGTGAAAGAATCAGATTCACAGATCTTACGCTAAAATTATCTGGCTCTGCTCTACTTTCCAAAACGTACCTGCCATGTGGTTTCAGTAACTTCCTCATCTCAGTTGTATCCTTTGCTCAACAAAATGTAGCCTGCTAATTATTGCAAAAATAAAAAAGGTAGTTACAATTAAACCATCCCAGACTGCTTTCAATCAAATGCAATGCAGAGGACTTGACACATAAATGAGCAAGAGTGGAGGTCACTCTCAAAATTAATTGGCAGAATGCACTTAACAATCATTCCATCATGTTTAAACAAAACAATATCCAGGTGAATTTGGTGCCACTGGATCCCAAAGGATTATAAATGGTGGGAAAGTCACTCCAAATATTCCTCTAATCTTCTGACACATACCCCAGAAAAGCTTCCAATATCAAGCTGTAGGCTTTTAGAGTAATCTATTCTAGAAAGAGCATCGGGAACAATTAGTGTAGCCTATAAATGGAATAGCTTCAAAAGGTTACATTCATGCAACATCGTTGGGCTGTATTTGGTACAAACTTTGTCTGTGGGTTATTTCCATTTTCCCTTTGATTAATTGTTTGCACCGTGTCACTAAGAAAAGTGCAACAAGGGAACTAAATCTACTCACTCTTCTCCATGAGAGAAGCATTTGATGTCAAATTTAGATCCTAGATAGCAGATCTGAGCAAACAATTTCTAACCTAAGCACCTAAAAGAGTCCCCAGCTGTGCTACCAAGTCCAATAAACCATGTAATAATCTGTTTTATACTAAAAATATTCTAAGTACAGGCATAAGAAAATATAAGTTGTATCCTAAGGTTTCCCTTGGCGAAGTGAGGGCTGTGACAGCCTGGTTCCTTTTAAACTCCCTTTTCCTGCCACCACTCTCAAGAGCTGTGTCCAGATTTTATTCCCGAGTTGTGGGGGCTGCTCAAACACTACAAGATCTGAAGCCGGAACAAATTAAGGAGTTGATCTGACATCATATCCCACCCATCCCTTCCTAAACATTCCTCTCAGTCCAGCAACAGAATTCCAAGTACTCACAAGTATGGTTAGCATTTAATAAATGTTTTGGTGAGGGTGGTCAGTAAGGCTAAATGTAATTGTTGAGATGGCTGGGTAATTCACTGAAGTTACTGAGTGGATGTGGGGGGAGGCGGCACCCATTTCTGAGGTGATTTGTACTTGCTCCTTCCCCCTTTGGACTCTCACAGACACCTTCTTTTAACAAAAGAACAATAAGTTTATTGTCTCTTCCAAAGAAGAGTTAAAAGGGCTTATTTTGATTGGCAAGGAAGGTGGTGTAAAAGCGTTATCTCTTTTCACAGCTGAGTGGGGTCACAGTTCCCTTAAGAATCTTTATAGCATCACACAAATATCCAGGGTTACCTAACTGACAGGCTGTTTCTCCTTGTGAGAGAGGCGGATTGACTTTATCTGGGAAAGGCTCACTAAACCCAGGGATATCTGGCCCCTTCACTATAGCCTTTCCCACACTAAAAGAAATACTTGAAGTGTGGATGTCACCTCTTCAGTCCCCACAATTCCCCTGTCCAGACACCCTTGGAGACCCAGTTAGCTGATCGCCAGGATCCTGCCTTGATCCTCTCATGAATTACCAACCTGCTATCTTCCTGAAATACTCTAACCTTAGCCAATGAGCAATAGGGGCAGCCTGGAGCTGGGAGGGGCCCTGAGCACCCACAGCCTTGCCCCCTGAAGGAGAGGGGAAAGAAGAAGAGTGAGCCCCTGCTACCACTCGTGCCCATCCTGTGCTTGCAACAGTGATTCTCACCCACCTCACAAGGGACAAGTACCATGTCTGGCTTGGCCCCAGCATGGGGGCAGAAGTGGGATGGCAGTGATTCTGGGGCGCCATCCCGGACTTCTTCCCAGAGCCCCCAAATCACTAAGACTGCCCCTGCACAGGATGCCTATTGCTATTCCTATTTTTATCCCTGGCCAAGCCCTATCTGAGGAGTTGATCTCCTTTCCCCCCACCCCCAGTCCTCTCCTCCCCCCTCCCAAGAGGATCCATGGCTTCTCATTGGCTGGGGTCATTAGGAATTGGCCTACACACCCTGAGTTTCCACCTGGAGGACAGAACTGGAAGCTGCCTCTCACAAGAGTTCCTTCAATGGATGGAAGGACTCCTTCCATGAATGCCATAAATGGAAGGAGCACCTCAGTGGCACCTCAGAAGAAGGGAGCTCGGACTCTCGAAAGCTTACACTTTGAAAAACTTGTTGGTGTCTAAGGTGCCACTGGACTCAAATCCTGCTGTTCTACTGCAGACCAACATGGCTACCCACCTACATTTCTTGGAAAAGAACCTTAGGATAGTTCACAGATACAATCAGGGCTTTTTTTCAGCTGGAATGCGGTGGAACGGAGTTCCGGAACCTCTTGAAAATGGTCACATGGCTGGTGGCCCCGCCCCCTGATCTCCAGACAGAGGGGAGTTGAGATTGCCCTTTGCACCGCTCGGTGGCACGGAGGGCAATCTAAACTCCCCTCTGTCTGGAGATCAGGGGGCGGGGCCACCAGCCATGTGACCATTTTCTCTGAGGGCAACCCACTGAGTTCCACCACCTCTTTTCCCAGAAAAAAAGCCCTGGTTACAATCCAGCAGCCTTGTTTGAAAGAGCTGTTCTATTGTTGGTTTGTGTTCACTTCAATAATACCTGAAGAAATTTCTAGCAAATCTCTACCTATAGCCTGTTGTAATTTTCTGTATAGGGTCTAGCCTTGAGTATTTTGATGAAGAAACAGTGTCTGATGATTTGAGGCTGTGTGAATAATAAAAAAAAACAGCTGTTGATGCTATGGAATGATTTTACACATACGCTGTCTAATTTTATTTCTCTTATCCTAATTAAAAGTCTTCTCACTGTATCTTGCCTTTCAAGGCAGGCACCAACCCAGATCAAGAGATGACAGATGTTTATCAAGTTACCATAAATCTTGTGATTAAATAGGCCCAATGGGTAGTTTTGTTTTTTGGAGAAACAACCCGCCGACAATAACGTTAGAAAAACAAAATACTTCTGCAGTATTTCCATTGTACAATCCTCAACAAAATTGATGCTTTCTGTTACAAGCCATAACCTTCAGTCACTCATTATTTATTTATCTTTTCTAGGGTCCCTCCGTCATATCCATCACGAGCTGCTCCTAAAATGGCTACTTATGTGGTAACTCTCACTTCCTACTCCAGAGGAACTCAGATTCCACAACAGGTACTCAGCAGCCGCCCGTGTTTTTCTATACTAAGTCAGAACATTATTCTCTAAATTTTCAACTGATGGGACACTGCAAGTAAAGTAAACAAGCAGAGGACATTCCTTAATTTTAAATTTCTTCCCCACCACCTATTTTAGTAATTCTACTGTCCGAGCCTTAAGCTCAAGGGAGGCTGTATGTTCCTGCCCAGGTGCAGTTTTTGCCATATTTTGAAGTGCCTCATGCTAAAGGGTATCGGGCCAGTACCATCAACACATATTTAGCAAAAGCTTCCAAATGCTTCATGCTACTCACCAAGAATTATTCTCTCCTGCACAGGACAGACTCATAACTGAGATATTCCTTTTCTTTCATTCGGTCCTATCTCTTCCACATTATCCCCTTTTGCATCCTCTGTTCCCCACCCCCTTCCCCAGTTATTTTCATCTGACTGATCAATACAGTACCTTATGTTGCCGACTCTCTTCGAGGCATTTTTCCTTCCCATATATCTAAAACCTAGCTTCAAGTGACAGCACTCATGTCCACAGTCCCCAAGACTTCAGAAGTGTGTGTGTGATTAAAAATAAATGTTAGAACAGCCACGGTGACAAGGCAGCCTAGAAAAACTGACCATCACTTGTCTACAGATTAGGGTGTAGGTTGCATTTCCATGCATATAATGATGTGCCTCACTTCAGCATGACAGTCCCTGGAGATCAAGAGAACAAAAAAAGACGATTTTTAAAAAAATCTGAATATGGTACAGTTCATAAGTTCTCCCCCGACCCTCCCAGCAAAGCCCCTTGTGTGTGTCTGGGGGAATGGGTAACCTGGAAATCTGGATCAGGACTGAAGTGCCTTTTAAAGGCCTTTATGGCTCGGGCATACTGTCTCTCCTGATATTCACCCATCCAGCAGCTGCCTTCTTCAGACAGTCTCTCAGGATGGTCTGTTTGGCCATGGGTCAGGTCACAGGCTTCTTTGTGGTGGAATGATTTAGAATGCTTTTCCATAGTGAATGCAGGGGGTGCCTTTTCCACAGTCATAACTAATTGCATGCCCTGACCTGGATAGCCCAGGTCAGCCCAATCTTATCAGACCTTGGAAGACAAGCAGGGTCAGCCTTAGTTAGTCATTGGACAGGAGACCTCCAATGAAGAGGTTGCAGAGGCAGGTAATGGCAAACCACCTCCATTAGTCTCTTGCCATGAAAACCCCATCAGGGGTCGCCATAAGTCAGCTATGAATTGATGGCACTCTCCAACAACAACAACTAATTGCATAACAATTGGACAGTGTTTTAACACACTGATATGTATTTCTGAAACCAAGATCAATTGCTGTGCGATTTAGAGAAAATCACAGAAATACTCCTGACTTATATGGTATTATTCTGAACCTAATTCTGCCTGCAGTCTGTCTTCTTATCCTTCTCTATGGCTATCTATATCCTAGCCATAGATATACGTGGCTTTTCCGAACGTAATCTGTATCAAAAAGTATGTTTTCTATGGGAAGCAAGAAAACAAGATTGGAACTAAAGCTTATGAGTGCACTCATTTCCAGAAGGAGAACACACAGCACCGAGAATAAGCATAAAATTATCCACAATTTCTTCATAGCATTAAGAGGTTACCCTCTTTGTTAGTCATCCAATGTGTGTAGTGGAGTTCACACATCAAACACGCCCTCTCACTATGAAAGCGATACTTCAAACAACTCCACACTCTTCACAGAAGTTTTGCAGCCTATAGGGAGCTCATGCCCCTTGAGAAGAGTTCTTCCTTCCAAGTTCATACTCCAAGAACACCCACCCTTTTAAAATACTTATAATACCTGTTACTATCTTATTTCAGGTATATGAGTTCTAAAAAAAATATATTCATACAAATACTTTTAAGTTTACCTGAATTCGCTGGTGGTACAACTGATGTAAAACTGAAGCGGAGATTTCCACCCATGGCATTGTTCAGACTTGATTCCAACCATGGCTTGGTCCTCCACAAATTTGGCCTGTGCTCGAGCACTTGCTCCTTGCCCTCCCTTCTTCTTGTGTAGTTGGAGCTAATGACTTCCAGTTTAGCACAATCATAGTTTGCCTGAAGTGGCATATAATTTTTGCACTCCCCCCCTCCATAATGATTGCAAATCACAATCAAACTGTAGTTTGCATTATAGGAAAAGAAATACAAATCACAGTTTCATGTTTCGGCAGTTTATAGTAGAATTTACTGGCTTGGTTGAGACACAGCATCAAATTGTAGACAACTGAAACTATATTTTGTTTTGAAAACCAGGATTCAGCTCACAGATGATCCATAAGGTCCTGATGTGCCTTAACACATGATGGCTTTGTTGTCTTCACTCTTTTCTCCACCTCCATCCACAGAGATCCAGTTGTTATCCCAGACTGCCTTGTTACAAGGATGGCATCAAGGAACAAGCCAATACTAAAGTTAAGATGCTCATATTTGTTCATAACAAGAGGTCTTAGATCCACTGTTAGTGGAGCAGTCGATATCTGGACAATCACTCTAACTGTAGTTAGTTCAATTAAACTAATGTTGCATAGGATGTTTCAACCAAGCTGAATAACTCCAAACCCCTATAGGAGGAAAGGAAGTGAGCTCATGACCCATCCAAGGATGTGACATTATATTGGAATTCTGCTACTACTTCCTTCTTAGTTGACTGCACCAATTAATTCCAGGATATCCCTCTTAGAAAAGAATACAAGTCTTGGGATTCTATAGATAGAATCTTTTATTATTCTACACCAGCCCACTTTGCTTTAAGTGCCAAGCATATTCCTAGAAGCACTCCTTAGAGAATGATGAAGAATGCCACAGCACATACCATACTGGAATAAATGCATATTACCACCACAAAAGGTCCTTTCCACTACCAAATCTTCCATCTACCTCTCGAAGCAGCTACAGCAACAAAAGCTGGGACAATTAGAAACCAAACCTCAAACCTCTTTCTTGGGCAAAAGCTGCCAGTGAAATAGAACCTGACACAATAAAGAATTTATAAGCAACCCGCAAGCTGGACTGAGAAAGAAGCAGTAGAAAGCACTTGAAACAAACCTCAGTCCTTAAAACATAATTTAATACGTCGTAAAATAATAAGTACATTTATTCTTAATAATGCATGGCATTGACCTCAGCTCTTTAAAAGCAAAACAAGATGGTGACTGAGCTAACAAGGAGTGCAACTGGAGGGGCCAGAGGTGGCCACGCTACTTTTTCTTATCATTCAGAAATTGTGTAGTACAGCAGGAGAAAAATCTCAGGACAATGTATAAACTGTCACATGCATCTTCTTTTCAAGGAATTTGATTCTGAAGTCTTACTCAATTACTAGATTTTGCAGAACTAAAGCTAAAATCCATACACAGACTGCGGAAAGCATTGCAACGTCTCCAAAGCCAAGATGAGACATGCCATTATTTGAGAGCTGATTCTCACATGACTTTTGCACACATTAGGGACGCACAGCTTTTGCTGCAAGCATGTTTTATAGTTAAACTTACCACTTTCTACCATAAAGATCAGGAATCTACTGACCAATGAGTTTGTTCGCCATCCCCCCACTTCCACTCACCTGGCTTTGGGGGGAGGCACTTGTTGGGGGGGGGGGAGGTGTGCACACACTTAAACATTACAGCAGTCATCAATGGCAGAATTGTTTTTGTAAGCATAGCAGTTATTTATGACTGATTTATATGATTTGTGACTGATTTAACTGTGTATTTTTAAAAATTGCCTGCAGAGCAGAGACCACCAAAGACAGGGGGAAGCGGAACTCCAGTACAGCTCCATTGGGTTATGTAAGAATGCATGTGTAAGCAGGGGCGGTGCCAGGGTTTCTGGCGCCCGAGGCTGCCCCTACGCATGTGCGCACACCCCGGACTGCGTGATGACATCACTGTGTGTGATGTCATCACACAGCAAGCTGGCCCCATTGGCCAGTGGGTGGCTGGGACGACACATGGAGGCTGCCCGCACTCCCAGTCAGGCGCGGCGGGTGGCTGGGGAGGTTCCGCATGCTGCCCTGGACGCCTGCCGTGCCTGGCCTGTGGCTGCTGCACCCGGCCGGGTGTGTGTGTGTTGGTGGCGACAGCAGCGCAGCAGCTGCAGGCCAGGCACGGCAGGTGGCCGGGGCGGTGCATGAGCAGCTTCCCATCCCTCCTGCTCAGCCGCCAGCGCTGCCGCTGTCAGCTCAGCGGCACACCCCCCCACCCCCGGCGCCCCCTTCGGCGCCTCAGCACTCGAGACGGGGGCCGGACCTGTCTCAATGGGCACGCCGGCCCTGTGTGTAAGAAAATCTGACTATACTATACTGTTAGGAAGGAATACACTGAAGCAACTCACCAAACAGTCACGAACAAGTTGACAAACGGCCCGTTGGCTGCCCGATTCCTACTGGCAAACAGGATATAAACGAAACTGGCAGATATTTGAGCATCCCTAGAATGCACACATCTGCAGTGGCAATGGAATTATTTATTTTATCTGTTTATTTAGAGACCATGACCTGGATAGCCCAGGCAAGCCCGATCTTGTCAGATCTTGGATGCTAAGCAAGGTTGGCCTTGGTTAGTAATTGGATGGGAGACCTCCAGAGAAGACCAGGGTTGCAGAGGCAGGCAATGGCAAGCCACCTCTCTTAGTATCTTCCCTTGAAAACCCCAGCAGGGGTCACCATAAGTCAGCTATGACTTGACAGTACTTTCCACCATCATTTATTTAGAACATTTTACATGCCACATGTCCAGAGATCTGTTCTTGATGACTTACAGCTAATAAAACAAAACCATCAAAACACAAGCAATTAAAAAACCCTATCCATTAAAACACAAGTTTTTTTAAAAAGTAGGCCAATCCCATAAACGTGCAATCAATAAAAAAACAGGCCAATGCCATTAACACCAGCCAGGGTATAACAAGATATGCTCCAAGCAGCATACAGTGATATATAGATAAAACAATTATTTAGGTTAGAAGCAGACCATAAAATGTTTAAAAGATAAACTCCATTAGTTAAAAGCCTGTGTAAAAAGGAATGCTTTAGCCAAGAGCCTAAAAGTATCAAAATCAAATCAAATAAATAATAATAATGGTAGACCCCAGTGGGTTTCACAGAGGAGGGTATTTCAAGGAGAGGCACCACCACGAAAAAAGCCTTGCCTCTGAACACCACCTGCCTCACCTCTGAATGTGGAGGCACAGAGAGAGGAGTCTCAGAATAGAAAATAGACTGGCTGGACAATACAGGTGGTGGCAACTGTGTATATTTTGATGTAGATACATACTGCTATAGGCACTGGCTTCCAGGGGCATATATTTAGGAAGGGAACATGACTCAGTGGTTGAACATCTGCTTTGCATGCAGAAAGTCCCAGCTTCAGTCCTTGGAAATCCCCCCTTTCAAAAGGTCAGATAGTAGGCAATGTGAAAGATCTTTACCTGGGACCTGGAGAGATGCTGTTGCCATTCAGAGTAGACAATACCGACCTTGCTAGACTATGATCTACCAGCATAAGGCAGCTTCATGAGTTCATGTGGAGCACAAATATTTGTCTATGCATTCTTCTTCTTCTTGAACAAGGGAAAGCGTAAGAACTAGTTCAAAGGCAATCATCCTGGACATTAAAACCCCATTCATAATTTCGATGCTGGCAGAGACAACCAAAGGAACCCATCGGAATACTATAAAGAAGATAAATGCAGAAAGCCGGGCTGAGGTTTACCACTGTCAGAGAGCTATCCAAATGCCCTTTAGTACTCCCTGGGACCCACAGAAGAATAACTGAGCTTTCCCCTGCTTTAGACACCCTTTGGTTCCTTTGTGCCAACAGCAGGTATCTCAAGTCTCAGACCTATCTGCATATCCAGCAACTTAGACACGTTAGCTAAGGAAAGGGGAAAAGATTGCCATGTTTAACAGGGCGGGGAGTAGCTTCAAGAATGAATTTTGGCAATAAGATACTAACAATTGGCAACACATTATTCCACAATTATTTAGTGGATAAACATGATTGAGTGAAAAGGACTTTTTAAAATGTTGTGCCTTTGCAATATTTCCAACTTGTGATTCATAGTCTTTTATACACTTTCAATAAAAGAGAGAAACTTCTGATTTTGAGGGGTTCATTTTGTTCGGAAAACAATAGCTTTCCTAAGCAATGAGGATTAAAGACAAAAGGGCAGAACCGCAGTTTTATGAGCGTCACCAAGAGCTTCCGTTATACTCGGCAAGTTACCCTTCTGTTTGTAAAGGAGAAGAAAAAGTTGTGAAAACCTATAAAAGTCGTATTCGAGTCATGTGGCCCACTCAACTCGGGAGACGCAGTGCTGAGACCCAGTGGTTCATCCACGGTGGCGCAACAGAGATTTCTAAAGACTGTAGAATTTTCAGCCCTCGTGTTTATTTAACAGTACACCAATTAGAGTGGAATGCTTTCTTGCTTTGTTTTTTTTAAATGCTGGGTGCAGAGAAGCCTGCAAATTGAGACTGTCTCTCTTCATTCCTAATCAAGATGTCAAACAGAAATGCCCAAGAGTAATATTTGCAGACGAAGTGATTTGCTATTTAAACAAGAGAGGACACAAACGCAGATGGAAAGTAATATCTGTATTACTTAGCGTACAGTGATAGTTGTAAGCTGCCTTGAACTAAACAGGTACGGTGAGATATACGTAATTTAAATAAATAAATAAAATACAACAGTGCTACTCTAAGTCAAGTTAAACCCTTCTAAGTCTACTGAAGTCAGTGGGCTTAGAAGAGTATAACTGATGTTGGAATAGATTTCGTCCAAACTTATTTTCTACCATGCTGTTGTGTGGGGCACTCTGCTTACCGTAACAACGGTGAGCAGGGTTGCCAAACCTGGCAACTAGTGAAAGACCAGGTGAGATAGGGACATGGGGGCGGGGGGAGCCATGGTTTCCTCTGGAAGGAATCACCAAGAACTCTATGGTTTTACCACAGAGCTCTGGACGATTCTAGAGAAGCACATTTAGGATAACTCATTTGCAGCTGTGGAGTTGGATGTCATCAATATGCAGATGACACCCAACTCTATATCTCGCTATCCAGGTCCCTACAGGATGCAGTAGAAATCTTAGATCACTGCCTGACAGTCGTGGTAAAACAGCTGAAAAATAACAAATTGCAATTGAACCTAGACAAGACTGAAGTGATGCTTGTTGGGAAGTCAGAGATCTTGAAAGACATTGTACTCCCCACTTTTGATGCAGTTTGTCTGACCCTTGCAGACTCAGTTAAGAGCCTAGGGGTTATACAAGACCCAGCACTACTACTAGAAAAACAAGTTAAGGCAGCCACAAAGAATGCTTTCTACCATCTCACTCTAGCCTGGAAGATGGCTTCTTACCTTGACGTCCCTGACACGGCCACCTGGATCCATGCTATGGTAACATCAAAACTGGACTATTGTAAAGCACTATTACATTGGTCTCCCATCTAAGTTAACTAGGAGGCTCCATTTGGTGTAAAATGCTGCAGCTCGACTGTTAGCAGGAGTGAGCAGGAGCATGAACATCACTCCCATCCTACAGTCACTCCATTGGCTACCCATCAGTTATCGTGCTCAATTCAAGGTATTGGTCATTATGTACAAAGCTCTTCACAGCCTTGGCCCAGCCTACCTATGGGACCACCTCCCTCCCTATGTCCCTCCATGGCAGCTTCGCTCATCTGAACAGGGTCTCTTGCAGATGCCAGCTTGCACAAGGGCGAAATCAACAGCAGCCCATACACGGGCTTTCTCTGTGGTGGCCCCTACCCTGTGGAACAGCCTGCCTGAGGAGGTGAGGAGAGCCCCCACTCTCCTGGCTTTCTGTAAATGATGCAAAACCGAATTATTCAAAAAGACTTTTTACTCAGCTAGGAGGGTGGTATTGTAGGGAAGGGGGTTTAAGATGCTTCGCTAATGAGTTATGGACCATAGACTTCACCACTATGTTGCCTTACTTATTATCTGTTGCTTTAAATATGTACTCCTATGTACCACCTGTGCTTCATGTTGTCTAATGTCAGTCTTAGAATTGCTTACGTTCTGTTTCAGCAATTCTTCAACTCTGTATTGGATCCTTCCTAATGCTGTTTTTTTGTAAACTTGTATTTATTTATCCTATGGCATTGTTTATGGAAATGTCCTTGATACTGTATGGAAATGTCCTTGATACTGATTGTACTAATCTCACACTATGTAATCACCTTGAGTCTCAGTGAGAAAAGTGGACTATAAATGAATGAACGAACGAGCGAATGTTACCTCCAGGTTTTCCCTGAAGTGATGTCATGTCATCACCAATGGTGATTTAAAAAAAAAAAATCTTTGACCAGCTGCTGAAGTGCAGGTGGGCACATGGCAAATCTCATGGAGAGCAATAGTTCTCCTGTGTGTTAGTATTTGGGTGAAGCATTAATTGTGTGCATATGTGCCATCAAGTTGCAACAGACTTATGGCAACCCTAGCAAGGGGCTTTCAAGACAAGGGAGAAGCAGAGGTGGTTTGCCATTGCCTTCCTCAGCAGAGCCTTCCCTGATTGTCTTCCATCCAAGTACTGGCCCTGCTTAGCTTCCAAGGTCTGATGAGGCTATACCATGCTGCCTTCCCTCACAAAGCATTAACTTATGTGGTCTAAAAGCCTTGGAAGGCATGACCAATGAAATGAAATGCACTGGTAATGTTGCTATGCAGCTGCAAGTTAGAAATAAAGCAAAAAGCCTGTGGCTGCATATGAAATGGAATATATATTCTGGTTTACTATGTTCATAAAACTTTTGAAATATAACAAAGTGTCTAGGAAGCTGATTAGCTTGAAAGCATCACAGACATGGAACTGGGCATTTAAATGCTAGCTCATTCAATCCATGCCCCCCCTAAACTCAGTTCAGATCCTTGCAAAGTAAACATAATCTGTAAAAAGTATGCAGAAATGAAAATGCATGCACTTTGCATCTCTGTCTTCAAGAAGCATAATGTGGGCTTGCAGGACTTTTAATATTTGTGTGTGTAAAGTACAATCAAGTGGCAGCCCACTTCTGCCAACCCCATCGGGTTTTTAAGGCAAGAGAGTTCTGAGGTGGTTTGCCATTAACTGCCTCCGTATAGCATCCCCGGACTAATCCTTGGTAGACTCCCATCAAATTCCTAACCAGGACCAGCCCTGCTTAGCTTCTGAGATGAAAGGAGATCAGGCTAGCCTGGGCCATCCAGGTCAGGGCCCCAACAAACAGACCTGAGAAGGACTCTGACTAGACTTTGGTGATTATGAAAGCAGGTCTACTCTGACTCCTGCTCAAGTCCATTTAGGGGCTTACTCCCAAGAAAGTAGGCTTACAGTGCAATCCTAAGCAGAGTTACTCCAGTCTAAGCCTATTGAAATCTATGGGCTTAGACTGGAGTAACTCTGTTTAGGATTGCTCTGACTGTCATAGAATTTGGGATTTTATAAAAGAGTCTCACACACTTTGTGGTGATCTACCAGGGACTTGATAAACTTCCTGTCTGAGACTATGGAAACCAGGGGCTGTATATATCTTAGCAGACTGCAATACAGTTTTGATGAGTACATTTGCCTTCGTGCAGTCCTAACATAAGAGAATTTTAAATTAGCAGGATTTAAATTTGTGGTATATAATTTCTCTGTTCCCAGATCTATTTCATTCCACTCGTGCTGTTCTCACAACCTACTGAAAATTATACAACCAGGGCTTTTTTTCAGCAGGAACGCAGTGGAACGGAGTTCCGGAACCTCTTGAAAATGGTCACATGGCTGGTGGCCTGTGCCGCCAAGTGGCGCGGAGGGCACTCTCAACTCCCCTCTGTCAGGAGATCAGGGGGCGGGGCCACCAGCCATGTGACCATTTTCTCCAAGGGCAACCCACTGAGTTCCACCACCACTTTTCTGAGAAAAAAAGCCCTGTATACAATAACATTGTTTGAATATTTAGCATTTTTCAAAGCTATTTCAGACAAAAGAGATTATACAGCTGCAATATTATATACCTGATCATTATATTAAAAAAGCATGTTGATGGTGGCTTGAAATCAAAATTCACTATCTTTTCCACAGGTTCTGGACTACAATGTGCAGAGCAATAGAAAAATTATCGGAAAAGTTCAAAAAGGCACAGAAGAAAAGTATGTGTCATTCTCTGTTTGCCCCAATAATATTGGGTTAGAGCCCCGTGGTGCAGAGTGGTAAGCTGCAGTACTGCAATCCAAGCTCTGCTCATGACCTGAGTTCAATCCTGGTGGAAGCCGGGTTCAGGTAACCGGCTCAAGGTTGACTCAGCCTTCCATCCTTCCGAGGTCGGTAAAATGAGTACCCCGTTTCCTGGGGGTAAAGTGTAGAGGACTGGGGAAGGCAATGGCAAACCACCCCGTAAAAAAGTCTGCCAAGAAAATGTTGTGATGTGACGTCCTCCCATGGGTTAGTAATGACTTGGCGCTTGCACCTTTACCTACTGACTTTTTAGTCTCTGAGCCCTGATGATTCTCTGTTTAAACAGTGCCAATGGAACTGAACAATCATTATAAAAAAGTCACATTCAAATATTTTTCTCACAGAAACTAAAACACAAGAATATCCAAAGGAAAAGCAATAAACAAATCTGATATGTGCCGCTGCTATAATAATTAAATCAATATTTTCTAAAGGTTTTTGCTTGGGGAAGTAACAATGGGAAATTGATTTAGAGCTTATGCTTTCTTATTTTCTTACAAGCCAATCTCACACGTCCACTAATGAGCAAATTATAAATCTAAAACAACGATGTTCAACTTGTCAGTTCCTTTTGGTTAGATGCTGAAGAGCAGATTTTTTTTTCTAAATCCAGAACCATTGTTTCATTTCAGAGTATATTGCAAGAGCTTTTCTTGTATAGCGCACGCATTCCTTTTGAAAAACTGTCACCGCAAGCAAGAACAGCCAATTATATACATATGTACGTAAGTCATTATGGTCTATTGAGTAAAATAATCCATTAAAAACAGTGCTTAAATACTTCTCTTTGTGATTGACCACAACAGGCACTCGACTGCATAATGTGCAAGTGTACATTAAACATTTCCTAAACAAAAGCTTATGCAGAAGGACTACCAAAGTGCATAACAGTCATTATACCCTCTCAGAAAAAAGTGCTGTGTGCTTTCATCATGGTCTTTTCCATTGCCAGTAATAGCTAATAGAACCCATTATTATTATTAACAACAAAAATGACTGCACTCCATTGTCTTCAGAGCATGGCTGTGTATTGACCAACTGACCCATACGCCTAACAAACAGAATTGAAAGATGTTCGGAACAGCTTTCTCCCCTTTCTAAATTGGGATGATTATAAATTCTCAACAGCATCTTAATAGAAGGGGCTACACTCCTTTCCTGCTGCATTTGCATGAGGTGGATGTATGACTACAGCGAGCTGGGGGAAATAACTCTCCTGCAGCTATATGGATAGGATAGGCAAGGCTAATATAAAATGGCAGAAGTTCAGGGCTTTGAGTTCACTCTGACTTATTGTTCAGGGTCTACAACAAACCCGTCCCCCATGGGGGTTCATTATCCATGGGACTGGTTGACTAGAACGGCTCTCAGTAGTAGCTACCTCAGGCACTCAGGGAGAAAGCAGACATAATGAGAACTGCCATGTTTCTTTGCTCATATGTCTGTATCATGCAGTTTGATGTAGTGGTTAAGAGTGGCAGGACTCTAAACTGGAGAGCCGGGTTTGATTCCCCACTCCTCTGCTTGAAGCCAGGTAGGTAACCTTGGGTCAGTCACTGCTTCTCAGAGCTCTCAGCCCTACTCATCTCACAAGGTGATTGTCGTGAGGATAATAACACACTTTGTAAACTGCTCTGAGTGGGTGTTAAGTTGTCCCGAAGGGCGGTATATAAATCGAATGTTGTTGTTGTTGTTGTTATATCAAAAGTGGGGCTCTGGGTGTGAGCTGGAAAGGGTGCAGAAAACATTCAAGTGGTAGGCAATAAAAAGGTAGGGTACAGAAAGGATCAGTCCCCCATCACTGAACATATGGACTGGACAGACATGGGGATAATGAATGCGACTGCCACCATCACATATAGTTTGGACCTCTGCCCACTGTTCTGGGAGGCTCAATTCTTAGCATTTGGTCTGGCACAGGTGAATGGGGGGGGGGGAGAGAAGAGACATTCAGGTTTAGAGGCCTTGTAAGGAAGGTGAAACCAGGGCTCAAGCTGTTGTTATGTTTTGTTATTGTTGTTACATTTTGGTTCCTACAGTCATGGGATCGAGCCAAACTCAAGAGATTAAAGAAGTTGGGAAAAATTTTTCCCCTAATGATGAGTGACCCAGATAAAAACCAAAGTCTTTTCCCTCCTGGAATGTCTGGGAATCAAAGCTCTACATCTAGAGTTTGGTAGCACCTTTAAGACTAACTAACTTTATTGTAGCATAAGCTTTTGAAAACCACAGCTCTCTTCATCAGATGCATCATCAGATGCATCTGATGAAGAGAGCTGTGGTTCTCAAAAGCTTATGCTACAATAAAGTTGCATCTGACGAAGAGTGTTGTGGTTCTCAAAAGCTTATGCTACAATAAAGTTGGTTAGTCTTAAAGGTGCTACTGGACTCTTTACTATTTTGCGACTACAGACTAACACGGCGAACTCCTCTGGATCTATGATCCAGAGTTGGAACATGGATGTTCAAAATCCTGGAATGGCTTTGCAAAGTTGCAGAGCACATAGGACATTGTCTTTCCATTTTCATACACAAAAATCTAACGCTATCTACTTGCAAGACTCGTTTGTGGTCTGAGAGGCAGAATGAGTCCTAGATGAGTTAAAGGACTACAGAGAACAGAGAAAGGAGCAAGAGCAGCCCCAACCGATCTATATTCTTTTCCTAACCTTGTATGCTTGTTTTCCAGGATGGATGCATTTAATAAGAGACTAGCATTCAGTGGCCTGACTCTGAACAGCTTAGAAAGAGGGCATGAATAAATCTCCTTGCTGCTTTTTCTCCAGAATGCGGAATTCAAAAGTTTTCCTGCTTCTGGAATTTTAAGTTCAAATGTCACACAGCTACCCCATTAATGGAGCTAGCCTGTACGTCTCAATCATTTTTAAAAGCAACCTAAATTAGGTTTTATGACACACAAAATAAGAACTGTAATCTGCCCCCTCCAAACCTATCTTCACCCCAAAGAAATTGTCTTAGCTCTGATCTTCCATACAGTTGATCTGCACTATACGAATTCCTCCATTTCAGCTCTAAAGTCAGCCGAACAAATATCCTGCAGGAGCTCATGCATTCAAAGCCTGCTTCTGTAGAAGGGGGAAGTGATACTCATCATTGTTACAACCAAATGTAAAGACCGATGAAGGATGCTACTGTTTGCAAAGCATGGAGCTGACTCAGTCTTAGACCTTTTCGAGATCCTGTATGCAGCAGGGAATGTCAATGCCCAGTGGCAATAACTACACAAAATGTGTGTGCTGTCCCTGAGGAGAAATATTTGGACAAATGAATGAAATTTTCTTCATGTTGATGTAGTAAAGGCAGAACATCAGTACAAATTAAATTTTGGCATGTCCTTGGTGGCTTCCAGTACTGCAGAAGCTAGAAACCTGAATCCTTTAAGTCAGTTTCAAACAAATATGTTATTGGAACTCCAGTTAACAATCAATGGAACAAAATGGATACAATTGTGTTACTGGGCATCTGTTTAATTTTTAAAAATCAGTGGACATTCAAAAACGGAGACATAATCCAGATCATTTCCCCCATAGGGGAGGAAATGGAAACCACGGGTGGAATTCCACAAATCCATTCTTCTAGCAAAAGTAATTTCCTCCACCAAAAGGAGCAGGGGCGGCGCCAGGGTTTCTGGCACCCGTGGCTGCCCCTATGTGAGCGTGCACATAATGTGCGCATGTGCCCCCGGACTGTATGATGATGTCACTGCGTGATGATGTCATCATGCAGCAAGCTGGCCCCATTGGCCGGCAAGTGGCTGGGATGGCACGTAGAGGCTGCCTGCGCTCCCAGTTGGGTGCAGCGGGTGGCTGGGGATGTTCTGCATGCCACCCTAGATGCCTGCCATACCTGGCCCATGGCTGCTGCGCCCGGCTGGGGGCGAGTGTTGGTGGCAGTGGCGCGGGACTGGCTGGCTGCAGCAGCTGCGGGCCAGGCACACCAGCTCTGTGGCGCACGCCTCTACCCCTGGCACTCCCTTCAGTGCCTCAGTGCCCGCGGCGCCCGCCTCACTGCCTCAGTGGTGGTGCCGGCCCTGAGAAGGAGGCTTCCCTTGTTGCATAATGCATCTTGCAACAAGGGAGAATTCCATCCACCTTTGCTAGTGGAATGGACTGTGGGAACCAACCTTTTAATATCTGGAGGTCAGAAATTGAGTGGCCAATTGCAAGGAGGGAAAAAAAATGTCTGGTTTCAGCTCCCCCATTTCCTCACACTAAAACTTTGCTAAAGGACATTTCATTTTTCTCCAGGCCTGTTGGCAACCCTAGTTAAAAATCCAGGAGAAAGGGGATGGCTTTGGGTGGGAGAGAAGACTAGAAAAGAAACAGATTTCCAGTGCATCCCTTCACTCCACACCACTATCACTCGTTCCAGAGCCCGCATTCTCAGGAGATCCCGTTGGCTCTGACTTCTCCGAGAAAGGAAGAAATTTTCTCGGTTGGCCAATTTCATTTTTCATCTTCAGCCACGACTCCAAGATTTCCTGTTCTTCACGCCATTTCAACCTCTCTCTTTATTCACGGGATGCATAAAAATCCTCATCACGCCCATTTTTTCTTGGCTTGCCCAGTCCAGCTTGAACTTTAAAAATATACATGAACGAGACGTGTGGGTGCACATCTGAGCTGAAAGCAAAACAATACCGAGAGATGGCCCCTACTTTCAGATAGACATTTTGATCATGTACCTCCTTATCTTGATCAAGGCAGATGTCTGGGAAAGCCTCAAACCAAAGATGGCAACGTTAAATGAGAGTACCCACCAGGATGCAAGTTGAACTATGCCAGTCAAACATATCTAATGCAAGTCAACCTAGTCCATCAACACTGTTTTTTCACTTGGGATTGATGTGAGAACTGTTAACTGGTAGGGGACAAATCTAGTCCACTCAGAGCCGAGGACGAATCTAGTCCACCCAGTCAGCATATGTACACAGAGAACTGAATAGCAACACTTATTGCATTTGGTGATCAGACAGATGATGTGAATTTTAAGGACAAGACTGCTGAGTTGGAATTGACATTGTCCCCTTGCTTTGGCATCCCTGCATTACCCAGACAACCTATACAGTTACACAGATATTGTAAAAACATAGTAAGACTCTCATGTTTTCCCCTCCAATTAAACTTACTTGAAAAGACAGCAATGAACTAACCACTGTCTGGAGAAAAAAGATCACGGAGCAATAGATTTGCTTGGCTGATTTGACCTTAGCTACTTTGAGAGTGTTACTAGGAAGTTTAAAAACTTCCTTAAACTTAAAAATATATATTATATTATGATTCAAAGCCATAATGTCAAAGCATGTTAATGCTCAAGTATTAACTGGCTGAAGAAGCTGTACATAACATATGAATTTAAGCTGATACATAAACAGACAATGGGAAACTGCTGCTATACATCTTTCAAAGATGTGTATTCTATTCCAGCGCAGTCTATTAAGATTAATCTTCTGGTGAGCTTCTTCCTCCTTAAGTATGAAAAAGTGAAATTAAATCAAACTTTTTTTTTTCTCCTCCAGAAGCTAACCTATTTAATTTTAATATGACATATAACAATGGCAACGAACAAGGGATAAAAATCTTTAGAAAACCATATGGGGGAAAGCATTAAATAGAGCAGTCTTAACTGTGCAGCATTTCCTTTTCACAAAGGAATTTTGACATTCGGTGTTGAAAAGGTGAAGCTTTCAGTTGCAAAGCTGTACAGAAAGTTCAGTGGAAATAAAACCTTTTTTGTTCCGTGCAAGAAGAAAATCCCCAAACTTAACTGTTCCTTAAAGTTCTAGCAGCTTTAATTATTCTATGTCACTTAACATGATATAGTCTCTTCTAGGGGGAAATGGATGTTCCTATGGAAACTGGGTTGTTTCTGTTGGGGTGACGCATTGGTTAAAATGTACTCTTTGCTCAAGACAGAGACTGGGGATATTTTTGCTTCTAGATTTTAAAATTTCAATTAGCTATAGAATCAGATAAAACAACTGAACTTCTGCCAGTAATTCCACTATATACTATGGTTAGGTCGTCAATACCTTCATTTTACGTTGGGAGAAAAGGGATTGGATAGTATGCCAATGCCCCACTTTGGTAGCATATATCAATTACCCACCAAGGAAACTCCAAATGCCAATAGGTCTCACCGCTTAGTTCTCAGTGTTTCCAGATTTGCTACCCAGGATCCTGGGATCTCAAAGGTTCAAAACAACCACATCAACACCGAAAACCAAACTTTAAATAACAGCTGGCTGAATTATGGAGAGGTAGCTGAAAAGTTCTCAGTCAAATCACAGCCCCAAGTCTTTTCAACCACCCATCATATTTTAAGAACTGAATCCTATTAACAATGTACTGAACTGGAGAGACATATATTTACAGTGCTCCGGTTTAAATTTATTGACTCAAACTAAGGTTTTGGAGTTAGGTAACTGGGTTATTCCATACCTTTTAGATTCAATGACAAAGTGGTAACAAAACATATACAGTGATACATATCTGCATGTATACCCTGGGGCTGCCTCCCTGGAATAAAGTGATGACATCAACTCCAGAAAATGGGATGAAGTTGATAGGCTCTCAGTGAACACTTAATTTCAAAAGTTCAAAACAAAAACAAGCAAATCACAGCAATGAGATTAAATCGCCCAATTGTTGCATTCACTTCTCACATTAAATAGTGAATTCATGCCAAAAAAACGTCTGGACGCTATCATATTTTTGTTTGATACTGCAGTGAGTGAGAACAAATTTTCCTTATGAAGAAAGCACTTGATATTCTCTTACATGCACAATACATTCTGGATCTTTACAATCTGATATTTCTCCTCAATCAGTGACAGCAGAAAATAATTGCAATTACTGTTTTTCCCCCCTCTAAGCTGTCTTCCCCAAGCAAACATATATTGCTCCTGGTGACGAAAAGGTTGTTTGGAGCAGTTTTAAATTGTGAACTGTTTTGTAGTTTGCATTACAACATTTGCTAAACGGTACAGTATTTTGCTAAATGATACCGTATTTTTAGGACCAAAAAAAATGGTGTTTCTCAAAGTGTCTCATGCACTGAAATGATTTTCCCGCGGTACGTCAAGCACAAATGAAATCCTCAATACCATATATCATTGTTGACAACTAGGAGATTCATTAAGATGAAATTAATTTACAGCAGTATGTATGCATCTATATAAAATAACGCCCACATTAGTTGAGTTTTATTAGTAAATGCATCCCATCTCCCCTCTTCCCAGAGTTTCTTCTATTTCATTATAATTGTTTTAAAAGGGAAAAAAATGATTTCACTCACCCTCCAAATTTTTTTAATTCTGCTAACTCTGGATAATTTTGCTCTGTTCATCCCAAAGATCTTCAATTCCAATATATGTATACATACATATATCCCATATAAGTGCAAGTATACTCTAAAGTCAAGAGTGCTTGGAGAAAAAAACGAACAGTGGAGAGCTAAGTATGTTCTTGAAAATCAAAAAGGCACTCCCTAGCTTTTAGTGCTCCTTGCAATGGCTCCACAGTTCATACCTCAGCATAAAATAGCCAATAACTGAACCAGGCACTCGGGTGGAAAAAAAACCTTCCACCAAAGGCATAGGGGGAGCAGGCATCCAGCTGACACGAGATTTAGGTTAGGAGAAAAATTAAGTTGTCCTTATGCCAAACGTCCAGGCTTAAGAGTCATCATGAACTGAAATTATACTGCTTTCAGGGACAATCAAGCTCAGCTCTAACCTTACTTAGGGACTGTTTTAATCAGGCTTTCTGTAGGTTTTTTTTTTAAAAAAAAACATGCAAATCTGCTTCAAGTCAAATGGAAATGGGGACTAATGAAGGGTTTTAAATAATCTGCAAAGAAATAAAGTGGTAATGCTCCTCCTGCACCAGCTTCTTAGGTTTTTACAGCCTGCTACCCTAAATTCAGCAAATGGAAGGGTTAAGAGCATTATAAAATGATTTAAAACCCATGCACAACATTGTTCTTTCAATTTTACCAGCCATTTCCAGTACCATATGAGAAATTACCAGCCCAACCCTCCAGGTTAAAGGATAGCCTGCAAAAACTTAGCAAATAGGGACAGCCAACACATGACCTGTAGTTACAAAAAGAGGTTTTGCATATGTGCGCATGCTGGGTTTACACTTCCAGGTTAGGAAATTCCTAGAGATTTGAGGGTGCTCTGGGGAGGGCAGAATTTGGAGAAGGGAGAAGAAAAGGAGCTCAGCTGGGATGTGATGCCGTAGAAGCTGCCATTTTCTCCTGGGGAACTGACTTCTATAGTCCAGAGATCAGCTGTAATCTCAGGAGAACTCCAGGCCCTTCCTTGAGGATGGCAACCCAACTGGGTAGTAGGGATGTGCAGGACTTACTGGAGCGTCTGCTACTGCCCTTTACCTTTTATCCTTCACCACAATATGAAACTTTTAAAGGTCAGTAAGCATCAATTCCTCCTCCCCGCTTGCTATGCCAGGCTCCTCCCCTTTTCCTGCCCGAAACACCTGAGCCGGCATTACTGGCCACATCAGCAAACACAGAAGGACTGAGGTTGGGATTATTTACCATTCATGTTCTGGGTAGGTAGAAGCCATTCTTCTTAATTACTGTTTCCACGACTAAAGTCATGAACAGTGAAGCAGAGGCCATTTATAATGATCCCCTACACCTTTTGTGGGATTCAAGAGTTACATGGGAGCTCTTGTGCAATTCTGGTGGAATGTGTTCCTTATGTGACTCCATTCCGGTCACATATAACACCAGTCTTGCTCCAGCTACACTGGCTCCCAGGGGAATTCCAGATCAGATTCAAAGTTTTCGTCTTAACCTTTTAAAGTCCTTAACAGACAGGGACCAGCGTACCTGCAGGAACGCCTCTCACCATACATTCCCCGGAGGGCACTTCGTTTGGCAGAAAAACATCTACTGGTGGTTCCCAGCCCCAAGGAGGTTTGCCTTGCCTCCACTAGGGCCAGGGCCTTTTCGACAGTGGCACCAACCTGGTAGAACTCTCTGTCTGTGGAAACTTGGGCCCGGCAAGAATTATTTTTTTGCCAGGCATGTAAGACAGAGATGTTCCACCAGGCATATGGTGGTTGAGGTGGGCAGACCATCCAGTTGGCCTCCTGCCATGGGAGCGCGCTGCCCCCAGGTCTGTGATGTATCTGGCAGCTGGCCATCCCAGCCTATGGGATCTTTGATGTTGATGTGCGCTGTAGGTTTTATTGTTATGCTGTTTTTACCTTTTATATTGTGTTTATTGATGTGATCTGCTCTGAGCCTGTTCGTGATCTGCTCTGAGCCTGTTGCACAGAGGTGGTCATGAAACAGAAACATTCATTTGGTTTTACCTTTCTCCTCTGCAATACTCAGGCCAACAGCAACTCCCACTATAGCTTTTGAATTTTTTTTAAAAAAATTAATACAAAAGAAATAAACGAAAACATTTAAAAGCAGGAGATATACCATATTTCCCCAAAGGACAATGACCATGAATGTAAGTCACACCCCTAAAAAAGCTATACACAAAAAAACTTGTTGTTGAACATACCTGTAACTTATATATAAAAATATAAGACAACCCCCTTTTTTTTTTCTTGATCACACACCTGAGGGGAGGGGGAAACGAGTCTTCTTCCTTTTGGATAAACACAGCAACTAAAAGGCTTTAAGGAAGCAGAGTCAGCGTTTTGGCCCTGCCACCAACAGTATTATAATCCAAAAGTTTTCTTGAAAATGAAAGAACTTAGAAGGCCAATGAGGCTGCTACCACAGAGAAGGCCCAAGACCTCACTGCCTGAACCGTGACAGGGAGGGCTACCAGAAAGGCTTCCTCCAACAATCTCATAAACATAAGGGACATGGGAGAGGGGAGATACGTTGGGGAGATACAGACAAGGTTACCCTACTCCCCTCCCCTCTCCTCCTTGAGCTACCCAAAGCCAAAAGTCGACTTAGGAAGTTCTATAAATACAACAACAGAATTAGAGCAGAAGGGAAGAAGAATCAGATTGGTTTTATAAAGTTACTCACTTGTTGGTAAGTTTCTCTCTGTGTTATTCCTGAAGAACGTGGGAGTATTTCATTAAGTTTCGCTATAATGGGATCCTGGTTTAATAAAGATGGACTCCCCTATACATGCACCTCAGGGAGAAAAAAGTACTGTGTTTCATTAAATGCCTTGTCTCACATTAATAATCACTTCCCAAATATTTCACACAGTTCATTCAAGGTGGGATCTAAATTTTAAAATATCACTCAAGCCAGCAATGTTATTAATCTGTTCACTCATTAAAAATGTAATGATATGGGGGTTGGGGGAGAGAAGTTATTTCATGAATTTTTGATCCTGGCAAAGCAAAAGGTGCAGTGGTTCTTGAAGGTGTGCATTATTTGCTTTTATTCCTGCAACAGCTGTTGCTAAACTGAAAGGCTGCTAAAGATAGTGGTGATAAAACTCCAGTTAGCACAGCTACATAGAACACACTTTTAAGTGTTTCAGAAGATTCCATGACTATGCTGGGAAACCACCAAATAAGTTGAACCAGCCAACAATTAAGCCATTACAAGACATGTAGGTGGTTAGAATTACGTGAGAAAAAACAGGTGGTACTATGACCCTTATGTTTATGTTTTTCCACTCCTCGTATCTGACGAAGGGAGCTCTGACTCTCAAAAGCTTACACCCTGGAAATCTAGTTGGTCTTTAAGGTGCTACTGGACCCGAATCTTACTCTTCTACTACAGACCAACATGGCTACCCACCTGAAACAACCAATTTAGGACTCCGTACAAAAAACAAAAGACTGAAACTGGTTCTTCTGCTACAGCAATTACCTATTTGTTCAAATATTTTATATCCCTTCTTTCTCCAAGGATTCAAGGCAGCTAGCAATATGCTAAAAGGCAAAAGGCAGAGTCATGGCTCAGTGGAAGAGCATCTGCTTGGCATGCAAGAGTCCCAGATTCCATCTCCAGCATCTCCATTTAAAAGAGTTAGATAGTAAGTGATGTGAAAGACTTCCACCCAAGCTCCTGGAGAGCTGCTATCAATCAGCGTAGACAAAAGTGAAGTGGATGGGCCAATAGTCTCCGTTTAGATTCACTGCTTCTTCTTCCTTCTGCAGGGGTGGTGGACCCATGAAGATTGTCTCAACCATCTGATGGATCCCAATGACTTCCTACCTGTGTTTGGGGTTTTCTCCTCCTCAGCTGCTGTCATTTCTGGCAATGTCCAGACTAGAGATGGGCCCAAACCGGAAAAAAACAACGAAACATGTGGTTCGTGGTTCATCAAATTTCACAAACCATGAACTTTCACAAACCTGCCCCTGGTACGTGAGCCAGTTTGTTTGGTTCGTGAAAACGTCACATCCAGGTCAGAAAACCATCACTTCCAGGCCAGCAGAAGGTCTCTTCCAGGTCAGCAGAAGGTCTGCAGGAAGTCCATCCCCTGTTGCCTAGGAAACTGATTGATCAGCACCAGGCTGTCTGCAGTGACAAACCAAAAAAAGAACCAAACAAACCAGCCTAAAGTTTGTGGCGGTTTGTGAGAAATGGGATCTGATGAACCTCTGATTTGCGAACCACAAACTGGCCTGGTTCGTCACAAATTTTGGTTTGTATTTTGGTTCGTGCCCATCTCTAATCCAGACTACTCTCTGGAATGGGGAAATGGTCCTGGCTATTTACACAATTGCCCCTAAGTGCCCTTTCCCCCTGGACAGAACCAAGCAATCTCCATGGTTCACAATGGCATGGATAGTGATGAAATGGGAGGGATGAAGACAAGGGTGCTGCTGGCAGAAAACTCAGAGTGAAACTACAGCACAGAGCCCATATTAGAGCTTGTTCTGTGGTGGTGATCCCGGTGAAAAGACAATACTTAGCTACCACTATTGTATTTGCATGCAACCATCCAGCGGAATTGTTTCATGTGGTTTGCCAGCTTCTACATCATGGACCCACAGAACTGAACTTGGTCTACATGACGGCTCCCTGTGATCAATTTGCTACTTGCTTCACATACAAAATCACCAAGAACCACTCTAAGTTAAATGGCAATGTGGATTGCCATGGTCAGATGATGTACCTCTGACATCTGCTTGTCCGATTTGTATGGATACCTTATAATAACAACAACAACATTTGACAGACAGACAGAACCTTTATTGCCACAACCGTAACAGTGTCGAAAACAAGCAACAAAACAACAACAACAGGGTGTCTGAGTGGAACAACAACATTTGATTTATATACAGCCCTTCAGAACTTAACATCCACTCAGAGTGGTTTACAAGGTATGCCATTATTATCCCCACAACAATAATCACCCTGTGAGGTGGATGGGGCTGAGAGAGCTCCAGAGAGCAGTGTCTGACCCAAGGTCACTCACCTGGCTTCAAGCGGAGGAGTGGGGAATCAAACCTGGCTCTCCAGTTTAGAGTCCTGCCGCTCTTAAGTGACTAGCCCAAGGTCACCCAGCTGGCTTCAAGTGGAGGAGTAGGGAATCAAACCCGGTTCTCCAGATTAGAGTCCCATGCTCTTAACCAGTACACCAAACTTGCTCTCTTGTACAGCCCAAAGATGTGGACAAATTGCCCTTCCTGGCTGATAAAAGCTGCCAGATATTGGCCAACTGGGTAAGGAGAGTGATTAATGCTTCACCGAGGATAGGAATTGTACCACCCATGCTCAAGGAGGCAATAATATACCTGTGTTGATAAAACCTTCTCTGAGTCCTACTATATTGGACAACTTCTGGCCAATCTCTAATCTACCATTTTTGAGCACAGTGTTAAAGCGAGTGGTTGCTTCTCTGCTCCAGGGGTTCTTGGAAGAGACTGATTTTCTGGTTCCATTTCAATCTGGCTTCAAATCAGGATTTGGAACACAGACTGTATTGGTCACCTTGGTTGATGACCACTACCAAGAACTAGACATGGAGAATGTGATCCTGCTAGCCCTCCTGAATCTCAGCAGCCTTCAATACCATTTGACCATGGTATCCTTGACCCTGAGACTACGAGGCACCATGTTACAGTGATTTGAGTCCTATATGGGTGATTGGTCTCAGAAAGTGGTACTGGGGGACTTTTGTTCTACCCATGGCCATAGATTTATGGAGTTCTCCAAGGCTCAAACTTATGCCCCATGTTATTTAATATTTACATGAAGCTACTGGCAGAGATCATCAGGAAGTCTGTGGTGTCACCAACATGCAGAAGAAACTTAGCTCTACCTTCCTTTTCCATCTAAATCCAAGGATGCTGTCGATGTTCTGAACAGGTACTTGGAGTCAATAATGGGCTGTATGAGGGTAAACAAGCTGAACCTTAATCCTGACAAGACACAGGTTCTCTAGTTAGTAGAAAGGCTACACAGGTGGGTTTCCAAGGAGACTAGAGTCCCCAGAATTTTGTCCCTCTACACATGACCTGCTTTCTGTATATTCAATATTTTATGAAACACCTTTCCCCCTCTTTGGGTAACAAGGAATAAATCTTTCCTCTTTTGGAGGTAAGTCCTGCAGTTGTCTCAAACAAATTAACACAGAGACAAGGAATTGAATGCCTGCCACAGTCTATGAACTTGGCTGAGAATTTGGATTTCAGTAGTTATTTGTGCCAATTATTTTAAGGAAGAAGACATTTAAGGTTATGGTTAGTTAAGTAATCACTAGTTTAATTGCTTAGTTTTCAGGACTTTTCATGACATTGCAAATGTTTACTAACTTTCCCAACACGACTGGATATATTAACACATCTCTGCCCTCTTTCATGGAAATATGCCCACCATTTTTCACAATTAAAAGATGCACATGTAGGCTTGGGCTATAACTATACTAAGCGCTGCTCATGTTTGTTCAAGAGGGGATTTTTATGAAGCAAATAGGGCTGTGAAATAATAGAATGATACAAGAGGGTGCTTTTATAAAGAGGGTATACTGTAGTCTATTGCATTGTTTGTTGTATTGTTCTGTCTTCTGCTTATGCAGTTTGTTTACTGCTTTGCTTATGGAACATCATGTGTTAATATGGTTTTGCTGGGAGAGGGGTTGCATTGTGTTATAATTTTGTGATCCTACAGTCAGCAGTCTGACCCCCTCCCCACATTGCAAAGACAATGTATAGATATGGAATATCGTAAACCCCTTGCCATAAGTTCTAGGCACTGTCTGCCCCCAGGCAGAATGGATGCTAGCTGGCTTGGGACTGGAAAGTTACCAAGCTATGAGTCATAGAGAGATGACTGACTGCCCCCACACCCCAAAGAGCAGCAGAGGCTTCCTGAGAAAATCCCTGTCTATTCCAATCAACGCCTTTCTCTATGTCCCCTTTCCCACTTAGCTAATCAAAGCTATTCAGCAAACCTGATAGCCTTCCCATCTGGTACTTACCAGGTCATCTAGTAATATTTTTACCTATAGACCATTCCAGATAGTCATATCAAACTCTTCCCAAGTTATTGACCTATCTCCGGATGAGCATTAAGCTATTGTTTTTGGGAGCAAGGTGTCAGCATTGCCTCAGGGAATGTTTTGCCCTATGACTGAGCTCCCTAGCCGTGTCCTCTGTTTCTGTGTGCCTTGGTGCCTGTCCATACACACCCCAATCTATTTGGGCTTCTACTCTATGTGAAATGCAGGTAGTTTTTCTGCTCCTCAGTGGACCTCTTCTATCTCTATGTTGTAGGAAAAAGTGCTCTCCCTTTCTCACTCTCAAACCTATTACTGCTTATGAGCTTAATTAGATAACTTTGATTCTATGATGTTCATAATTTTATTATCCTCTATCATGTCTGACCAGTTGTTTTTTTAAAGTAGGAACAAAATTACCTTCTTCTGCAGATGTGTCTATAAGCTCACAGAGCCATGAGTATCAATTATGAACCAAGGTGGGGGGTGGGGGTTGATCATTTTCTGCTCATGGGGGAAAATGTCCCTCACTTATCCCAGATGACCTTGTGGAAGAGACATTTTAATGCAGCCTCTTTGGAAATAAAAGCCATATGTATACCCTGAAGAAAGTCTGCGGTTTTGCTATCCAGATACTGAGGCTTTCACCAAACTTCAGAATTCCGCAGAAACATAATGAGTTACAAAACCTGAGTAGTTGGTTTTAAATTTCATTACTAAGTCAGAATTTCAGATAAACACACTCATTGTTAAGCGGATCGGTAATCTTTTTATCATGTCTTGCTAATGTCATTTGCTAGTGCGTATTTTTAAAAATTAAGTGCAAAAGTTGTGGGTGTCAGCAAAAAATAAATTTTCCTTGGGAAAAAAAATTGAAGCTCCGTACTCTCTCATCTCACTTATGGCTGAGAATTGAATTGGTTGCTGTGCTACTGAGATGGAAATAAATATACCATCCCTTGGCTCTTTGAATGAATTCTGTGCTTTTCAAAGTTGTGTGTGTGAGTGTGTATGTTATATGCCAACGAGTGCCTTCTGACTTATGGTGATCCTATGGATGAATGACTTTCCAAAACATCTTATCATTAATAGCCTTGCTCAGGTCTTGCAAACTGAAGGCTGTGGCTTCTTTTATTAAGTCGAGCCACCTCGTGTTGGGTCTTCCTCTTTTCCTGCTTCTTTCAACTTTGCATTTTTTATTTCACCTACCATTTTTAAAACGATACTACAGGAAGGATATATGTTACTCCTGGGAGGCTAACATAGACCTACTCAGCATGTGCCACCTATGAGAAAATGAGAAAAAGCCAGGCATGTCATCTGTAGTTCCACCTACTGAAGTCACATAGGCATGGCATCAATGGCGCACTGCAGTGGCTTGCAGCGCAAAGTTTACAGCATGCACCACCCACTGTATTGTGCTAAAGTTTTGTGTATTACACACTGTATTGTGTGTTAGCTGCTAGAGTTTTCCAAGACGGGTAGCCATGTTAGTCTGTCTGTAGCAGTAGAAAAGAGCAAGAGTCTAGTAGCACCTATAAGACTAACAACATTTGTGGTAGGGTGTGAGCTTTCGTGAGTCACAGCTTCAGATACAGCTAGAAGGTGAGTCCATCTGTCCTTATATCTTGGAGAATGGAGTGATTACAGATGCCTAATGACAATCATCAGTGAAAGACAATAGCAGGCATGATTAGATAGGGTGGGGGTATGTAGAGAGGTAGTGGGTGTGGAGAAATCAGCGCTGGTAATGAGTCAGGAAGCCTAGGTCTCGATTCAATCCAGGGGGGTGCATTGCCTTGAGTTTTCCAAATCAGTCTTGAAAGCAATGAGGGCATGCGCTACGGTAGCATTCCGATCTTTATGCCCATCCCCACACTCTGCATTCAGACCTCGTCGCAGGCCTCAGAGCTGTCTCATTGATCGCAGTGAAGCCAGCAGGTATATGGACCCCACCACCTCTCTAGCAAACTATCTTCCTGTTTTGTTTTATTTCATTTTAGAGCCACTATGGCGCTTACATCAGATGATTAATGTTAAGATGACAACTGCAGATGCGTCCTCCTATTCAATCCAGGCAAATCATTCCAGCTCAGGATATCATTTATTTAGAAAACATACATGCAATCTTTCTAGAGCCCTGCTCAATAATCAAACCTTTTGTGTGAATAGTTTAAATCAACTGCCCCAAGGTTGTTCCTTCCCCGAGGTATTGCTATTAGAGGAGACAGTCAGAGGGCATAATCTGGAACCACTTAACAGTAGCATAGAATTCAATGCTATATGGTCCCCCCTTTATAATTATTTGCACATTCTTGAAGGGCAAGATCTGGCTGGAGATAGATGGGCACAGCTTTCAGAACGGTTGTTCCTAGGAACTCTCCTTGCATCTGATCAGCTATCTGTATCCAGCTCTGCTATTTGAGACCTCTTCCAGCCACACTCTTTGCTACTATGTCATGCTGTTTGCTACTGTTTGCAAGAATACATTCTCTGCAATCCTCATCAAACATCCCTTTGTAGGCAGTCTGGTTGGAACAAGACAAGCATGAACGCAGAGACAGTGTAATTTATATGGTGATCCATTTGCAACAGCCCAGAAACGGATCTTCAACTGCGAAGAGCAAGTTGTGGCAGACATCACACAGGGCTGCAATTTTCTGAACTGGCCCTAAAGATGCACTCTGTGAGAACTGGAAAGTGCTAAATGTTCTATGTACAAATTAAAAACATCCACGCTTCTAAACAGCTGTGCTATTTTCCTGGAGAAATAATTAGTCCCACTTGCTGCACACTCTCTTGTTGATAGGTATTTAATACATTTTGCTTTCCTGTAGTCAGAGGCTAATTTACTCCTAGGATTCTTAAACTTGATCAAAGCTTAAACAACTCTGAAATAATAATGCCCCAGCTTGAAGCCTATTAACATTCATAACAGCCCATGCCTGAGAAATGTAATAAACAAAGCTAGAAAACTGAAGGACATTAGATAAGCAACACACTACCTACTGATCAGAGCCATGTAGTTATTAAAACAACACACCATAAAGAAAACTATGCCAAAAAGGGATTAAAAACAAGCAAAACAAAGTCTTCCTGTGAGCCTGACGTCCTGAATTAATTGTTGCTTGCATTATCAGAGCTCGCAGCAAATACACACTCGGGAAATAAAGTAACACATATTTTAAGAAGAGCAGAGCTAGGGCTTATGGGTAGGTTTCAGTTCCAAATAGAATTCCTCATGGTGAGGCAGTTTACAGGGCTCTTTATTCTGTGGTTAACATGAATGAGAAAACATTAGACTGTGCAGTTATAATTGCACACTCCTACTTCATCACTTCTACTAATGTTCTCACTCAACTAGAAAAGGATAATGGAAAAATGAAGGCAGTTTGCATTAATTTCCTCCTCCTCTCTTTCCTCTTTACATGTTGTCATGGAGCCGGCAACTGCTCCGAGTAAGCTGTGAACTTGTCAGTCACAGAATTACTTTGGGGTAGCTTTTAACACTCAGGAATGATAGTAATAGGATAGTAAGAATGATAGTAAGGAACCAGCTCTCATACTATCAGAAGAATGGAGCTCTGACTTGCTAAAGCTTACACTCTGCAAATCTTGTTGGTCTCTAAGATGCCACTGGACGAAAATCCAGCTTTCACACTGGTACTACAGTTTGGGTAGTTAGTTACTAGTACTAATACTACAGAATTTATAATGTACTTTTCTGCCCAATCAGGGCAACCAAGGCAGCTAACTCCCATAACCATGGTTATGCTTAGTTCCAAACCCTTTCCTCTAGAATACAATTGCTTATTAATTAGAGGCTATGTATGAGAGAAAGAGGCTATTCCCCTTTGTCTAATTCCAGTCACCCAGCAAACAAGTTATTCCCAACTTCAACTAGGATACAGGAAATCTGTAGTTAACCAGTGAGCTTCCGCTGCAGTTGAGATCAAGATTGTGTTTTTTGGAATCTCAAGTTAAAGGGGAAGTTACTCCAAACAAAGGTCAGACAAAATGGGGAAGTCAAAGTGCTGACCCTCAAGCTTATCAGAAAGCACGGATGCCTGAGTGGGGTGGGTGGTTTTCACCCTCAGGCCTGTCAGAACCTCACTGGGCGACCATACTATCATCCTAATCTACCTAAAAGGGTTGTTGTGAGGATAAATTGAAGGAGAGGAGAATGATGGAAGCTGCTTTGTGTCCACACTGGGGAGAATGGTGGGGTACAAATGAAGTAAATAGATATGGAAGTAGGCGCTCTTTAAAGTATGCTTGTACAAACTGTATAGGTTTTAAAAGTCAACAGCAGCACCTTAAATTGGACCCAGAAACAAAATGGGAATCAGTATAGATGAACCTAGACCAGAGTGGGTTGTAAGGATTATATCACTACAACCCACTCCAGTCTGCAACATTCTGCACCAGAAGTTTCCAAATACTTTTCCAAGGCAGCCCCACAAAAAGTACATTGCAGGAATCTAATCTAGACAGCACCAAGGTATGCGCCACACTGACCAGGTCTTTTCTGCCCAGGATGTTTTCTGCAGCTGGCTAATGTATCAAAGCTGGCAAAAGGCACTCCTGGCCATGCCTGCCTCCTGCTTATGTAGCAGTAGGCCCAGATCCAGTGGAACTCCCAAGGTACACAGCTGTTCCTTCAGGGAAACTGGAACCTCTTCCAGAACAAGAGACACCTTAAGCCTCAAGGCCTACACATTGCTCTTAGATATTCATGATCTAGGTCACATGATGGACAGAGACCAGTCTGTCTCCTTGTCCAGTATATGCCAATCCTCCTTCTACCCCGGTTTTCTGGAGAGAAAGCCAGAAGTGACCAAGCAGGGCCCTCGGAACATTTGGAGGGAGGGGGAGAAGCAGGGGGGGGGAATCCATCTAATGGAGATGTGAGTTAGATAGGGTTCAGAGGTTCCTTTAAGAGGATAGAACTCTGGCTCTGTTTCCAGTCAATTGAGGTAAATGTGGACCATTTAGTGTGGTGACCTGTTGATTTTGCCCATAGGCAGGGTGGCAGCTGCAAACAGCGAAGCTGTTGTGGTGGCACACAGTGGAGAGGCAGTCCTGTAGGTATGAGGGACCAAAGTCATGAAGGGCTTTGTATGTGAGAGCCAATGGACTGGCTGCAGGATGGGAGTAATGCATGCTCTGCCTAGCTCCTGATCATCATCAAGCTGCAGCATTCTGCACCAACTGGAGTCATCAAGTTGATCTCGAGGGAAGATCTATACAGAGTGCATTAAAATAATCTTGCCTTGATGTTACTGTGGCTGACATCCAGGTGGCCAGATCAGCCGTGTCAAGGTAGAGACCCATCCTCCAGCCTAAACTGACTCTGAAGAAGCCATTTTTTGCAGCTGCATTAACTTGTTTCTCTTGCAGCAATGCTGGATTCAGAATAACTCTTAACTGAGTCTGCGGGGGTGAACTGAACCCCATCAAAAAGTTCTTTAATATCTCCGCCTTCCCAACCAGCATCACTTCTGTCTTGTCAGGATTAATGTTCAGTTTCTACTGTTGGTTTTGCAGTAGCCAATCTTGCTATACTTGGATAGTGAAGGCTTGCTAGAAGAGACTTTGATGACACAAGTTGCTAACGCCTCCTTGAGTGACAACACAATCCTTTCCTGTCTGAAAACAGAGAATTCTTCAGCTCCTATTGAAATAACCATATCTGTGCACTTTGGTTTCCAAAAGAGAAGAATTCTTCTTTACTGATTCTATTAAATCTTTTGGCTGAATTGGATATGATGGATTAATCAGCTGGGGAACAGGTTATGTGTGAATGGAGGCAGCCTTACAATTAAGTGCATGCTCTGCCTAGCTCCTGATCAGAATTGATTCAGAATATGCCTGCAATTGTTGGGTGATACCAGTCCAAATGTATAGCTATAATTTTTGGCTGCTGCCTCTCTTTATTTTTTCTTTATTTATAGGATACCTTTCTCTTAAAATAGGACTCAAGGTGACTCTCAGCATCAACTTTAAGACATCCAATATTTCGAACTCCAAACAACATCATGTTAAAATCAATCCAATCACAATTTAAAACCTGAATCAAAAATATTAGACGAACACCTTTCTCAAAAGCTCAGCCTTGCAAATCTTCCTAAAATGCAGCAATCGGAGAGCCTTCCTGCTAAATCCAGGAAGTTATTCCAATTGGATGTGCCGGAGGGATGCCGCATGGAAGCAAGTGGCAACTAACTTCGCCAACCAAAAAACCAATCTTTATTACAGCCCACAGCCATATATAGAATAAAACCAGTAAACCATTAACAACCACGAATCCCTCCCACTGATATTGTATAATCAGTCTGCAAGGGACCACACGGAACAATTGGTACAAGAAATGAAGTTGTCGCGGGCATTAATACAAAGCCAGACAGCTGTTTAAGCCTGTAGGACCCAGACCATGAAGGACCTGAAAGGTAAGAACCAGGACTTTGGAACATGAGCAACCACAGTGCTCTCAATATTAACAGTGCAGTGCTCTCAATATTAATAAAGAACAAACATTTCTCATGTATAAATGTAGATCAAATAATTTTCTCCAACCGTAATTTTCAAAAGAACAATTCTGAACTCTGAAAAAGGATAGGTTTGAAGGTAATTTGAGATTAACTTTGCCAGTAGCATTTACCACAGTTTTCAGGAAGAAAAGCAGGACCATGGTAACAAAACTGAGTGAAATTCAGTGCTGCATTGGGCTCCAGTGAAATGATTCCTGGCAATCTGAGGTGTTTGACAGTTACAAAACGCTGTATTGAGCCTGTAACGCTTACACCTGGCTTCAGCATTTTGCTGGACAAATGAGTTGATTCAGGAATGAGCTTGTTAACTACTTCGAAAATAGCTTCCGTGCATTGCAGCTGTTGGTGCTTAGTGACCATAATCTCTTCAGCTATTTAAAAAGGATATTTTACTTACATCACTACATTATAGTGTAGAAAGCTGTTTACAATAGCTGTCTTCAAAAATACCCTTAGAAAGGTCAGAGAAAATTTTCCTGACTCAAACATAAACAAGCAAAATGCTTTGATAGCATCTCCCTTTTCCCAGACTCTCCTTTGAAAATCACTTCAATGCCACTACAAGAAGTAGAAAGTAGACGGGTACAATTATATTGTCATGCTACCTCTTTTATCTCAGAAACAGAGGGAGGCCATCAGGTCCTCCTTCTGGCCTTCTTCGGGGCATCTAATTGGCCACTTTGGGAAGTAGAACGTTAAAGCAAATGGATACTTCCCTGTAATCCTGCAGTACTTTTCTGAGGTTCTTATATCCTATGGACATTCTGGCCTAAGGCCAGCCTCATCACTCAGGAACCCACAGGGAATGATTACTCCATTGCACACACAATTGCCCATGAAGCACAGTGCCAGATGAGGCTAGAAGAACCAAATGTACTGTTGGAACCGCTAGAGGTATCTATAGTACATATACACAAACAAAATGTTTACAAGTTCGGGAAGAGCCAACCTATTTGCTGTGTTTTATCTCCATGAGATATTTTCAATACTCACGGCGAACACACTGGTGTGGGAAGAGAGAGTACAGTGTCATTAGAATGCTGGAACAGGGTCTTGGGCTCAAAACACACGAGACAAAATACCTAGATTCTACTCGTGTTCTCTTACCTAAAGGTTTGCCGGGAAGTGTAGGCGTCCTTGCAGCTTAGCATTTATAGTGCAGGTGTCCTTGCAGCTTAAAGTTTAGCATTTACAGTGCAGGCGTCCTTGCAGCTTAAAGTTTAGCATTTACAGAGCAGCGAGGAGGGAAGTGCAGGCATGGGGAACCTTTCCTCCCACTCTCAAGGTGCATCATGGCATTTTCCCTTCCCCTCACCCGGCCTGGCCCTGCAGAGCCACGCCTGGCTGCACCGGGAGACTTTAAGCTGCAAGGACCCCCGCACATCCCTCTCTGCTGCTCTGTAAATGTTAAACTTTAAGCTGCAAGGACACCTGCACTTCTCCCTGCTGCTCTGTAAATGCTAAACTTTAAGCTGCCAGGACGCCTACACTTCCCGACAAACCTTTAGGTAAGAGAACACGAGTTGAACCTAGGTATTTCATTTCGTGTGTTTCGACTGTTGGAGACCAAGGGTCTTTCCTTTCTTTCCAGCTCTTTCAATCCAATGATCTTGAGCAGCACATAAGGAGTCTGGAAAATATGGTGCAGAGATACTTGGCCACAGCCGGCGTATTCCTTGGGTCTCTATCCACCAACAGATGATCTTTTAGTACAGTGGAAGGTAACTTAGTTAAGATAGGGGCAATCCGTAATTCATGGTAAGAGTTATAATGAGGGCATTCCAGTATCATATGGGACAAGGAGTCAACTTTTTTCAAAACACATTGGCAGAGTCTATCCGAGTACAACAAATTGCAATGTCCCCCATATAGGACTGCTGAGGGGACAGTGTTCAGATGTGTGAGCATAAATGCTCTACAATAATGAGGAACTGTTAGGTGTTTAATGTAGGTAGGAAGGGTTGGAGGTGGAAGGATGCCAAAGAATTGGGTGCTGCATACTCTCGGAGCTTGTATAATTGAGCTAGAGTAATCTAGGTCTTTCATGCATTTCTTGATAGTTAGTAAAAAAAATCGCTTTTTTCAAGTCTCAGTATATCATCCTTTGCTAGCCAAGACTAGATAGCTTCTTGTCTATTTCTTGCATCCAGTGGGAATAGAATTGGTCTTGATTTAGCTCATAGAGCAGACCATTGTTTTTAATGGAGAAAAGGACCATTATCCTGTGATTAAATGCATGCAACCATGCTTTGGCTTCAATACAGCTCTGGCCCAATTCTAATCTCAAAGCTATCCCAGTTATACATTTGGAGGTTTCTGTAATATGTCGTAGAAGATGGAAGATTAGGTAATATAGGTTCTCATTTCCTTGGAGAATCCATATTGGAGCCCCATAAAGGAGCTGCAGAATGATTTTCATGTTGAACACCATCGCTACCCAGGCTCTGATCTGTCCCCTCCCCCCAATCAGGGCTCTTAGAACTGTTTTAAAGAAAAGTGCCATGTGGGTGGGGGAGTTTATGTTCAATCAATCAAACGTGATAAAAGCCCTGGAAGGCTTCTGTCATGATCTGGCTGTGCCAGGAAGGCCTAGCAAGGCCTCAGAAGCCTGTTAGCAGTGGGAGTAGGCCTACCTGCAATTCCCAGGAGCCCCTGGGCCATGTTGACAACCTTTTTGGCCAATCAGAACAGGGAGCTAGTGCTATATAAGCCTGGGAGGGGGAAAGCCTCTGTTCTTTTCCCCAGGGAGTAGGCCTGAGGAGGTTTCTGCTAGGGGGAGAGGCCCTCATCTGGGTAGAGTGAGAAGACAGGCCTGGCAGACAGAGGGACAGGGAGTTCAGTCATGCTAGGGCCTTTTGTTTATTTTACTTTCCTCCATCTATTGTTGCTAAGGCACCTTGTTTGCTTGTTTGTTGTTTGATTAACTGACCTCCTTGTAAATAAACTTTTGCTTGTTGTTACTCTGCCGGGTCCTCACGCCTGTTTATTGGCCAAGCTACAGAGGTCAGAAGGGTTGGGAGGGTACTCTGGGCCTTCCCAAGGGACCCTAAATCCCAGAGTGGTGGCAGCATGAGGTGGCTCACCCCACCTGAGGCATGACAGCTTCAATCAACACAACAATCTTGTGTTGAAAACATGTAAAACTGCTGGGATATATTTGCCTCCCTTAGAGAAGAAGATGTTGAGAGAGGAGGTTTGGTTTTATTTATTGCAAATTTAAAGTGGGATTGCCAATTGAAATGAGGATCAAAAACCATACCCAGGTGTAGAAATTTAGAAACTTGTTCTAATTGAACACAGTCAATTCTCCGGACTGAGGGAATAATTCTCTTGGCTTTAGAGAAGACCATAACCTTTGGTTTGAATAGCTGATCTTGAGTTCTTCATGTTTACAATATTTTGAGAATCAATTTAGAAGTCTTCTCAATCCAGCCTGAGTGTAGGACATAAGGATATCATAATACCCCTGTATAAATCAATGATACAGTCTCATTTGGAATACTGTGTACAATTCTGGTCACCACACCTCAAAAAAGATATTATGGCACTGGAAAAAGTGCAGAAAAGGGCAACTAGAATGATTAAAGGGATGAAACACTTCCCCTATGAAGAAAGGTTAAAGTGCTTGGGGCTCTTTAGCTTGGAGAAACAACGACTGAGGGGTGACATGACAGAGGTTTACAAGATTGTGCATGGGACAGAGAAAGTAGAGAAAGAAATATTTTTCTCCCTTTCTCACAATACAAGAACTCGTGGGCACTCAATGAAATTCCTGAGCAGTCGCGTTAGAAAGGATAAAAGGAAGTACTTCTTCACCCAAAGAGTGATTAACACATGGAATTCACTGCCACAGGAGGTGGTGGCAGCTTCAAGCACAGACAGCTTCAAGAGGGGGTTGGATAAACATATGGAGCAGAGGTCCATCAGTGGCTATTAGCCACAAGGTATAGATGGAACTCTGTCTAGGGCAGTGATGCCCCGTATTCTTGGTGTTTGGGGGGGCATCAGTGGGAGGATTTCTAGTGTCCCCCACTGGCAAACCTGAGGACACCTGGTTTTTGACCACTGTGTGACACAGAGTGTTGGACTGGATGGGCCACTGGCCTGATCCAACATGGCTTCTCTTATGTTCTTAAGGATGGCATCATCAACATAGAGGAGCAAGGGTAGCACTGCACTCATCTATGACACTCCCTAAGTGACCCTAGGCGAGCACCCTCAAAAGCCCTTTTCAACAAGCTTTTAACCAGCCATGATATAGCATGGAATCTCTGCCACCTGGTTGTTGTTTTTTTCTATTGGTTGTATTTGTGGGACCCCTTAATTTTTAGTTTTAATGTATATTTATTGTTGTTTTTAATGTTGTAAACCTCTTCAAGCCTCATTCGAGGGAGAGGCAGTATAAAAATCTAAGAAATAAATAAAATATTGAAACTATGCAAAATTTTTAGCAAGGTACATTTTTTAAACTAATTTTTTAGACAAGGACATGAGGGCAGACATGCTGGACTGGACCAGTGGTCCATCTAGCCAAGCATACTGTTTCGCAGGGGCCAATCAGATGCTTTGGAATTCCTACAGGCCACATGCTCTTCCCCACACTACTGCCCGCCCCCAGCACTGGTGTTAAGAGGGTTACTTCCTCTGAACATGGAGGTTCCATTAATAAACACTGATTAATTTCTCTACCACAATTTATCTAATCTTCTAAAGCCAAATAATTTAGAAATCATCACTACATGTGAATTAATTACTTACTGAATGAAGAAGTACTTCCTTTTGTTTTCTGAATCTAAGCTCTGATGAATACAGTAATTGTGAGGTGAATATAAAAACCAGATGTTACTCAGCATTGCTGAAAAATAAATGAATAAATAAGTGTTGCTGGGTTTTGTGTGGTTTCCTGAATTTTGGCTTTCAGAGGTACCCAACGTGACAGGATGCACAATGTAGCTCTTCTTTAACCCCAAAAAAAGGGGAGCGAATTGAAGTGGCAGTGCTAATGATATCACAGGAGGAGATTCTATGTCTGCCCTCAGGCAGCGCACCACAATCCACTGCCCTTTAATTAAATTGAGTTCAGGACATGCAGTTTTATTTTCACTTGAGTCAGCGTGTCGAAGGAAAAAAATGTCTCCAGAAAATATGGAATCAGAAGGGCTTTGCTGTCCCTGCCTTGACCTTGAAACTTTCTAGTGGAGTGCTTCTACACGTCTTAGGTATTTCTAAAAGCAGCAAGGGGCAGCTTTTGGGTAGCCCACTTGTCTGGGCACGAACACATTTGTTCAGATTTTTAAATAAAAGACTACAGAACCAGTGTGAAAAAGCAAGTGGTATCCACTCGCACATTCTGAGGCGGGCAGGAAGCTTTTGTAAGCTAGAAGAGGATTGGCTCGTTCAGGAAGCAGGTTAAATGTAAGATACTTTTCATATCTTGCATCCTATCTGTTACTGTACCAAAGAACTTGAGTCCTGCTTTCCTAGAAACAAAAACCCATCTTTTCCTAAGAAGGACATTTAGATGATTGCAGGCATTCTGTTTATGATAATTGTTAAGGACATTTTTTTTAAAAAGGCAGAATCATAATCGACAATCCCTGGCAGATAGGGGTTGGCAGGAAACAGCACATCAAAAACTGGCTGGGGGGGGCAGGGAGAATGCAGAATTAGGAGAAACACCAAGCGTCTAGGATTACTTTATTTATTTACTTTGATGAATCTCTTTGCTCTTCTCCTACTATTTTTACACTTAATGAAATATTACACGTTCTGCCAGCTTATTAATACAAATCCATTATTTCCATTCAGTTTAATTAAATGCCTGCCTAGCACTAAAGAGAATGGGTCCTGCTGAAAGAACACATTTACCAGCAGCATGGACAACTTGGGGGCTGTATCTCATAAAGAGTTATGCTTGATCCACATGAACTCTTCTCAAAGATGTTAAATATTGGTAAAGCCAAGACATTCTTTATTCCCTCTAAACACTAAGGCAACTCACAGAGAGGAGAACTTAAATCAAGCAAGAAACAATGGTTCTAAAACCAAACTCATTAAACGCTACAAGACTTTTTATTTGACCAATTCAGGCATTAACATTTTTTTTCTAGTCAGTGACTCTATTATCATATCCAGAGTTGAAAAAAATTGCAGGTATCTAAAAACATGTTGCTGGAACCTAAGGTGGTTTCTAGTCTTCCATACCTCGACACGTATATGCATCATCATATGTATGCGCATGAGAAGCAATACTCATAAGTTATGTGCAATCTCATTTAGTTCTGCAACACACCAGCCATTCCTTACCACCAGCCAGCGGGGGTGAATCCAACCTCCATCCTTCCACTCCACTGAGCAAAGCCTGAAGCCTTCCTCCAGCCTAAAGAGTCTTCCTCCAACTTAACAGCTTCTTCTGTTGGAAGAAGAGCCACTTAAATTGAAGAAAGGCTCCATGGAGGATGGTTAGATATGTGTTATCTACATGTAGATGCAACTGTTCTGTTCCGTTCAAGTTACTATGGACAAAAGTGGCCCATGCCCCAAAACGTGCTTTGGTAATCCAGTGTGAAGATTACTAAACAGACACCAAAGTTACTGATAACTGAACATGACACCAGTTACAAAGGGGGGGGGGGAATCTACACTTCCTTAAGCATTTCCCTTTGGCAGCACAGGGATATAACCACAATAAAGACATCAGAGAAAAAATTATAAGGAAATTAAGAAAACATATTATTTCATCACTGCAACAGTAGTAAAAATGATTCCAACACCATTAGCGTATACTCACAATTTACAAAAAATTACAAAAGATGGTTGGGGGGGGCATTACTGGGTAATTGATCTCATTAAAGTAGAGAAATATGTGGAGTCTGGAATCCCAGAAGAATGAAAAGCTTTATCAATTTCTTCTTTGGTTCAATTTGCTCTACTATTCCGTTAAGTGTCTGATCCCTCAGTATAGATTAGAAAATATACGCATGTCTGACTCTTCAGTTAGGCACTTAAATTAAAAGCTACAGAAAACATTCATTATTTTATTGACCACATTTATCAGACTGAAAAGATGCATCAATAAGGGAATAGTAAATCAAGAAACTGGTCAATGGGAACCATCAGAAAACTCTGAAATGAAGCTTTTCGCTATTTGTTTGTTTGTTTTGGTTTGTTATTTATCTCTCAACAATAATTTGAAATGGTAGTATGAAATTGAGATTTGGGGGTTAATGAATAAAGGAGAAGCAACATTTTTGAGCCTGCAGCCACATTTGGAGCTCTTACACTGTGGTGGTCGCAGCAACAAAATGGCTGCCAAAAATGGCTGCTGCAATAGATGGAGCCAGCCACAAAATGGCTACTTCAGTTTACCTTGGGTCTCGCAGTGAAGATTCTTGTGCTGTGGAAGCAGCTTCTGCTAAAGCAATATTTTTAAAAAATCTGTACAGCCAATCAAATCCCCAATGGCCAATCAGAAGCCCTGCTGGGCAAAAGCCCCTTCTGGCCCCACCCACTTTCTATATACACTTGGCGGGCGCAAGGAAAGTTGTCATTGTGCCCACAGGCACCCATTGGGGACCCCTGCTATTTTAGTGACCATTCATAATGTTGAGGCTCACAGATAACTCATATTCTGACATGCAAACTTATTTGCTTATTTTTCTGCATCGCTGTCATCACCTCATAAATAAGATCTCTCCTTAAAGAAGCAAGAGAAATGCATGCCCTTCAAGTCTTTCACAGACTTGTGATTCTAAATCAGAAACTGACAGGATGTTTTCAACTTGCAACCCCCCACCCCCAGCATTTCAATCATGCTTCATTAATTTGGCTTCAAAAGATTGAGATAAAAATATAGCCAATACGCTAATAACCAAAAACATATGCAGATGCAGAAAATTATCACATATACAGACGGAGTTTCCTTTACAGCTCATGACAGTACAGACTAGAGGCCCTGACCTGGTTAGCCCAGGCCAGCCCAATCTTGTCAGATCTTGGAAGCTAAATAAGGTCAGCCTTGATTACTAAATGGATGGGAGATGTCCAAAAGAGACCAAGATTGTGGAGGTAGGCAATAACAAACCACCTCTGTTGGTCTCGTGCCTTCAAAGCCCCAGCAGAGGTCACCATAAGTCAGCTAGGACTTAGTGGCACTTTCTACCGCCACTGTGGCTTGTCTCTTCTTGCAGGAAACAGCTGCAGCTAGCCAATAGCCCAAGCTTGCCTGATCTCATCAGCTCTCAGAAACTAAGCAGGGTTGGCCCAGGTTAGTACTTGGATGGGAGACCATCAAGGTACTCCTCAGAGTCTCTTGATGAGAAAACCCTACAGGGTTGCCATGATTCAGCTGTGACTTGATAGCATAAAAACATCCACATGCTCTTTAAGTGAAAGGAAAGGGGTCACACCAAGGAAAAGAGTGTGAGACTCCAGAAGACAGGAATATGCCTGTAATTAGTCCTGAGGAAATACCCCTCGGATATTCATCAGCCCTTGTGCAAAAGATGCACAAAGGTAAAATTTGTTTCACTTTTGATTGTATTGACTATGTGCTACATAATCATACATGCTTACAAGGTGGTCATACCCTGACAGGATTTTACTCTGTATATGCTTAAGTATAATAAGATGTAAAGCTTGACTTTAAATATATCCGTTTTTAACCTTTAACCAACAGAGTGCATGTCTCTATCTCTGAACATCCAATATATCCATGCCCTGATTTTAACACACTACTGCTCCCACCTGCACAGTTGCCAAGCTTTGTTGTAAGTCAGAGCAACAGTAAGCCAAAGCCACAGAGAAAGCAATAAATGAATTATCACTTGCAAGTTTGCCTATCATTTTTTTACTTCAGTAATACAACTGGTGATGTATTTGCATATAAATGTCACCTATAATAGCATTTAATGGAGATATAAAACAGAAAGGAGCAACCTAATTGTTAAAGATTTGCATTGGAGCTACCCCCAATGCACTCCACAATTCATACACCAGCAGCCAAGCCCTGTGTTTCGATACTCTACTTTTTTCTGTTTTCCAGTAGACTTATCCTTTTGCTCACAGAGTTAATTTAGACTGCCTGCTACACAGGCAGAAGCTACTCATGCCTACAAGAGACTGTCATGCCAGCTGTGCTTCATGGCTTACTGCAGAACACCTGCAGTGCTGAAAAAATAACCACAGTGATGAAAAGAGTTCCCCCCCATGGTTAGAACAGCCATGGACTAGCATATCAGATATCTGAGGGGTATCTTTGCATGAATCTGGTAAAGTGGTGGCTTCCACCACAAATGATGCACAGGGAATCTTTAATGTGCTCCGTTCTCCTGCAGTCTTCTGGGCACCACGGTACAAGAAAATTAAGGGCAGTTGTTTAAAAAGGGCGAGAAGGAACTCAACTTCATAAACTTCACAGGAGGTAAACGTTTTGCAGTCCAAGCCCAAATTATGACAACAAACTATTTCTAACCACAACATTTTTTGCTCACTAGTTTGTTGTCAGAATGTAGGCATGGACTGCAAAATATTTACCTCCTGTGAAGCTGAGTTCCCCCCCACCCTTTTTAAACGATGTTTGCTCACTTTAGATTGCAAGGCAATGCCTTAATTACCATACTATCTGGACTATGGGGTGGGGAGGCATCACTCCTATGTATTTGTTTATTTCCTTCATTTCTCCTTTCTCCCCGACGGGGACCCAAATCGATTTACATCATTCTGCTCTTCTCCATTTTATCTTCACAACTCTGTGAGGGAGGTTAGGCTGAGAGTGTGAGACTAGCCAAGGTCGCCCAGTGAACTTGCACGGCAGAGTAGGAATGGGGACCCAGGTCTCCGAGATCCTAGTGTCACGTTACAACCACTGCACCACACTGGCTCTCCATATAGTGGGGACATAGCATCAAGTTGCTACTGTGGTGTTTTGCAAGCCACATAACATAGAGAAGCTTAAGAGGTACAGCTCCTAGGGTGGCAGAGAGACGACGCAGCCTATGGAATTTGCACCTAAGTCTTACCAGTTTTTTTTTAAAAAAAAACTTTTACCTTGGACAAAACTCTAGCTCTGTTTTTCAGAACTCCCCTTCAAATCACTTGTGTTTTGTGCAGTGCACATTTGGCATTAAGAACATGCATGTGGTGGTGGAAAATGCCATCAGGTCACCAGAGACGAATGGCAACCTCACAGGGTTTTCAAGGCACGAGATGTTTAGAGGTGGTTTGACGTTGCCTGCCTTGGCTTCCAAGCTATGATTTGATTGGGCTAGCCTGGGCTATCTAGGTCAGGGCAAAAACAAAAATGTAATAACAGCAGAATCATTGGTGACAGTAACTGCAACAGATAATCTGTTGCCCCTTGCCCAAACCTGGGACTTTCTTCCCCCTTTTCACACTCTGCCAGCCACTGTTGCCAAATGCAAAAGCTAGCTTAACAAGGTCAGGACTCAGGTCAGCAGTTCCCTTAGGGACACAGAAGACTTTTGCTTTCTTTCTTTAAATTCAACTGCAATTATACCCAACAACATCATATCAGCAGCTAACTGGCTCCTGTGGGTACTGAAAGCAGGTAGCAGGAATGGATGCTACCATCTCAGGCCAGCGCTCATTCATCCATGGAGTATATATAACCATGGATGACTGTCCTTCTCAATGACTGTACATAAACAGATAAAACATAATTTCAGATAGGTAGCCATGTTGGTCTGCAGTACAACAGCAGGGTGTGAGTCCAGTGGCACCTTGGAGATCAACAAGATGTTCAGTTTATAAGCATTTGAGAGTCCAAGGGAGCTTTGACTCTCAAAAGCTTATTCCCTGAAAATCTTGTTGGTCTCTAAAGTGCCACTGGACTCAAATCGTGCAGATAAAACATAAAGAGATGAAGTATTGTTGCATCTCCTAAAGGAACTTAATCCTAAAAGGGTCAAGCCAAATAATATTAAAAAGCACCCCCCCACCCCACCCCACAAGGATGCTCTGATTTTTACTGTGTCCCTTGCAAATATCAAGCTAAAAACTGCAGTGGGCATTAGCTAAATACTTTCCTTACAGCTTCTGCACCATGCAAGGTATTTTCAAATTGTGCTGCACTGAAATGTAGAGAGCCACACTCGGCAAAGTTACTTCTGTTAGTGGTCAGACTTGCCCTCACAATATTAAGAAGGCTTATGATTATGGAATATCATAAGCCCCTTTCCTTACGTGTTAAAATACAGACAAGCTGCCTGGCTAGGCAGGAAATGGAAAAGTTCTGGAATGTGAGCAGTGAGATGAGACTAACTTTCAGCCCCACTCCAGAGATGTGCAAAACAGTAGAACAATGGAGGACTCCAGAAGTACTTGACTGAATCCATTCACACACCTGCTTCTATCCTTATCCACTCTCCTAATATAGCCTTACAGATCTAGCCATCGTGGGTCGTCAATCATCTTTTCACACCTGTAGTTCCTCTCAGGAAGGCACAATCAAACCTTCCCAGTTTCATTGTCTCACATCAGAGACAGCTTCCCAGTCCTTTGTCCTTCCCCAGGAACAACCATTAAGTCATTGTTTTTGGGCAGAAGGTGCAGTACTGCCCCAGGGTATGTTCCACAGCATAATCGGACTGCCTGCTGCCTCATTCCGCGCATGTGCTTTGAATCCACTCATGCACCATTGGACTGCACATCTGAGCCCCTCTCCCTTGTCTTGCCATGAAGTGCTGGTCACTGAAGCTGCTCTCCCTTGGACTCCCTCCATCTTCTGGAACTGGTAAATATAACCCAACTCTGCAACTCTCTACAACTTTCTTCCCTGTTTTCCTGGTTAGCCCTGTGTGTTTGTATGCGATTGATCTTTAGCAGGGCTTTTTTTCAGCTGGAATGCAGTGGAACGGAGTTCCAGAACCTCTTGAAAATGGTCACATGGCTGGTGGCCCCACCCCCTGATCTCCAGACAGAGGGGAGTTTAGATGGTCCTACATGCCGCTGGAGCGGCACAGAGGGCAATCTAAACTCCCCTCTGTCTGGAGATCAGGGGGCGGGGCCACCAGCCATCTGAACATTTTCTCCGAGGGCAACCCACTGAGTTCCACTACCTCTTTTCCCAGAAAAGAAGCCCTGATCTTTAGTATTTTAAATAAAAACTCCTTTTTGATTGAACATCTGCCTGTTTATTGAAAGAGTTCTCTAGAGGAAGGGATCCACATATACCTAGGCATAAAAGATCCCTATGTTACCCCTCCTCTCGCAGTCTCTCCTTGCACACTAATTCCCCCAACTCTCAAGGAGACCTCATAGGGTAACAACTCCATCCTAGAGAATATCAAGAGGATAGCCTCAGCTGCTTCATCTGAAATACAGCTTTGGGTAGCTAAAAGAAAGAGGGAGGAAGAGATTATTATTTAAACCATGTAATTGTTTGATATAGCACCAGTATAATAGACTTTAAATAGAATTATTAAAGGCAATTCAACCTAGAGGAGTTCAGTTCCCATATAATGCTCCATTTCCCCTGAGATTCCATTCAATTGTGTTATTCATAACTCCAGAGCTTGAGACTCAATAAGAATGACTCAAGGGATTCCAACCTATTTGATTGTTTTAGTGGAAGAAAGCTATATGACACCTCTCATATTTGGCTGTTTTCAAGAGCTACACTACTTCAGTACAACTGCAGTTTCACATCAAATAAGGCAGTTTTCTTGAATATATGTTGTAGGAGAGATGGTCTAGTACCCCGAATATTCTTTTGTTCAGCCAAGAAAAGGTTACCAAGGGCACGATTGTATTTCACCATGTAAGTCACTTGAGAGTTTGTTCCACACCTGCCCGGTAGTATCTTTTGGAGTCGATGCTATCAGGAGCAGATTGAGGATTAAAAATGGCCCTGCAGCAAGCCAAGCGGAGAGGCATTTGTGGTGCTATAAACCAGCCCTGCAGAGGTCAGTCAGGTCAGCAGCACTGACTGCAGGCCTTAAGTCTTTCTCTTGCAAACGAGCAACAGTGTGGGAGGACACATTTAGTGACCAACGAACATTGCCCATGAAGGAACTGAATCAAGGGTCCCTGAGACATTGGCACAGTTTCTGGAGCTTGCCTCTGCTTGCTCCAGGTCACTAATGACACACCAAGAAATTTCCCTGTAAGTTAAATGGCAACTCCATTCCTGGGTGCTATAAAAGTAGCTTCATTCAAAAGAGGGTCATTGAGGGGTTTGGTTGCCCCAGAATCTGGCAACCTAACACTTGTCAATGAGAAGAGATAACGGAGGAATGGAAAGGACGAGAAATAGAAAGAGGTCAAACCAAGAATATGCAGTTACATGTACTTTGATTTCATTGTGGTTGGAACAATCAAATATTTAAGAATCTGGATGCTCTCTGCTTTCACTCCAACAGCTTGGTACAACACACTCATAATTATGTGGCCACTTCTGAAACCAAAGTTTATATTTTCTACTTACTTTAAATCTTATCAATGGCATCTGTCAGGTCCTTCAATGAGAGAGGCAAAACAACGGCCCAAGCTTTTTCAGTGGTTGCTCTATGCCTCTGGAACAGTCTCCTGGAAGAGACCGGAGGACTTCTTCCCTCCTGGCTTCCCAGTGAGGTTGCAAAACAATGTGATACTGGATAGCTTTGGAGGCAGCCTGAGCCTGGGAAAAGAAGAAATGCCCTGCTGGTGAGAACACAGGGCGTTTTTAGTCTGCTTTTTTGCATCTATTGTTTTATCTAATTGTTTTTATATTGTTTCCCACTGTGCATTTTGAGATGCTCTGGAGAAAGGTGGGCATATAAATATTTTAAATAAATAAACAAATTAATTACTTCTTAATTATCACAAATGCTTAGATTTGCTTTCTGGTTGGAAAAAAATGCCAGAACAGATTCTGGCAGCTAACAACAACAATAACAAAATAACATTCTATTTATATACTGCCCTTCAGGACAACTTAATGACCACTCAGAGCAGTTTACAAAGTGTGTTATTATTATCCTCATGACAATCACCCTGTGAGGTAGGTGGGGCTGAGAGAGCTCTGGAAGAGCTGTGATTGACCCAAGATCACCCAGCTAGCTTCAAGTGAAGGAGTGGGGAATCAAACCCTGTTCTCTAGATTAGAGTCCTGTCATTGTTAACCATTACACCAAACTGACTCATAGGATTAGGGTTAGGGTTAATTGAATCCAGGAGAGAATCTGGATTTTGTTCAGATGCAAGTAACAATTATTTGACAGAACTGTTTTAATGACAGCATAATATTTTCAGTTGTAGCTTCTTTGGTGCACTTCTGAATACAGATAAGTTGATGCAGAAAAACATAAACAGCAAAGTTAGGCTTTCCCTATGAAAACGAAGATGAAATGCAACAGTAGCAGTGAATTAATACAGTCTTGAGAATTTTGAACAAGAATATTCTGTAATTCCACATCCTCACCCTACCCTGCTACCATCTAAGCAGGAATTTAACAGCTCCCTTAATTCTACTCAGTTCAGTCAAGTGGGACAAGTAATTAATTTTGATGGATGAATAAACCATCATTAGGTATTTTCTTCCATACAGTTAAAAGCTGGGACATTAGACTGTGACTGGGCTCATAAATTGCCATGGCGCAACTGCAAAGCTGAATGGCATTTTTTTTAAAAAAAAGAGAGAGAGAGCAGGTAGCTTCATTAGAGTTTAAAACTGAAGAGTGTGTGACACAATGTTTAAACTCATCTCCTTTCTTTAAACAGAGAGCCACTTAGTCAGAAAAAGAAAACCAACTGAAAGCCTATAATAAAGTAACAATACTGTTCTTACGGTGAAATCTTAAGCAGAGTTACGCCAGTCTAAGCCCATTGAAATCAGTAGGCTTAGACTGGAGTAACTCTCTTTAGCGTTGCACTGTCTGAGTTTCTCCAGTTGAAGGCCCAAACTGCACTTTACATTTAGCATGTGACTGCGAGGGGAACATGCAGCTATAGGGCAGCTGTAGGGTTGTCAACTCTGAGCTGGGAAATTCCTGGAGACTTAGGGTTGGAACCTGGGAAGAATGGAGTTGGGACACAGAGGGAATTCAGGGGAGGTTTGATGCCATAGAGTCCAACCTTCAATGCAGCCATTTTCTCCAGGGGGAATTGATCTCTGTGGTCTGGAGATCAATTATAATTTTGGGAGATCTCCAGGCCACACCTGTAGGTTGGTAATCCTAGACAGCTGTAAATTCCCTTGGGACCTCTTTTCTAAAGGGCTGTAGGGATCCAATTCAGATCCAGACTGCGGGGGGGGGGTCCATATTGGGACAGGAAATAGTGCAGCAGCAGGGCTGGAGCCACTCTTGAGGTGTATTTTTGCATGCATTATAATGGAACAGTCTGTTTTCTCCCTCTGATACTTTCATGCATTGGTTTAGTCTCAGGAGTAGAGTCCCTGCTCCTTAATTCTGTTAGTTAATTAGAACTGTAGACTGCATAAGCTCCCTGGGTCCAGAAAAGAGTTGCCCCTATCTCTTTGCTAATAAATCCCCATGGTGACCACATATTAAATGGAACACATCATTTGGTCTTAAATTCATTGAAATCAATGGGCTTAGATTAGCATAATGGCATAGATTTTACTAGTAAAGACAAAAAACGCTAAGATTCCATTTTTGTCTCTGTTGTTGATCCGTGGTCTACACCAGGGACACAGATATAGTTCCTACCAGCACTGTCCACAATTATGTCTAATGTTTCCATAACAGTCCTGCACAAAGTATAATCAAACTAAACAATAGGCCACCAGTGATCGATGGTCCACCAAGGGTTTCCTGACTACTTGGGACTGCAACAGCAGCCAAGAATTAAGCTCTAACAGCCACAATAGACAGCCGTTAGATTTCGTGGACAGTAGCACACAAGTTGTCTAGGCATGCACAAATATACTGCATAAAAGATGGAACAGGAGCTCTGGAATACCTTAAGACTGACAAAATTAATTTCAGCATGAACTTTTGTGAGTCAGAGCTCATTCTATCAGAATGTCCAAAGTAGCTAGATGTATAGTTGGAATTCAAACAACAGAAAATGGTGGGGAAGGGTCACAAGTCATTTGCTTAGAAACTTACACCTCTAAATTACTTGTTAATATGACTGTATTGAACATTTCAGTCTCGACATTTTCAGCATGAAAAGGCAGTCATCGAAGCATTCCCAAAACGCCTTCATATGCATTGGTGGGGGCAGGTGTTGCACAGGTTTGAAGAATTTTCACAACATGGATTATCTGTTGCTGTACCGCCTTTTTCGCCCCCTTCAAAGGAAGCAAGCCATCATCTAACCGATCGAATTTCTCCGTGCACTATCGAAGCTAATTCAGAGTGAGAGCATCTTCCCTCAGAATTAGCTTCACTTGTGTTCAGTGATGTCACCACGTAGCCAGCTTTCGGAGACCGCTCACTTGTTGGGGTTGGCGGAGATACCTATTTAAAGAGAAATTGGCGCAATGCAACCAATGATCAGGTTGCTCATTTTGGAGCCCTGTTGTACTGCCACCACCATGCCAGGTATCAGAGATGCTCCTATGTGGGAAATATTGCAAAAACTTTAATCCCCCTTTTGAGGTATATTTGCAATTTTGTTTGAACAAAGCTATGGCATACTTTCAAAATTAATGAAGACGGCATATAGCACAATTCTATGTGCTAAGGAAGTTAAAAAGGAGGGTGCATTTTATGATCTTATTTAAAGTCTAGATTTGAAGTATTGTATATATTTCAGTTTTTCCCAAAATGTGTTTCCTCCACACACACCCTGATTGTCCCCTCCCATGATTTCAAATTTATGAAAATGTTACATTTCTACTCGTGTACAAGAGTATAGCAAGATATGAAAGTTGCCCTGTTGACACATTTAAACCAGTCTCAGATTAGGGTGAGGAATGCTTTATTATCTATATCCAGGGCTTTTTTTCTGGGAAAAGAGGTGGTAGAACTCAGTGGGTTGCCCTCGACGAAAATGGTCACATGGCTGGTGGCCCCACCCCCTGATCTCCAGACAGAGGGGAGTTTAGATATAGAAAGGGCAATCTAAACTCCCTTCTGTCTGGAGATCAGGGGGCGGGGCCACCAGCCATGTGACCATTTTCAAGAGGTTCCGGAACTCCGTTCCACCGCGTTCCAGCTGAAAAAAAGTCCTGTCTATATCAGTTTTAACACCTCGGTCGATTGCAAACATTCTGTATTTCTATCCAATGTGGATGAATTCAGCTTCATCTTATCAATATTCCCAGAAATACTACAAATGCCACTGAAGTTTTTTTTTTTTTAAAAAACTTGAGCTTATAAAATATTTCCTTTAGGCTAACACATACCAAATATCTTAAACCATTCATCTGTACAAAATTCCATGCTTCCTCATAGAGTTCTCGCGCCAACATTTCTAGACAATATTTCATTTTTCTACCAGTGAATGTAACATACAGGCAAATACACAGTGCTCTTGTATACAATGAAGGAACATGTTGAATATTTATGAACACCGTCCCTTCCCAATATTTTTACAGAGTATAATCTTTTTTTAAAATCAGCCTTCACTTATTAATCACCAGAGCACATCCGACAAAAGTTACTGATGCACGGACTGGCTTATGGGCAGTGTACTAGACTTTGACAAAGCACTAAAGAAAGAGATCATTAGTCTCTCAGAGCTATAAATCTAGGATGTCCAATTTTCAAACCACTGACAAACTATCTCCATAAAAATGACTAAATTTCTCAAACAGCAAATCCTCTGAAGGTCCACAAATGGTAAAACTGCCAAGCTTCAGAACAAAACAGCCCCCTCCCTCCTACATCGGAAAAGATCAGCTTGTCATATGATTTACTATGAAATCTTAAGCGCAATTGTTATCTCCTGAGGTAAAGAGATTGCTCTAGTCTTCAGCAGACTGCAGGGCTTATGGTGCAAACAACCAAGACGGCTCTTGTTCTATTGGAGAACCAAGTTCCTGGAAGACTGTTAATTAAATATTTTATCTAGCCTAGCCTGGATAATGTTAGATACATTAAAAATGGAACAAAACACACTTAAATGTACAATGTATTAAAAATTAATCCATTAGAAGAACCCCTTGCTCATTTACAACTTCTAAATGGTTGTTGAAAATAAAAAGGTCTTGTATAGCTTCCAGATGATATGCAGTTTTAGTTTTTGCCAAACACCAGGGAAGAAGAAATTCTAGAGCCAGATGCCAGATTCAAGCTGGCTACAAGATATCTAGCTACAGACTGTAGAATCAACAAAAATGTAAAAGCCATTCCGTCATAGGGCTATGGGTTAGACTACAATAGTTGTCTTCCATGTAAACGCCAAGACTCATTCTGCAACCCGTTCATCACTCTGCTTTTGCTTGTTATGTAAGGGAGTATAGAGCTCCTGTACCTTTTGCACAGATAGCTGGATAGCTGGGACTAGCTGCACAAATTTGAGAGAAAAGCTGCAGCTCCTGAAATTTCTTCTACAGGGCAAGAAGTAATCTGCCCTCCTTTGCAGTCTGCCCACCATGTTGGAATGGATGCAAGAGATTTTAACAGCAAAATGATTGCAGTGGGCTGCAGAATCCAACAACAACAACAGCAGCAGCATTGGACACTGCCCTTAAGGACAACTTAATGCCACACTCAGAGTGGTTTACAAAGTGTATTATTATTATCCTCATAATAATCACCTTGTGAGGTGGGTGGGGCTGAGAGAGCTCTGAGAGAGCTGTGACTGGCCCAAGGTCACCCAACTGGCTTCGAGCAGAGGAGTGGGGAATCAAACCCGGCTCTCCAGATTAGAGTCCTGCCACTGTTAACCACTACACCAATAGGACCCTGACCACTGAGAAGAGTGCCACAGGAGTACACTGTGTGGATGCAATGGTGGCGAAGAAATATTGTTTCTTTGCTGCTATCATCGCCACAGAGAAGGAATGAGCTCTAGCCTGAGCCTTGTAGGATTCATCCCAAGTCTTCCTCCATTGTCACTCAAGCTATTTCTCTTGTCCTTTCATCGTGCATAGCCCATCAGTAAACCAAGCAGCTGCCTGGGATCTTACACCTGAGAAAAGGTGGCTAGAAGTGATTGTGTCAATTGCCCAGGTTATTTCCTCATTCCGGAGGTCAACTAGGGAATCAACCAGGCCTTATCAGCAGAAAATCCCCATTTCCCCTCTGAAAAGCAACTGTATCCATCAGGCTATTGGGGCAGATCATCTTAAACATTCCCCATTTCGGAATCTCCCTCCAGTGTTTGCAATGTGACAACCTCCAGCTATAGGGACAGCATAAGCAGTTTCAAGCAGGTTTGAAGGTTCTGAATTAAGAGAGGGAGACAAGAACACTCAATAGGAGTATAGTCTTGTGGGAAGGGGGGCTTCAACACCGGATCTGTGGGAGTCTGGCCATTTCTACATGCCCTTAAAGGGATGGCTCACTCACTGAATGCTGGCGACTTTTCTTCTTCACTCCATACATCTCCTATTTCAAAGTGGTAGCAGGCTGTTTGTCTTCTAT